>NC_059178.1:9185958-9511964 GCF_019923935.1 Bubalus bubalis | reverse complement strand
TTAAAAAAACTGTGTTTGAAACTATTAGTTAGGTTCACATCATACCTAAAGAAGAGAATTTAATATCTCTTATGAAAATGACTTTTGACTAGACTGTCATATCAGTGATAAAAGATCAGAAAAACGTTTCCTTTTCTAAAACATGCATATTTATAAGGCAGATTAGAAATGGGGCTCTTTGTTATCTAGGACCTTCCTTCTCATGCCTTTTGTTCTGATGGACAATAGCTTATTCTGAACTACTTCCTCATCTTCCAGGAAACTGGCAGATTAATTACACTGAAATGATCATTGATCAGCTTCTCTCTATGTTGTATAATTTAGGGGAAATCCATTAACATTTTTTAAAATAAAAATCTTTTAAAAATATTTTATCAAATTGGTCTTAATTCCAATTTTAATAGACTAATTATTCTGGAATTGTTTTATCATTTTTTATAATCCAGTGGAGCTGATATAGACATCATTTTGAGTAATCTGTCATAAAATAATGAGTAATTAAAATTATAGCCAACTACAGGTGCTGTTAATTGTTAATCAATTATACATATAATGAGTGCATATCTAATTTAAATACTGATTGAAGTATTGACAGTTACCCATTTTTTTTTGAAAGTAAACTACCTCTTACTGGTCTTAAATTGCAAATAATTATTGAGAATATATTCTCAACAACTCTCTGAGTAGCTTCTCTGAACTTTAATGGAAAATGGACCTGCTCTTTCTGCATGTATAAATAAAATTGGTACAGTTGATCAGAACTGGCCTGACTGACTGGCTGTTGAATAAGTCAGTGAATTTTAATTGCTTTATTTACATATTAACAGAAAACATCCTGCAGATGGTTCTATGGGCCCTCGGTATCCGAATCTGGCAAATTTGGGGACCATTATATAGGAATGTAGCAGTCATTAAACATTGACAGAATCCCTGTTTTGCCAGGAGGCTGCAGTTGATATCACTGTCAACCTGCTGAGCAGTCTTTACAATAATTAATTAGCTCACATATTTATGGCAATTTGGTGGTTAGAGTATCTGCATGAAGGAAAAAAAGAGTTGACATTTATTCTTTTGAAAAAATGATTGATGAAATTCTCAAACAGTCTAAGCATAGAAGGGAGTATTCTGTCTATACCATCATAACTAAATACTATTTTATACTTTGCAATCATTGAATCAGATGAATGGGAGACACCTTAGCAAGAGTAAGTGAGGTCTGGGTAAGATGATTTCATGGTTCATCAAATAAAGACCATTCTAATTTAATGACATAAACTCTTAATATAAAGTCAGAATGTATTTTTCCAAAAAGAGGCCATAGTAAGGTATGCCTTTTTAGCTTAATAGATTTAGTAAAGCCAATCTATCAACAGCATCATTAAATCTATCTCTGGAAATGACCATGCTCCTCAAGCAGAATGTTTTAGGTGAATATGCCCCTCTTACAGCACCACATCTGGAACACAGCAGACAGTCAGGATGTTTAATGAATAACTTGATAAAGTATTGTTGTAAATAATAGCAAGATTTATTTGGGCAGTAATCCAAAGAGAATAAATCATTAACAATCCAAAAAGATTTTTAATTTTTAAAATCAGCTCATCTGATTATTCCTGTATCAGTGATGTTTCAGATGTAACAAGAACAGGAACCTCTTCTGTCTGCTGCTGTAATTCACCCAATACCTAAGAATTTTCAAGTATAGGATGAGATAAGGGGAATAAACTTGGAAGAAAACACAATTTGAAAATTTTTATTCCAAGAGCTCTTTAAAAAAAAAAAATTGAGACTAGCTTAAGGCCACATTTTGAAAAGAAGGCATCTGGAACTCCAAGCAAGTACTGTATTTAACCAGAGTAACAGAAATGAAAAACAGAGACTGCTGTTATTCTATTTAGTGATATGGTGTGTCATTTAGGAAACCATTGTGCATCACCTTGTTTTTAACTTAACACCTCTGTTAACAGCTGGATATTGATGGTTTGGATGTAAACTGTAAATAGCAATGTATAGTGTTGGTCTGTCTTCTGGCATTACCTGAAAATTACAATTGAGGAGACTTCCACTTACTTCATCCTTGGAAGGTATATTTCTCAATCTTTCATTTCTAATAAGAAAGCACCACAAAACACTTGTGATTCCGGAGACAACCCGCTGTTAATATGAGTTATGTGAATCTGACCTATAATTTCACCTGACATTCGGAACTCAAATATTTTCCCTTATTTCTCCAACACAATTAAAATATTTAGTCTCACTTCATTTTATGAGACATAAATAGGTATGTAAGTACTCTGTAATTACTGTACATTGTAACAAATGACCTCATAAATACATTGTAATGTCCCATGTAATTACATGGTAAGTCATGTCTGTGAGATGGCTGCTCTGAGATTGAAAGCATGCTGGTTTCAGAGATTAATTACTTAGGGCCTGATTTGACAGTTTGCTTGAAGATATGCCTCTGTTAAATAGCTGCATCTGGCATTTTTTAAAAAATGTTTCATACTAAGATTTTATTTATAGTATAGATTCAGCTATTTATCCCTAAATATTGGACACGTCTAACTTTTGATATATGTAAAAATAAAAAAGGCTTGTTCCATACAGAGTGAGACTGATTTGCAACCATATTTCTTCACTCATACATTAGATGGAAATTGTTTTTGTAACAGTAATTTTAAAGGTTCTGGTTTTATTACTCTAAGGATAATTTTGAGTATATAATGTTGTAAAAATTATGGTTTTATTGACCAGTGTATAACATTTAAGCTAATGTTTCATTATGTCAAGACCAAGTTGGTATATCATGATCATTTTAGCATGAGTGCATTATTGCAATACCCTGAATTCTCACTGGTGATTCATGATAAATACATTTTATCTCATATGTGGAAGAATTTTCATATGGCACAAATCAGTACTTAAACTCTAATCTATTTGCCTCAGGATGCTTAAGTATCTGGTGAAATCAATTATCCTGAAGTTATCCCATTCAACTTACTGCTCAAACAGTATCCTGGTATCTATATTCTAAAACAAAAAAGGAACGGGAAATAAGTTGTCCCTGTATATTCTGCCTTAAATTATATATCAGCCTATTTTCTTATGCCTTTCAAAGGTATAATTTTACAGATAACTCCCCTTATGTATTTGTGTTCTGGCTTTCTGAACTCTAGTTCCTGCATCACGGCTATTACATTGCTTTTAGCATTTTTATTTAGTAGACATGCATAGTCTGAGAAAGGATCTAGTGATCTGAAAGAGTTAATGAGCCTCTCTAAACATCCAGCTCACTTCCAGGGAATGACTTAGACTGGAAAATAAAGTCTATTGATAATGACAAATTCTGAAATGTATTACTCATAACATCGCTTTATCATGAACTCTAGGGAACAACCAAATTGCTTTATTGTAATGGAATTTTGTTGAAATGTGAATATCGCCTAGAAATTGCATTCCCAGTTTCTAGGACCAAAAAGAAACAGGCCTGGCTACTAGGTTATAGAGAGCAAATTATCACATGAAAAAATGCTATTTTTAATTCAGGAGTTTGCAAAAAGAAGATGCTAGGTACACAGCAATCCTACCTCTCTCTCTCTTTTTTCTTTAAGCCGGACTATATTCTGCATCTGTGGATGATTTTCTTGGTCTGTTGAGGACAACTTGGTCTGTTGAGGAATATTTAATTTTATTTAGTTGTCCAAAAAAGTCTAGGTAGCAGGAATGATTGATTTTTCTTTATTTTTTCTTTCAGTAATTGAGACCATCAGATCAGATCAGTCGCTCAGTCGTGTCCGACTCTTTGCGACCCCATGAATTGCAGCACGCCAGGCCTAGTTACATATCTGAGAATCAGGTCCAACAAAGGTTTGGTAGTCAGTAGAGAAAACACTGTATGGGCCACTCATCACAATACAGTAAAATCTACCGTAAAGCAGTCACCTTTTCACCACAGAATGGTTTTTGAGTGTCAAAGATGTTTTCCAGGGGAATGCAGTCTAGTTGTTGCACTCAGACAAAGTACATTTAGAGATAATTCAGACTCACTGAGAACCATTCATTCATTTATTTGCTTTTGTGTCTTTAATACCTAATCTTGTGAAGCCAATGACCTAATACTCAGCTCTTTGAAAAATGTCAGTTTTCTGTGCCCTTTTGTAGAATTCAAAGCACGTGTACATTCTATCGCGACTACTAGCAGTAGTAATCAGTATTGTTGTAATTATAAACTTAAAAAAATTTTAAGAGAATAAAACTTTGAATTTTGCAATGTTTTTGAGTTTCTAAGCCCTTTCTTACTGATCACCTC
Organism: Bubalus bubalis; assembly: GCF_019923935.1. Taxonomy (NCBI): domain Eukaryota; kingdom Metazoa; phylum Chordata; class Mammalia; order Artiodactyla; family Bovidae; genus Bubalus; species Bubalus bubalis. Next base: position 9,507,652 of record NC_059178.1, on the reverse strand, counting down.
TCCACAACTAGGTGATAGATAGGGAAGATCCTCTGATATTAGTTGATGCTACTAGGCAAGAGCTTCCTAATGCCACTTAACAAATTAGTGAAAGGCTGAGAGTGGAACAGGATGCTGCTTGTCACCTGTCTTGTTACACTCCATGAGTATCTTTTAATGTATTTGCAGAACTCTATCCTCCCTTTTTGTAAATAAATTCAAAACTGCATGCTTGAGAGAACATCTCATAAGATTTTCTAAGCATTTGCTATAATAATTAAGGAAATCCCGGTATGCTTCCATGCCTGGTATCTGTACTGTATTTAACATTTGGAGTCAAGTCTTAAAGAGATGACCAGTGTTTATTGTCCAGAATGGGCATGCAAGTTTGGAAGCAGTGTTGAATTAGCCACACCTCTCAAAGAGACTCTACAGGCCACCCTAAGCTATTGTCCACTCTTCTAATAGAACTCTGAGCCTCATCTTTAAGTAACTCAAGAAATATTTGAAAAATGTTTCTTAGTATACAAAATACTAGCCTACCAGCCTGCTACATGGTCAGTATACACAGGCTAGCCTTTGTCTTCTTAGACAGTAAATGGATTGGGGACCTCACAGTTAAAGTTTGGAAACATACTTGATCTTAATTTACTGGTTCAAGACCCCTGTGTTTCTAAAATGAAGTAGAATAAATAAGTTATCAGCTTCCCTTTCCCCCTCAGACTTGGAAGATTGAGCTCCCAGAATCTGATGGAAGGAGTAGACGGGAACGGTGACATGTCAGTTTCCCAGCATCGGTTTAAATACAGCCCAGTTGGCTCAGACGGTAAAGCATCCGTCTACAATGTGAGAGACCTGGGTTCAATCCCTGGGTTGGGAAGATTCCCTGGAGAAGGAAATGGCAGCCCACTCCAGTACTCTTGCCTTGAAATTCCCATGGACGGAGGAGCTTGGTGCAGGCTACTATCCATGGGGTGGCAAAGAGTCGGGCGCGACTGAGCAACTTCACTTCCACTTTCAGTTTACCTTAGCTAAGATTCCCTGGAGAAGGGAATGGCTACCTGCCAGAGAAGGCTGGCAGGCTACAGTCCTTGGGGTTGCAAAGAGTTGGACACAACTGAGCGACTAAGACTTACCTCAGCTAAGAAATATAAAAGTGGAACTTAAAAAAGCATTTCCCAGATGACCTTTCTGTTTATGAATTTTTAACTGACTTGTGCCCATTATATACTTCTTAAGACAGATCTGTGGGAAGAATGTGTATGGAGTTCAGGGGCAGTGTCAGGAGTGTTAGGGCCCTAAACCAGGATATGTATTAAATTCTAATGTACTTTGCAGAAGATAATTTGCCAAGTATTCACAATGAGGATATCCTTATCATTGTGACAACCAAAGAGTTAGTCATTCAGTTGTGTCTGACTCTCTGGGACCCCATAGACTGGAGCCTACCAGGCTCCTCTGTCCATGGTATTCTCCAGGCAAGAATACTAGACTAGGTAGCCAGTACCTTCAGGGGTTCTTGCTGACCCAGGGATCAAACCTGGTCTCCTGTCTTGCCTGCAGATTCTTCACCATCTGATCCACCAGCAAAGGCCCAGTTACTAAAACTGGGACCTACATCAAAGTGAATTTGCAGTATTACTGAAGTTGAGCAACCTGAGAAATTATTCCAGTGTGGCTCAGCATATTATGTAATCAGGGACAGGATTTTTCCAAAGTAGGTCAAGTAGGGCTTAATTTCTAGATAGGAGTCCCACCGGCACTAGCTGCAAAGACTAGGAGTCACCAGGACAGAGATTAAGGATAGACTATTTTACAACTAAACAAACCTATTGATGAAAAAACTGTATTATTTCAAAGCCATTATATAAGATCACATCAGGTTAGTTTGCATTTTTGTCAATAAAAGAGAGCAATCCTTTTCCTGAATTTAAGACATGTTCATAAATTTTTATTTAAAATCGTTTGATTCAATTTGTATATAGCTATACTTTTATTATTGCTCAGATACTTAGCCCAAACCTTATGTGGTACTAGCAGTTTTCATGCTAGAAATGTGTCATGCAGTATATTTTTTTACATGGCTGTAGGTCATTTTGGATAACAGATGCTTACATGAAATCAAGAATGTCAGTTATAGTATGCTACCCAATTTTTAACTTTGCTTATCACAAGAGAATGCATATTTATAATAGTGAAGTAAAGGCCTGTCAAATCTGTAAGAATAGTATAAAACTGCAGTTCAAAAAATGTGTTTTATGCATATACTTTCGTAACACCTTGGTGTTGTATCAAATCCATACTTGGTTAGTGCCGTCAGTATGTAGGTTTATAAAGTAGCAAAAGCATTAAAGCGTCTGTCTACAATGTGGGAGACCTGGGTTCGATCCCTGGGTTGGGAAGCTCCCTGGAGAAGGAAATGGCAACCCACTCCAGTACTCTTGCCTAGAAAATCCCATGGGTGGAGGAGCCTGGTGTCCATGGGGTCACAAAGATCGGACAGGACTGAGTGACTTCACTTCACACAGTTATACACATCATCAGTTCAGTCGCTCAGTCATGTCTGACTCTTTGCAACCCCATGGACTGTAGCACACCAGGCTTCCCTGTCCATCACCAACTCCCAGAGCTTGCTCAAACTCATGCCCATTGAGTCAGTGATGCCATCCAACCATCTCATCCTCTGTCATCCCCTTCTCCTCCTGCCTTCAAACTTTCCCAGCATCAGGGTCTTTTCCAATGACTCAGCTCTTCACATCAGGTGGCCAAAGTATTGGAGTTTCAGCTTCAGCATCAGTCCTTCCAATGAACACCCAGGACTGATCTCCTTTGGGATATACTGGTTGGATCTCCTTGCAGTCCAAGGGACTCTCAAGAGTCTTCTCCAACACCACAGTTCAAAAGCATCCATTCTTCGGTAGTCAGCTTTCTTTATGGTCCAACTCTCACATCCAAACATGCCTACAGGAAAAACTGTAGCTTTGACTATATGGACATTTGTCAGTAAAGTAATCTCTGCTTTTTAATATACTGTCCAGTTTTGTCATAGATTTTCTTCCAAGGAGAAAGCGTCTTTTAATTTCATAGCTGCAGTCACCATCTGCAGTGATTTTGGAGCCCAAGAAAATAAACTCTGTCACTATTTCCATTGTTTCCCCATCTATTTTCCATGAAGTGATGGGACTGGATGCCATTATCTTAATTTTTGAATGCCAAGTTTTTTTTTTTTTTAATTTTATTTTATTTTTAAACCTTAAACACTGTATTAGTTTTGCCAAACATCAAAATGAATCCGCCACAGGTTTAAGCCAACTTTTTCACTCTCCTCTTTCACTTTTCATCAAAAGACTGTATAGTTCCTTATATACATAATAGAGCTTAAAATACTATTTTATTAGCTAATTAATTTCTATTCTATTCCAGTTTGAATTTCAACTAGACATTTTCAGCATCTATAAAGATACTAAGTATTTGGGTATATATCAAAGGTTGAATATTAAATGCTGTTATTATGCAATTTTGATATTATTAAGATATTATTCTAAATGATAAAAATCAGGAAAATACCCTTTCCAGTATTAACTGGAATACTATCAATATGGGTAGCTAGCTTTGTTTTCTACATCCTCTGTGAATTGTCATTTATTGATGTTACCAGCAGATCGGTGAACTTTTTTGAAAGTGGATTATTTTTCAGACAACCTTATCACAGTTAATGCATTATCATCTACCATGTTGCTTATGCCAGAAACCTAGGAGTCATTTTTGATGACTTTTCCTCCTTTGCCCTTGACAGTCGATCAATCACCAAGTGCTGTCAAAATAGATATTTTGATAGACATCTAAAAATAGATATTGCATCTCTTCACTTTTCTGCCCTCCTCCACCATTTTCAAGGTCTCTTCTTTATGGCCTTTGCTTAAAAATTCAATTGGCTACAATAGGAAGTGTGGCTGATATTCTACAGAATAAATTGCTCAACAAATATTCATGGAAGAAAAGGAGTTTAAAAAGTGTTGCTAGGTGATTTACCTTTCTCAGGGCCCCTTTTGATTTTGGAAGAAAAATTGTCGTGTCGACACACAAATAAGAAGGTCCACGTTTGGAGCATTGTTACTAGATGTGCTATTTTTTCTCCTTCCTACCCTGCTTCCTTTTGCCTTTCTTTAATTTGTTGGCTTCCCGACAAAGGATGAAGAATTCAAGAGATGTTCATATCCATGATTCAAAATAAATCTGCCTTCCTTGTATTTGCCATGATATTAACAATGTAGAGAGACAAAGGATTAAAAAGTTTTCTCTTCTCATGGATTTTATGATCGTTGATCAAAGTATTGATGCAGACCAAAAAAGTCAGAAACAGCATATGGGACTGATTGTGTGATAAAACAAGGGTGGCACTTTTTTCCCCTACAAATATCTATTTTACATTCTTTTGCTATACCTTTATAGGGTGTTTACTTGGAAAGGCATAGAAAAGGCACAAGGGAGAAGAAATTGATGACTCTGACATGAAGCTTTGGGGAGCAGTTATCAACAGGAGGACAAAGAGTAAATAAAAATGTTTGTGGATGAAATAGAAAACATTTCTAATGATTCCAATTGGCGTTGAAGATTTACATCCTGAAGAAGGGCTTAGGAGTGGGTTGCCATTTCCTTCTCCAGTGCATGAAAGTGAAAAAATAAAGTGAAGTCGCTCAGTTGTGTCCGACTCCTAGTGACCCCATGGACTGCAGCCCACCAGGCCCTTCTGTCCATGGGATTTTCCAGGCAAGAGTACTGGAGTAGGGTGCCATTGCCTTCTCCGAGGTTTATAGGGAAAGCACAGATATAACAAAATCATTTTAAGGAGATGGTTGGAAAATATTTGTATGATAAAACTTTGTTACTTTATATAATATATACTTGAGTACATTACTGAGAGTGCTATGACACATTTGATTGCTTACTTATATTTAATGTAAAGGTGCGAGGAATAGTTGACATTAATGGATGAAGCTACAGAACAAGTGCTGTCTTTAGGCATGATTCTAAAATCCCACTGCCTAAAGCTGGACATCCTGGCATATGAAGTCAAGTGGGGCTTATGAAGTATTACTATGCTTTCTGCCTAGAAAAGTTCCTTTAGCATTTGTTGTAAAATTGCTTTAGTGGCACTAAATTCTCTTAATTCTTGCTTGTCTATAAAACTTGTGATATCTCCATCAAATCTGATCGAGAATCTTGCTGGGTAGAGTATTCTTGGTTACAGGATCTTCCCTTTCATCACTTGGGATATATTGTGCCATCCCCTCCTAGCTTGCAGAATTACTGTTGAGAAATCAGCTTATAACTTATGGGAACTCCCTTGTTGCTTTCAATATTTTATCTTTGTCTTTAATTTTCACCATTTTGATTGCTGTGTGTCTCATTGTGTGAATCCTTGGGTTTATCCTGCCTGGGACCCTATGTGGCTTCCCTGGTAACTCAGCTGGTAAAGAATCTGCCTACAATGCAGGAGACCCCGGTTTGATTCCTGGGTCAGGAAGATCCCCTGGAGAAGAGATAGGCTAACCACTGCAGTATTCTTGGGCTTCCCTGGTGGCTCAGCTAGTAAAGAATCTGCCTGCAATGCGGAAGACCTGAGTTTGATCCCTGGGTTCAGAAGGTCCCCCAGCTTCCTGGATTTGGTTGACTAATTCCTTTCCCATGTTAGGGAAGTTTTCAGCTATTATCTCTTCAAATATTTTTGGGGGGTCCTTTCTGTCTTCTCCTGGGACCCTATAATGACAATGTTGATGTGTTTAATGTTGTCCCAGAGGTCTCTTAGGCTGTTTTATTTTTTATTTTTTCATTATTTTTCCTATATTCTGTTGTGCAGCAGTGATTTCCACCATTCTGTCCTCCAGATCACTTATCCATTCTTCTCCCTTAGTTATTTTGCTATAGATTCCTTCTAGTGCCTTTTTCATCTCTGTTTGTAAACATTTTTGGTCTTTGGCAAACATCTTTTGCATCTTCTCAATTTTTGCCTCCATGCTTTTTCTGAGATCCTGGATCATCTTCACTATCATTATTTTGAATTATTTTTCTGGAAGGTTGCTGCTGCTGCTGCTGCTGCTAAGTCTCTTCAGTCGTGTCCGACTCTGTGTGACCCCATAGACAGCATGGGATTGTCCCTGGGATTCTCCAGGCAAGAGTACTGGAGTGGGTTGCCATTTTTGCCTATCTCCAATTCATTTACTTGTTTTTCTGGGGATTTATCTTGTTCCATTATCTGGTATATAATGCCATTTCTTTTCATTTTGGTTAAATTTCTGTGAGTATGGTGTTCATTCAGGAGGCCATAGGATTGTAGTTCTTGCTTCCATCTGCCTTCTGGTGGATGAGAATAAGAGACTTGTGCAAGCTTCCTGATGGGAGGGACTGGCTGTGGGGAAAACTGGGTCTTCCTCTGGTAGGCAGGGCCTTCCTTGCCCAGTAAATCATTAATCCTATTGTCTGCTGATGTGTGGGGCTGTGCCTCCTCTCTGTTAGTTGTTCTGGGGTGACTCAGTCCTGGAGTCTACAGGCTCTATGGTAGGGCCAATGGCCACTGCCAAGAGAGCTTACGGCAGCACGCACCTCCCAGGACTGCTGCTGCCAGCGTCCCTTGCCCCGCGGCAGCCCACTGCCAACCCATACGTCCACAGGAGACACATAGACAGGTCTGGCTCAGCCTCCTGTAGGGTCACTTATCCTTTCCCCTGAGTACTGGTGCACACAAGGTTTTGTTTGTGCCCTCTAAAAGCGGAGTCTCTGTTTCCCCCAGTCCTGTGTAAGTCCTGTAATCAAGTTCTGCTGGCCTTCAAAGTCAAATCCCCTGGGGATTCCCAGTCCCTTTGCTGGATTCCCAGGCTGGAAAGCCTGGTGTGGGGCCTAGAACCTTCACAACAGTGCAAGAACTTCTTTGGTATTACAGTTCTCCAGTTTGTGGGTTGCCCACCTAGCAGCTATGGGAATTGATTTTATCATGATTGCATGCCTCCTATCATCTCATTGCCATTTCTCCTTTGACCTTGGACATGGGATGTGTTTTTTTTCTTGTGTTCCAGTGCCCTTCTGCCATTGATTTTTCAGTAGCTAGTTGCAATTTTGGTGTTCTTGCAGGAAAAAATGAGCACATGTCCTTCTACTCTGCCATCATGAACCAATCCTCCCCTGCCTTTTTAGTCTCTGCCTCCTTATCTTTTTAAAATTTTTATTTGTTAATTTATTTTTATTGGAGTAAAGTTGCTTTACAATAGTGTGTCAGTTTCTGCTGTACAGCAAAGTGAATCAGCTAAACATATACATATACCCCCTCTTTTTTGGATGTACTTCACATTTAGGTCATCGAAGAACATTGAGTCAGAGAAGGCAATGGCACCGCACTCCAGTACTCTTGCCTGGAAAATCCCATGGACAGAGGCGCCTGGAAGGCCACAGTCCATGGGGTCGCTGAGGGTCGGACACGACTGAGCAACTTCACTTTCACTTTTCACTTTCATACACTGGAAAGGGAAATGGCAACCCACTCCATTGTTGTTGCCTGGAGAATCCCAGGGACAGGGGAGCCTGGTGGGCAGCCATCTATGGGGTCGCACAGAGTCAGATACGACTGAAGCGACTTAGCAGCAGAACATTGAATAAACTTCTCATGAGTTATCTATTTTATACCAGTAGTATAAATATGTCAATCCCAGTCTCCCTATCCATCCCACCCACCCCCTTACCCCACTATTATTCATGTGTTGCCTCCTTATCTCTTAATCTCTCTTTTGCTCTTTTTCTTTTCTCTTTCCTCCCTTAAAGTATTTATAATTTCCTGCATGATTATGTGCACCAGCACTCTAATCTAATGGAAGTTCTGTGTTCCCACTGTCTTTTTTTTTTAATCCATACCATAAGCCTTTGAGGTTGGTACTGTTATTAGTTCATAATGCAGGTGAGAAAACTTAGGCCCAGAGAGCTTAAGTGGTTCCTTGACTGATAAGGAAGGTGACTAATATGGATGTGAACAGTGTGACCCTGAGGCATGGGGATCAGTTACTTAGCTATGTCTGTATTCTGGGCCATTGTAAATTATGTTCTGAATTAAGACAGTGGCAAAGGGAATGTAAATAAGGGGATAGGTCAGGGACACAATGAAAATAGGGTATTTGGAAGTGATGGGCTCTCTTTAATAAAATCTGTAGAGCCTCATGAGTACTGAAAGCATATTCCATTCTTCAAGGAAGTTCACATGAGATTCAACACATTCCCATAAATACAGAAGAGATACAAGGGGCAGAGTCTAAAAATAACTTTGAATTAAATTTGAAGATCCTTAGGTTTCTGCTGTGTTTCAGTCAAGGTGTTCTTATTTGCTGCAAAGATCTTCATATGGTACCCTCCAGCTCTCTTCTATGAGAGTGCTATCCAGATAAAACAACTTAAGGGAAAAAAAGGGGGAGCTCTCCTTGGGCATTAAATCTATTTTAAAAAGTAGATGGTGGACTCACAGGAGATTCTGAGACCACAACTTTGCTGAAGACAGTGCAGTATAATGCTGAAAAACTGTGGGTTTGAACTTATAGAGAGAATGGAGTTCAGATCCTGGCTTTGTCTAGCTTTAAATATATGACCTTAGGCAAGCTTCTTAATCTCTTATGTAAAACAAGAGTAAAGGTAGTTTATTCTCAAAGTTATAATGCATTACCTGCTTCTTAGTGATTGTGCATTATATGTTCTCAATAAATATGACTCCTCTGCTCAAAACTCTAAAACCTAGTCACTATCAGCTGTAATCTAGTTTGTATCCTGCTGTTTAAGGTCTTATACCAAACTTGTATCTTAGACTTTTCAAAGTCTCAGCAGGAACTCTTGCTTTGCAGCCTCTTTATCATCCCTGGTGTTTCACACCTGCTCCCAAGAAACAGAGCTCTTGATCCATCTCTGCTCATAGCTAGACCCACCCTGAGGCCAGATTCCTTGTCCAAGCTTCATCAGACTAGGATCCTCAAGAGCTGCCAATTTGTCTTCTCCATCATTGTATACCCACCTTCGTACAGTGTCCTTCATGAAATAGACATTTGATGATGGAAATCTTATATTAACATTGTTTTTCAATGTGTCTTTTTTTGTTATCCCACTAAGCAAATCCTTAGTAAATACTCAATAGACAAAAAAAGGCTCTCTACTACTGAACATGTTTGAAGAGGGGCTAGTCTTCTCCTGTACTTCACTCTAGAGAGAGTGAGGCCAGAGGTAGGTGTACAATGTGATATATGGAATTGAAAACAGAAATTTGTGAATGTAGCCTCTGAAAAAAAAATTGAGGGTGGAGTCATGAGCTTATCTAATATTTTTTTCCAGTTTTGTTAGTTATTACTTATGCACATCTAGGGTGAAGAAAGAATTAAGGAGTGGATTAATGGAGTCCCTGAGAAGGATAATAACCACATCACCAAATTGGACAGGGTTATCTCAGACAGTTAGGAGATAATGACCAAGAAAATCCTTTCTTTTAAATCAATAAGCCTAACTGCTCTCCACCATTCTCACTTGTAAACAGATTCATTTTGGTGATAATCAATGAAGGGATATAGGGATTTGGAGAAGTTCAGTTTTGTGGTTCTTTTTTTCCAAATCTGAAAAATGAAATTAATGCTTGACTCAAGATAGAACACTGCAACACTGAAAAGGATTACTTTTTCCCTTCAAGTAATGAAAGGACCTAGAATTGATTTTTCAAAAGTCGAAGGTCATGTGTTTAAGTACTTTTAATAAAAATCATTACCAGTCTTGCCCGTGAAGACCAGGTTGTGACAGGTTTAGGTGGCTTGGTGAGGGGACGGGCATTAAAATCCACTTTCATTTAACTTCCCATACAGTATAATCTGGGACATCCTGACATGTCATCTGCAGAAGAACCTATGTGGAAACAGTTTGATCTTTGCAATCTGCTGCTGCTTGCTTGAAATCAGTGAGAAAGCATAAAAGATGCTAATAAACTTAGCATATGAAAATGAATTAAAAGCTGAAATTATTTCAAAAGATGAATAATAACCATTAAGGGTTTGCCTCCTGGTCTCTAGAGCATATAATGGATTCTATTCATTAGTTGCTGCCTGACATTGATACCAAGGTAGCGGTCATGTGAGAGTAAGTTATACAATCACTGCAAGTTCTTCAAATACTATAAAGAAAAATTATTGTCTGTCACTAAGTATTATTCATGTAATCATTGGTATAATTAAAATCTCCAAGTTTATCAAGTGATTTGCAATCATTTGTTAGATATATTAAACACAGTTATTCTCCTGTTTTCAATATGTGGTCATTTATAAGACTTATGAGAGGTCACTCAACAAAGTCATAGCAAAGCTTTAACTTGAACTCATAAGATTTTACCTCTTGGTCTAAGATCTTAATTTTTTTTTTTTAATTTTCTATTTGAATTTAAGTTTGTCTTTAAAAAACAGGCTTTTAGTCCTTAGAAAATGACCCTTCTTGATTTGCCAAGAGCTACTAAGGCAAAAGTCTATTGGATATATTAAAAACTAATTATTTAAATTCAGTTTTTATTCCTCTCAATAGTATTTTTAGAATAATCGAGGTGATTAGAATTTCCAAGTAGAGGCTCTATGATTATTTACTTTAGCATGAAATAATAAAAAGGACATTAAACTCAATAGTCTGATAATTGTCCTGTGATGATACAGTGTGACTTCTGCCCATTCATTTAACACAATTATCTCCTTTATGAAATTGCAAAGTGGTAAAAATATCAGCCATGACTGTCTTGAGGCATTGAAAAATTAAAAATAGATGTATAGTGGAGTATAAGTGTAAGGCATAACTCTTCATCCAATCTGGTTTTCTTTACTACTAAATAAAACATTTGCGAGCAAAGAACACATCCATGCACATGTGTGTGTGGACGGAATCAGGAGAGGTGTGTGTTTGTGTGTGTGTGCATGCACATATTTAAGGCTATGTTTCTTTGGATGCAGAGAACAATATATTTCTATTTTATTCATGAGTTTCTTCCCCAAAACTTAACCAAATGCCTTAACCACATTGATCTAACCATGTTTTTCCTTAGCATGGCCTAAAATACTGTTCTTTTTTCAGTCTGCCTTTCCATTACATTGTCCTACGTGTCCCATTTGCTCTAGGCACTACGTAGTTACTTGACCTTCACTTGAAGAGGCTCTATATTGTCATGAACCCTTGAACTTGCTCTCAGTATTCACTTTATCTTAAATATCTTATTTATCCCCTCCATAAATCTCACATTTAAAGGATGGGCTCTTTGTCAAGTCTTTCTTGACCACATGACACAGAATTAACTTCTCCATTTATTATACTTTCATTGTATTTTCTGGGATTATCTGTTTAGCACTTTGTTTTCATTATGAGTTTATATCTCTATTTCCTCAGCCAGAATGAATATACTATCATGATTTATAAAAGTCCCAAAGCTAGTGCTTTCAACACAGCAGAGATGTAGTCAATATATTTTGAATGAATAATAACTGAATGAGTTAGGCTCTCAGCCTTTGGAACTCCCTCGAGAGGCAACATTAAATAGTAGAGAATCCCAGCTTCAAACTGGTATTATCTAAGTTCATATCCTGCCTCCATCACTTACTGCCTCATGGTTTCAAGCTACTTAACCATTCTATCTCCCTGTTGACATGATTGTACAAAGGCCATAATGATAGACCTTAACTCACTGGGTCATTGTGAGGATAAAAAGCATAACTCATGTAGATATGTGGGGTGACTGGACCACTTCCAGGTCTAGAATATGTGCAAAAAAAGTAACATGTATTATTAAGAATGCAAGAATGTTGCTTAGTTTCCTATATTTAGAAAGCAATAGAGGTGATGTAAGGAGAAGGCGATGGTACCCCACTCCAGTACTTTTGCCTGGAAAATCCCAGGGACAGGGGAGCCTGGTGGGCTGCCGTCTATGGGGTCGCACAGAGTCGGACAAGACTGAAGCGACTTAGCAGCAGCAGCAGCAGCAGGGGTGATGTAAATGCTTTCAGTAGTGCCATACTCTTTCAAATATATTCTGACAACTTAAATATTCAGATTAATTTTATATGACTGAGTTCCTCTGTAATTATTAATATGTTTATTATATCATTGTCAGTTCAGTTCAGTTTCTCAGTTGTATCTGACTTTTTGCCACCCCATGGACCAGAGCACGCCAGGCCTCCCTGTCCATCAGCAACTCCCAGAGTTTACTCAAACTCATTCCTACTGAGCTGGTGATGCCATCCAACCATCTCATCCTCTGTCATCCCCTTCTCCTCCCACCTTCAATCTTTCCCAGCATCAGAGTCTTTTCAGATGAGTCAGCTCTTCACATCAGGTTGCCAAAGTATTGGAGTTTCAGCTTCAGCATCAGTCCTTCCAATGAACACCCAGGACTGATTTCCTTTAGGATGGACTGGTTGGATCTCCTTGCAGTCCAAGGGACTCCCAAGGGTCTTCTCCAACACCACAGTTCAAAAGCATCATTTCTTCAGTGCTCAGCTTTCTTTATAGTCCAACTCTCACATCCATACAGGACTACTGGAAAAACCATAGCCTTGACTAGACAGACCTTTGTTGGCAAAGTAAAGTCTCTGCTTTTTAATATGTTGTCTAGGTTGGTCATAACTTTTCTTCCAAGGAGCATGTGTCTTTTAATTTCATGGCTGCAGTCACTATCTGCAGTGATTTTGGAGCCCCAAAAAATAAAGCCTGCCTCTGTTTCCACTGTTTCCCCATCTATTTGTCATGAAGTGATGGGACTGGATGCCATCTTAGTTTTCTGAATGTTGAGCTTTAAGCCAACTTTTTCACTCTCCTCTTTCACTTTCAGCAAGAGGCTTTTTAGTTCCTCTTCACTTTCTGCCATAAGGGTGGTGTCATCAGCATATCTGAGGTTATTGATATTTCTCCCAGCAATCTTGATTCCAGCTTGTGCTTCTTCCAGCCCAGTGTTTCTCATGATGTACTCTGCATATACGTTAAATAAGCAGAGTAACAATATACAGCCTTGACGTACTCCTTTTCCTATTTGGAACCAGTCTGTTGTTCCATGTCCAGTTTTAACTGTTGCTTCCTGACCTGCACACAGGTGTCTCAAGAGGCAGATCAGGTGGTCTGGTATTCCCATCTCTCTCTGAAAAGAGATGGGAATACAATTATATCATTGAATTTGATCCTTATTATTTGTATACTCTATATATCTGCAAATTCACCTACATGCTAAAATTTATTTGTACCCCCAAATCAATACCCACAGTGTCTTCTACCGTCATCTGTAGACTTGCACGCTGCACCTATGGGGATCAGTGAAAACTTTGTGTCTCCAGGAACACATTTTCCCAGCTGAGGCTGAACAAAGAGATGCTCTGTCATCTTGTTTCAGTTCTCATGTTGTAACCAAGTGTCTCTTTTGCGGTCAAATAAATGCACTTTTTGGCATTTATTTATTGATTTCTTGTGGAAAGTTTGCTGTTGAAAATGGTTCCCAAGTATAATGCTGAAGCCTTGTCTAGTGTCCCTAAGTGCATGAAGGCTGCAGTGTGCCTTAAGGAGAAAATACATGTATTAGATGAGCTCTGTTCAGCTGTGCACTGCTGTGCTCTTGATTGTGAGTTCAGTGTTAATGCATCAGTGATGATATTAAATAAGGTGCCATTAAACAGCAGCGCATATGAAACAAGGTGAGGTATTGATGAGTTGACAAAAATGTGTTACCAAAGTCTCAGTAGAACCTGAACTTGTATTTTACCTGGGAACAATATTACAGTATTTCCAAAGTCAATGTCTGCAGTACCTTTACAGAAAATAACTACTGCAGATGATGAGAACTGATTCTAGTTGGCATGTTCTTTGAATGTATTATTTTTTTTTTTAATGCTGAGCAAATAGCTGTGACTTTAGGTGACTTTTAAAATCCTTTTATAGAAACGGAATCATTTGTAGAGAGCTAGCTAATTTGTAACAGATCTGGAAGAACGGGCTCAAGCTCCCATATCACTGGAGCACACAGCTGTGTCTCTGCTATGCGGTCCTGGGATTGTGGACCAAGGGTTCAGAAATCCATTCCTTGGCATTGAGTTTAGTTAGTTAGTCGTTAGCTGCTCAATTGTGTCTGATTCTTTGCAACCCCATGGACTGTAGTCCGCTAGGCTCCTATGTCCATGGGATTTCTCAGGCAAGAATCCTGGAGTGGGTTGCCATTTCCTTCTCCAAGGGATCTTCCCAACTCAGGGATTTTTGCCTCTGATGATCATTTATTTTTCGATTGGTCTCAAAGAACAATTTTGTGTGTTTTTAAAATTAATTTAAAATTTCATCAAAATATTACATATGTATTATTTTAGGTTAAATAATATCAGTGAGGCTTGTAACAAAGACCACTAGATTCTTCCCTACCTGTCTCCAGACTGTTCTCATTCCTTCCAGCTCCCATATCCATCACTTTTAGCTGTTATTTCTTCTGGCATGTACCTTTATGTTTCTCATTAATGTGCCTTTAATGGCCCTTAATTCCCTAATTTCAATTCACCAGTGTTACAGATCATTGACTACATTATTGTTATGTCAGGATTCAGCACACATACACCCCCATTTCCCTTCCTCAGCCTTCTTCCTTTTCCCTTCCTTCTCTTCTTCCTTGTTTTCCTTCTATTCCTTCTTCCTTGGATGAAGTATAATTAAAAGTGAAGTGCAGAAATCCTAAATGTTCAGTTCCATGAGTGTATTAATTTGTTAGGGCTGTCATAACAGATTCCACAGACTAAGTGGCTTAAATCACAGGTGTTTATTCTCTCACGGTTCTGAAGGCTAGAAGTCCAAGATCAGGGTTTATTGTAGTGTCATTTCTTCTGAGTCCTCTCTCCTTAACTTGTAGATGGGTGTCTTCTTCCAGGGTCGTCACGTGATCGTCCTCAATGTGTATCTGTGTTCCAATCTTTCCTTGTCGTGATACCAGGCATGTTGGATTAGGGCCCGTACTAATGGCTTCATCTAACCTTAATTACCTATTTTAAAGCCCTATCTCTAAATAACTTTCTGAGGTATTGGCGATTAGGATATCAGCATATGAATTGGGGTCTTTGGAGGGTGGGTTAGGAGGAGTTCAAAATTTAGCCCGTAACAATGTGTTTGACAGTTGTATTCACCCATATAGCAAACTTGAACTATGACTCAGTTTTGTTACCCCAAGACGTTTCCTTGTACCACATCCAGCCAGTTTTCCCAGTGCAGTTACCATAGGCAACTGCTTCTCTGATGTGCATTACTGTAGACTAGTTTTGTCTATTCTGGAACTCCATATCAATGGAATTATACAGTATATTCTTTTGACTAGTGTTCTTTAAAACCCAGTCTTGCTGTTTTCCTCACTACCTTTCTGAAAATTCCATATTTCTCTTTCTGTTTTGGATTCTCCATTTGTGGGATTTCAGATCTTTTCCTTCCTTAGTTTGCCTCTCACTTTTCTGGAGCATACCTTCATTAGCCTCCTGGTAAAGGGTACACAGATGGACATCTTGGAAGCCATTCATATCTGAAATATCCCTATATTTATACTAGTATGTGTACATACCTGTGTGTTATATTTCCCTCTCACATCATAGTTTATTTGACTAGACATGAAATTCTAGGTTTAAATGTTCTTTTCAATCTTAAAATGTTTTTTGTTTGTTTATTTTTGAGAAATCTGATGCTATTCTTACTCCTGATTATAATTTATATACCATTTTTTCTTTTTTTTCTCCCATCCATTCTGGAAGATGTTGGATCCTCCCTTCCCCATGATTCTCTAATGTTTCATATAATATGATTCTTTAAATTTATTAATGTGGTTCTTTTCATTTATTATGTTAGATATTCCATAATCCCTTTCAGAATGAGGTCTCAATCTTCCAGTTCTGCAAAGGTTTTATTGAAAGGAAGATTTTGTGTTTTGTTTTGCTTTGTTTTGTTGCTAATTTTTAGCCTTTTCTTTATCCTGCTCCTTCATCCTCTTATCTCACTAGCTGAAGTTATGAACTAAACCACCTATTTTTTATCTTTCTCTCCTATTTCCCTTGATTGTCATTTTCCCCACTGAATTTTGGGAGGCTTTTACTAATTTATTTTCCAATTTATCTATTGCATATTTAATTTATGCAACCAAATTATGAATGTCATAGGCTTTTAAAAATCTTTTATTTTTCTTATACTTTTACGCTATTTATGGAGTCAGTATCTTCTCTTTGATTATTAGGGTATCAATGACAGTTCTTTGGATCCTTTTTCTGCTCTAAACACTAATGCCGTTCCCTTCAAGTGCCATCATGCTCTTATGTGCCTTTCTCTCTGCATCTTATGCCAAAGGTTTGTTTCAATGTCTGATAGTCACGAATTATCAGTTTACATAAAAATGCGGTACTCTAAAGGTGATTATGAAGTGCAAATTCTAGTGCATGAGTGGGGGTTATTACATGAGATCCTCACTGTTGGGAGATTAATCAGGGACCTGGTTGTTGTTTTCTCTTATTCTTTTCAATTTTCTCTAGAGAACAGTTATCTGATATTCTGTCTGGGAAGTGTACACCTGGTTGCCGTTGCTCTAGATATCAGATGAAGGAAGAAGACTTGAATGACTCATGTCATTGACTTAACTCTCACCCTTATCTCTGTTCTCTTCTGTGTCTGGTGTCCCTAAATCTGTAGCTTCTGTTTCAGTATCCCTAGAAAATGAAGCTCCTGGCCACACCAAGTTCAGGGAAGGTTAGCTGACTGACTGCTGAATGTGATAGGACTTTCCATCCATCTTCTATCTCAAAACCATGCTTTAGTCCTGCTTTCTAAGGTACTCAGGAAGCAATAAGTTCAAGCTTCCCTGAATTTTGTCATGCTGATCACCTTGTTTTCATTAATATCTTTAAGGAGGTATGTAGATGTCATCTTTCTCCTTTGGCTCAGTCACAACATTTTTCTTATTCTGTAACTTCTAAAAATTTGTTAACATCTCTCATCCATTGGTGTCTATTCTCTGTTTCCTTATGGCTTTACACCATTTAGAATATTTATTGTCATTTTCGTGGCATTTGCAGTAGAGAGATAGTGATGTATGTAATCAATCAAATGAATTGTGTAAATTTGTCAAAATCCGACACACAGCTATAAGAATGGATTTAACTTGGTTCTGAGGGATAATCTCTAACACTTCTTGCATTTCTGCCTTATTTGCACTTAGGTTTGGGTCAGTTCTTTGACCCTATCTTGTTGTTCTTCCTTTCTCTAATGATGTAATTTACATCTGTTATTTTACAGAGTATCAAAGTAAGCTGGCTGCCTCCTCCATCAGGAACACAAAATGGATTTATTACCGGTTATAAAATTCGGCACAGAAAGACAACCCGCAGGGGTGAGATGGAAACACTGGAGCCAAATAACCTCTGGTACCTGTTCACAGGTCAGTGCTCACGTGCTGTGGTCTTAGAAGGTTTCGGTGAATCAAATGCCTCGGCAGTAAAACATACTCTCACTTCAAAGGAACATTCATTTTTCTCCTGGTAGGTGGCATGTACTGGTCTGAACAAGAATAACTTTATATTTTTGACTTGATTCCCTGTAATGCTTTTACAGCATGTTTACTTCAATATCACCATTTTAATAAATATATCATTGAATTCTTATCCATATTAGTATTGCTAACTCGACAATTTCTGTCATCAAATAACATTTAACTGTTTAATAACTTTTAAAATTATGTAATCACATGGTTCCAAGTTTAAGTCATTTTGAGCCTTCTCTGCCCAAACTCCAGGAGTGAGAATGAGGCTGGAAAATGGAGAGAGGAGTGGTTTGGGGAATGAAAAGAACAATTATTCTACTTTCCATAAGTATAAAAGTAAATTCACTTCTGTAGCAATATTGGTAAAATTCATGTTGGGTTAAAATCCTTCCTAAAAACTGGACCCAATTTCCATGTAGTATTAAGATAATTTTTTTATATATATAAGATGAATAATCATATATTTCCTTTAACTGTTGGAACCATTAATACATGTCAGTCCAATTCCTGGAAAACAGAGACTAAGTCAGGCCTTCAAGTTAATGCATTTAGGGGACAAGCCCAGGAAGGCAAGAATGAAGGAACAAGAGAAGTGACCCAGGGAGGAAAATAAATGATGACTTCTTGAACTGGCCACAGTTAGAACAAACCTAGGGCCAGCTTGTTCTTGCGGGCTGTTGGGGGTGGGAGGCGGGGTAGGAGAGAGGAGGTTTCAGAAGCTGCTGAACTACGGGGGCCCAGTGTGGATGGCTGGGTAGGAAGTATGAGCCGTTTCTCTCTTGTCTGTCGCTGGTCAAAGTAAGCCCACAACAGGTCAACTATTCTGTGCCTCCTGACAGTCCCCTGGGAAGCCAGCACTTCTGGTAAATGCACAAGTGTGAAATTCTCTCCTTGCCTATCAGCACTTTAAATGGGGATGGCTTGGTCTAGGCTTTATAGTACCAAAGAGAACGTGAACAAAGGGTTTGGGGAGCAGAGCAGATAGCAGTGGCAGGAATCAGTGGATCAAGTTAAACATGTGTGTCGTGGCACACACACTTGATTCATGACAACAGGCAAATTAAAGCTCATAACGTACAGAAAACCAAGTGAGCATTCATCACAGATGAGAAGTAATTCCTTATTTATTCCTTTCTTGATATAGAGTACTCAGTAAATTTCTATCTGAAATCGTAACACACACACACAATTTAAGCTACTTGCTCAGCCTACAGTATGAGACTTGATAGAAACTTAGTTTTCCCCCATAAATTTGTGCCTCTTATGCCTATAAAATGGTAATGTGATGGTGAGTGTGCTTCCAAAATACATCTCCAAAAATCACATGACTTGTTTTATATCTGGACAAAATCTCCTAAATGGAAGTTATGACACTCTGTTGGAAGATTAGGGTTGACACACATACAGTATTGACACCACCTATGAAATAGATAACTAATGAGAGCCTTCTGCAAGCACGGGGAACTCTCCTCAATGCTCTGCGGTGTCCTGGATGGGAAGGAAGTCCAAAAAGGAAGGGGGTATCTGTATAGTCAATTTACTTTGCTTTTCCATAGAAACTAACACAACACTGTAAATCAACTCTACTCCAATAGAAACTATTTTAAAAAGGAAAACAAACACCATGTCATTTAAAAAGCTTAAAGAAAGCCAAGACGGTATGTCTCTTTACCTGATAAAATGATTAGAAGGTAAAAACAATTGAAATGAGGCACATGTTCTCATTGGAACATTTGGTACAACATGTACATAGTTTACTTTAAAAGAAATCACCAAAATTAAAAAATCTTGCTGAAAAAATTTTAGTGTAATTTCTATAGATATAGGAATTTGAAGCCCGGAAACATTTTTAATCATTGATTTTCCTTCTCCAATGAAAAGCATTAAAAGTATAAACTTCTTTTTTTAATAAAATAATTCATTAAAATATGCACATTCTAGTAGAAAAACTAACAAATGGATATTTAATTTACAGAACTGGCCAACAAGCCTAATAAAATGTTTAATCTTATTAGTAAGGAAATGCAAATTAAAAGAAAAATGAGTTAGCATGCTCCTTTGATTAAAGTAATAAAGATAAAAATGAATGATGATATGTTGTTTTGGAAAGCATATGAGAAAGATGAACTTTTGTATACCACTTGTAGTACAGAAAGATTCTAGAATCTTTCCAGAAAGCAATGTGGAGATTTGTGTTATATACAAGTGTGCATGTGTGTATGTATCTGTAAATATATGATTCAGGTTTCCAACTTCTAGGAGTTTATTCCAATTCTGCAGACATATTTTTTTGCAAAGTATTAAACTAAAAACATGTTCATTGCATAAGATAAAAAGACCCTAAGTATCTAACTATAGGCAGTTACCTAGAAAATTCAGACACAATCATGTCATGAAGTACTGTATATCTATTGCAAATATTGAAATGTAAACATATTAAATTCAATGTTAAATATTTAAAACATATTAAGTTAATAGCTCAGTTTGAAATCAATATTAAGCATGAGTCCATATTTATAAACCAAAAAAATTCTGAAGAAAATATTTAGAATAATATATTATAAATACCCAAATATTAATAGTGAGTATTGCTTAATTGTGTAACAGTGAAATATGTATTTTTAGCCATGTATGTAAAATGAAAAGCAAATAAAATATCAAGACTCTAATGTCATAACACTTGGTTACCAAGATTGGAGATTTCATACCACTGACTAACTCTGTGCTCATTGAACAGCTAAAAAGGGGCTAGTCAAGAAAATAAATGAAGAATAGTGACCAAGTGTCCAAAAGACCTTGCTGATATGAACTGTTTAGTGTTTATGTTTTTTTTTTGTCAAATGGGATTTAACACATTCAGCTCAGTATTATCAAGCCAAGCTTCTGAATCTCTAAATATACAAACGTTTAGAATTTTCTCTCAACAAAAAGTAAAATCATTTAAGATCACTGTATAGAATAGCAAGAATTAGACTTTTTCTTATCAAAGATGCTGTAATAATCCTAGGGGGTCATAACAAATTACCACAACGTGGTGGCCAGAAACAACATAATTTTCTTTTTCAGTTCAGGAGAAACCAGAAATCCAAAATCAAGGTTTCCGTAAAGGTCATTCCTTCTGGAAGCTCTATGGGAAAATCTGTCTCATGTTTGTCTCCTAACCTCTGGTGGGTGCTGGCAGCCCTTGACATTCCTCAGCTTGGAGATACATCTCTCAGAAATCTGCCTCCATCTTTGCATCACTCCCGCTGTGTGTCTGTATATCCTCCCTTCTTATAAGGATATCTTCATTGGATATTGACTCGGTAGTAATCCAGGATGATTCCATCTCAAGATCTTTAATAAATCTATTAAGACCACGCTTCCAGGAAAAGCTATATTTGGATGTTCCAAGTATACAGTATTTTACTCATTACAGACTCTTGTTACTACTTTTCCTCTCGAGGACAATCATTTTGAATTGTACCCTCTAGTAAATCTTTATCCAAAAATAATTCAGTCCTACATCTTTACTCATCTAAAACCTATGTGGCAGTTAGCACTTCTCATCAGCATAGGGTAACCCATCTTCACTCTGGCTTAATATCATCCCAGTCAAAAGCAAAGCAACAGGATGAATTCATTAGCTTGTTATTGACATGCCCCTTCCCATCTTTATAGGTCCATAGGAATCTGGACTCCAAACTTGCAACTTTTATTCATAATGTTCCTTCTTCATTTCAATTGTTATAAAATGAATTTGAGGATGCAAACATCATCTGAACAGTTATCTTTATAACTGTGCTTGATATTTATTGCAAAAAAGTTACATGGTCTTCATTTTTAATTTGAGATGAAGAATAGAAAGACCCAGAGGATAGCCTCATATTCTTTAAGTGTTAAAAACAAGTTTTGCAAAGCCTCCGTCTTCCTCTTCTCTGTTCTGTGTCCTGGCCTCAGTCCTGGCTTATGTTGCATTGTGGGAACATGAATTGTGGGAATTGTGGGAATGTCTTTAATGCTACAAAGCATCAGGGAATCAGGAAGTACTCCACACTGGTAGATTGGCTGCGGTTTTGACTTGTCCCCAGGATATATTTTGTAACATATGCACTGTGTAGTAAGAGGAAGTAATTGATTTTCTATATAAATCTTCAGCACTTTAAAATGTACAGAATTTGCCCCCATGTTTTCAGTACCTTTAAAATACATGAATAGATTGATTTGGCTGTTAGAAAATTGAAAATGCCTGAGTGCTTCCTTTTGATGATATAAATATTCAGGGGTAGAGACTCAAATATTGGCTTTTACCATGTTCTGTTTGTTAGACAGGTGTTTTTTGTTGTGTGTGCTTTTTACTAGGATAATGGGACATCTGCAGTAACAAAGTAATTCAGAGTTATAACAAGGATTTTAAATCACTGCTATCAATTTTATTGTGGGAACCCAAGTCAACTAAATTTTAAAGTCCTGTTTTTAATTTTGAGTGCTCTTCAGAGAAGGTTATTTGGAATTGAATATAAGAGTTTTCTCATGCTTCATGGCCAATATAAGAATAAACATAGTGGTAAGCATGCGTTGGTATTTTGTGGACTGAAAAATTGAAACAATAGCACAGCAATTTTGTAACAAGGTTAACATTAGGGAAATAAAGGGAAATTATATTCTTTGAATAATACATCATCTCTTGACCATAAATTTTAAGAAAGTAGAAATAGAACTGAGAAATTAAGAGTTTGAAGGCATTTATTATTGGAGATAGAAACAAGCAGAAGACAATCTACTTTCAGCAGTATCTTTTTTTACAACTAAGAAAAGCATTGTTACTTATATCATTCTTCTAGAATAAAGTTATACTTAGAAGCAGGGCTTCCCAGGTGGCGCTAGCAGTAAAGAACCTGCCTGCTAAAGCAGGAGACAAAAGAGACTTGGGTCCAGTTCCTGGGTTGGGAAGATCCCCTGGAGGAGGGCATTGCAACCCACCCCGGTATTCTTGCCTGGAAAATCCCATGGCAGAGGAGTCTGGCGGGCTACAGTCCACAAGGTCTCAAAGAGTCAGAAAAGACTGAAGCGACTTAGCACTGCACACATACTTAGAAGCAGAAGCAGCTAGGAGGCTGTGTACAAGTGTGTGCATGTGCATGCACACACACACACACACACACCACCCACCCACCGGCCCATCCCAGGTCAAGGCACTCCTGTGTTCCGCTGCGGAAGCCCATGGGCACATGCAGTAAGTCATGTTCCTTAATGCCTTCTTGAAACAAGAAAGCAAGTTTTTTTTGTTTTTTGTTTGTTTGTTTGTTTGTTTGTTTTTTTACTTTCCTGCTACCTCGCTAAAGTCAGTGGGTATGCACAATCCACACAGGTATGCACACCCCTTAACCACTTCGCCTTGGCAGGTAATGGGGCTTGAATTCCAAGAGACCATAATAATTGGAAAAGATAGTTCTTAACAGACCACCACACCCAGGGCACTACACACAGAGTAGACGGATACACAGCCCCAGTGCTCCTGTGATAAAAGCCTGTTTACTTAGGGCTTCCTAGGTGGTGCTGGTGGTGAAGAATCAGCCTGCCAATGCAGGAGACACAAGAGACATGGCTTAGATCTATAGAGACTGAGACTGAACTCTAGGTCCCTGACAAACAGAACAGAAAACACACAATTCATCTCATCCAAAGCCCTTGTTTTATTGAAGAGGTAATGGAGGCTTGATGAGTGACATTGCTAAGATCCACTATTAGCTAAAGGTATAGATCCCAACTAGATCACAGATGCTCTGATTCCTAGCTATGTGCTCCTTGAACTATCCAGTGTTATCATCTTTAGCTCACTTTATTGTGAGTGAATCTGGCTGTTGTATGAATCTGTAAATGATCATTAATATTAAAAACAGTTTTAACATTTATAATAGTCATAACAGCAATAGCAAATTTGACAACCGCTCCTATGCTGAAAACAATGTGAAGGTTCCTCAAAAAAATTAAAAGCAAATCTGCAGTGAACCACTAATCCCACTTCTGAGTACATATCCAAAAGAACTGAAGTCAGGGTGTCAAAGGCATAGCTGCCCTCTCATATTCATTATACCAGTAGTCACACAACCCAAATTTACACTGACAAATGAGCAAAGAAACTGTGCTATGTACATACAATGGAATATTATTCAGTTTTATCACAGAAAAAATACCCTGCCTTTTACAACAAAATGAATGGACTGGAGATGCAATGCTAAGTGAAATGTCAGTCCCAGAAGGGCAAATACCACATGATTCCACATATATGAAGTATCTAAAATAGTCAAAGTCATGGAAACAAAATAGAATGGTGGTTGCCAGGGGAGAGGGGGAGGGGAAAATGGAGAGTCGTTCGATGGGTATAAAATTAAGGTTTTGCAATACAAATGAGTTTCAGAGATCTGCCGTACGACATAGCACCCATAGTTAACAATACTATGTTGTGCACTTAAAAACTTGTTTGGAAGGCATCTCATGCCAAGTGTTTTTACCACTACAAAAAGAGCAAAGGGAAAAAAGGGGTCTTTTGGAAGTGATATATAGGTTTATTACCTTATTTCTAGTGGTGGTATCATAGTTTATGCTTAGGTCTAAATTCATTAAAATGTATACATTAACTATGCACAGCAATTGGTATATTAAGTATACCTCAGTATAGCTAAAAAAATATCCATGATAAGAAAATAAAGCTTTGTCTGTTTTAAAATGTAACCTTTGTAATAATTTTTTGTTTTATTGATGAGAAATCTTAGGCAAAGAAAGATGGCTAGTAAGTTTTTTAGGTTATGCATTTAGTAAGTGGCAAAGCAAAAATCTGAATCTAATTCTGCCTAAACTGAACACCTGTATTCTTAACTCTTAAGCTATCAGTAATATATTATTGACCATAGGCAATGACTATGCGGTTGTATGAGTATGTAAAGGAACAGTGAAATAACTCAGAGATGGAAAGAGATATATATTGAATAATAAAAATCAAAAATTATCTTGGCGGCTAAAGGAATTAAGTAACTTTAGAAGAGATTAAGTCAAAACTCCCCTACCTATTTAGGTTTAAAATCCTAGTTAATACTTTCATTAGTCCAACTCTGAAAACACATCTCAGATAACAACTTCGAGAAATATAGACAGAAAATAGCTTTTGCTTACAGATTGGTTTCCTTCTATCCCATCTCCAGTGAATGAATGAATGAATGAATCCATCTATCCATCCATCACTGGAGTGTTTCAAATGAGAAAATAATTTGCAAATATTAGGTATCTTTATGTCTATCAAATGTCTAATTTTATAAATTATTTGTGAAAGCAGTTTTGCCATTTGATTCTCAAAAGAACACCCTAAGATAGAAATGCAGGTGTTATTACCTAATAACTATATATGAGAAAGTGAGATTAAAGGAGACCCGGGTTCAGTCCCTGCGTTGGAAAGATCTCCTGCAGAAGGAAATGGCAGCCCACTCCAGTATTCTTGTCTGGAGAATTCCATGGACAGAGGAGCCTGGCGAGCTACAGTCCATGGGATCTCAAAGAGTCAGACACAACTGAGCAACTAACATGAATACATATAGCCCATCTAAAACTTGTCTGGCCAAGTACCCCTCACAACAAAGAAGCAGGAACATTTGCAGGCTAGAATTCAGGGGAGTGTCCAGACTGACTCTGAAAAGCAAACATTTCTGGTTTTGCCTATCGCTGCATACTTCACTTACCTAATCTAGAAGAGAGTCACAGGTTTAATTCTGCTGATAAACATCTGGTACTGAAGGCACTGAATTTAGATCAGAAGACTTGGGTAAAGACATCTTGAAAGTGGAATTTAACTTCTTTTAACCCCACTGTGTAAAACTCAAATTTATCTGTAGGTAATACCACAGTAAAGCAGATTCAATGTAATCTAAAGAATAATTTTATTTAACCAGCAAAACTGTTGGAGTGGATTCCCTCCCTTGGTGAATTTCTTATTCCAGAAATATACCTGCTTTATTTACAGGATCACTTAGTTGGATGAACAGCATTAGATGGGCTGTTTCACTAAGCATTACAATCTCTTTTAATAGTGGAATGTTGTATATATCTTTAAATGTTTTCTTATACTAGAATTTCTAGGTGTTATTAGTGAGATTCCATAGCAATATTCTAGAAGAAAATGCAAAATTTTTAAAAGTTAAGCTAAAATATAGTATTATAAGAAAAGTTGGCAGGATTTTTAGGATCATCTGGGTACTACTCTGTACAGAGGGTTAAAACTTCACTACTGATATCATAGAAAGATATGAAAAGCTACTTTACTGTGTTTGGTTAGAAAATATATTCTGATAAGTAGCTGGGTGGGGTGGGGGGTGCCAGGTGAGGCTCCATTGGGGAAACAATGGATGGTCTCTTAACTGCCTTTTAATAGTTACTTCAAATTATTATTCAGGCTATTAGTCAGCTTTCATTTTACTCAAAACTGAGTTAATGATACTGATAGAGCCTAAACTCAAAATATGTAACTTGAATTTTAGCAAAATTATAAAGAGAAATTTGTGTATCTGCTTTATAGTAAGATATTTTAGTTGTGTCCAACTCTTTGCGACCCCACAGATGGTAGCCTACCAGGCTCTGCCATCCATGGGATTTTCCAGGCAAGAATACTGGAGTGGGCTGCCATTTCCTTCTCCAGCAGACCTTCCCAAACCAGGGATCAAACCCGGGTCTCCTGCATTGCAGACAGACGCTTTATCATCTGAGCCACCAGGGAAGCCCTTTCTATATTTTAGTTAAGTTATGTTAAAAGCAGTAAAGTCTGCATGCAACACATCACTTGTTATAAAGTCAAATGAATGGGACAGAGTATAGGGCATTCAGAAAGATTTCCATTTATGTGTCAGAATATTGCATGTAAGAAGTTGACATGTTAGTCAAGGTATGTTGACCAGAGAAACAGAATCAGTGGAGATATATACTAAGAGATTTGTTGCAAGGAATTGACTTAATTGATTGTGGTGGTTGGCTGGACAATTCCAAAATTGACAGAGCAAGCCATCAGGAGAGGCAGCTGGAACTCTCAAGCTGAAGCTGCTCCCTACCAGTGAAATTTCTTTTTCAGAGAAGCCTCAGTCTGTTCTTAAGATCCTTCACCTGATTAAATCTGGCTCACCAAATTATCTAGGATAATATCCCTTATATAAAATCAATGGACTATGGACTTTAGTCATATCTACAAAAATACCTTCCCAGCAACAATAAGTGTTTGATTGAGGGGACTTTAGTCTTACTCCAGTTTACATATAAAACTAACCATCAAAGATGGTATTCCACATCAGTCATTGGAGATAGTGTTGACATAATTGTCCATCCATTTCAAAGAAAAATGAAGTCAAATTTCTTCTTAATACAAAAGAGTATATTCTTGATGAAATTAAACTGTTTCAGGTGAGACAACCGTGAAAATCATGAGCTTCAATGATTAGGTAAACATTACTTCCCCAAATTCTCTTCCTATGAGCTTTCTGATTTCCCAGACAGCTCTGTACTCCTTCTGCCTCAGGAATCAACAGCAGTACCCAGGAAAGGGTGCAAAACGTTAACAAATATCAGATTGATGCCATGCTAATTAAGGGACAGGTCAGGGTGAGCACAAGCCTACCTAAAGAAGCTTTTATGTTTAAAAGCATCCATTCACCACCTTGCTGATGGTGTTGGTATTGTATTATAACCTAGTATTTCCTTAGTGCTAAGACTTGCTTTAATAAATCTTCCAACAGTTGTTTCTGTTTGTGCCTTCCATGAGTCAGGCATCGTAGTGACTCTATGGATGTACAACTAAAACACTCATAGTAAGAGAAACAACAGTACCAACACTATTCTCAACCCATGCCTTCCAATGTGTTTTATAAAATTAGAAGTATCTTAGGTGGCCAGTATTATATGTGGGTGAGTTTATCAAATTGCCTTCTCTAAAAGTCCTAGTTACTGAAGATGACTGCCTTCAACTGTACCAAATTCATTCTAACCATGGCTTAAAAGCCATCTATTAGTAGCAAGTTAGAATTCTTCTCAGTACCAAGAATTATTCATCCTTCTGTACAAAAATATACAAATACATAATTTTGTATTTAATAGAAGCATCATTTCTCTAAGAGGCTATTTTATTTATGATTTTTCCTTAGATCCAAATGTTTGTGCCATTTCAAATTAATGGGGAAAAAAGAGAGATGATATTTTAATTGTTATCAGTGCTGTTCAACTCCTTAAGGTTTAACAACTTGTTGGTTTACACTGAGTCCTCAGTGTCTCAGAAAAGTCATATGGTCTTCTGAGAGGCATTATTTGTTTTATAAACATGTGTCATAATGAGCTATGTTGAAACTCAGATAAAAGGAAAGTTATTCACATTACAAATTTATACATGTCACACTCGGCCATGATGCACAAGGCTTCTCTTATTACCTGTACTTTCTGTGTACCGGAAAATCAGCTCAGAGGTCATCACTGAGTACTGCAATCCGTGTCCAAGTTATCACAGAGATAGATTTTCTTCATGCTGTAGTATGGAACCTAATGCAAAACAAATATGCCTTGAGATGTTTTCGAGAGATGAAAACCTAGTATTTTCAGCTGAAGTACAGTGGCTTTGGAGTTCTCTTTCTTTGCCCAAAGGAATCACTGACCTTGAATGAATGATGGAGCATAAATTTTTAGATTGACAGTTCTTGATTTATAGGCAGGCCTCTTCTGGACTGTGAGGAAAAATGATCCTTGCTCTTTTTGATTATTTCTTCATCGTTCATATTTTATATTCTGCATCTGCCCTGAGGCTATTTTCAAGGATACATTTTTGTAAACTGGGAAAAATAAATGAGAATATATGAAAAATAATTTGATTTCTTGCTGTAATCTTCCAACCCTTTTGGCCAAAATAACAGTAATTACCACAACAATCACAGAAAATGTAAAGCATGTTTAGTATTGTTGAAATTTTGCTAAAACTTTTAAAACCCATGAAAAATACTTGTTATTCAGTAACTTATTTTTTTTTTTCCTTCTGTGGAAAATTCTTTCACAGGACTGGAGAAAGGAAGTCAGTACAGTTTTCAGGTGTCAGCCATGACAGTCAATGGCACTGGCCCCCCTTCCAACTGGTTCACAGCAGAGACTCCAGAGAATGATCTTGATGGTAAGACCTTCCCCATCACTGTCACCCTGATATCTGTCTCCTTTGTTACTTCAGCTTCAAAGAATACCTCTAAAAATTTGATGAACTTCCACGTTAGGGATGTTTCTTCTTCCTGTATCTTTAGATGCAAAACAAAACAAATCAAAAAACCCTGAATGGATATAGAGTCTTCAGCAATGCCGTATAAACTATTTATTTATTTTTTATGTTTTTTATTTTATTTTTAAACTTTACAATATTGTATTGGTTTTGCCAAATATCGAAATGAATCCGCCACAGGTATACATGTGTTCTCCATCCTGACCCTCCTCTGTCCTCCCTCCCCATACCCTCCCTCTGGGTCATCTCAGTGCACCAGCCCCAAGCATCCAGTATCGTGCATCAAACCTGGACTGGTGACTCGTTTCATACATATAGTATACATGTTTCAATGCCTTTCTCCCAAATCTTCCCACCCTCTCCCTCTCCCACAGAGTCCATAAGACTGTTCTATACATCAATGTCTCTTTTGCTGTCTCGTATGCAGGGTTATTGTTACCATCTTTCTAAATTCCATATATATGTGTTAGTATACTGTATTGGTGTTTTTCTTTCTGGCTTACTTCACTCTGTATAATAGGCTCCAGTTTCATCCATCTCATTAGAACTGATTCAAATGTATTCTTTTTAATGGCTGAGTAATACTCCATTGTGTATATGTACCACTGCTTTCTTATCCATTCATCTGCTGATGGGCATCTAGGTTGCTTCCATGTCCTGGCTATTATAAAAAGTGCTGCGATGAACATTGGGGTACACGTGCCTCTTTCCCTTCTGGTTTCCTCAGTGTGTATGCCCAGCAGTGGGATTGCTGGATCATAAGGCAGTTCTATTTCCAGTTTTGTAAGGAATCTCCACACTGTTCTCCATAGTGGCTGTACTAGTTTGCATTCCCACCAACAGTGGAAGAGGGTTCCCTTTTCTCCACACCCTCTCCAGCATTTATTGCTTGTAGACTTTTGGATCGCGGCCATTCTGACTGGTGTGAAATGGTACCTCATAGTGGTTTTGATTTGCATTTCTCTGATAATGAGTGATGTTGAGCATCTTTTCATGTGTTTGTTAGCCATCTGTATGTCTTCTTCGGAGAAATGTCTATTTAGTTCTTTGGCCCATTTTTTAGTCTTCATAGCAAATCACTTTTTTTTTTTTCCAAAAAATTTGATATGACCTTTATTCTATTTATTTTATTTGAAGTAATGGATCTTAACCATGTTCTTCAGAGTAATGCCTGCAATTTCCGATAATAAGCATAAAATGTAATTATTTTACATAGCTTCTCTGGCTCTTTTATGATACTTCTGCAAATAGCAATATGTATTTTTGACTAGCTTATGATATGATCATTAATGTTTGGCACTTTTTTTACATAAAGAATAGTCTGCCCTATTTTCTTAATTGATAGCTATCTGAAATACTTGTGGATGAGATATTGAGGTTCATATAAAATCACATATCAGTGCGTTCAATATAACAAAATCTTCAAAATTATCAGGTGAGAAGTACTTCTTGAAATAAAAAGCATCATGACTAAATATGAGAATAAAATTCAAGAGAAAGGGGTAATGGAAGCAATGGAAATATAAATAATAGAATAAACAAAAATACAAATAATAAAGTAGAAATATACTCTAGAGAATTACAGATACATGAAGTAGAAATTTATAAAAAATGAAAGATACTTGAAAAAGAAGGAAGTTGAAATCAGTAGACTTAAAACTAGGTGATCCAAACTGGGACCAAGAAAAAAGTGGCTAAAAGAATAAACAAGTGTATTGAGAATATGATGGCTACCTAACTAACTGAAAATGGAATTCACGTACTTCTTCAGTGCCAGACCTGAAAATATTCAAGTTACTGGAAACTGACAATTCTGTCTCTCTCTTTTCCTCTCATTTTTCTCTCTCCCTCTCTCCTCTCCATCACCATTTCTCAAATCTGTTCTCCCTTTCTCTTCCTTAGGCTCCTTCTTTCAATTTTCTTCCTCCTTGATCTTTCCTGTCTTCCCTTTATAAATAACTCACTGCCATTCAATTGTTTTAGTATAGTCACAGTCTAGGTTTTACAACATGATTATGCTGGCAGTAAAACAACCAACAAATACTATTTCCACAATACTGATAATCACTGCTATGTAATAGCACATTAATTCAAAGAATATTTATAGAAAGTTTTCCTAACATCAGACATTGTACTGAGCTCTGAGGATATAATAATAAATAAGAAAGATATGATTATTTTCCTTGTGTAGCTTAGAAAGCAGAGAAGGTGATGGCACCCCACTCCAGTGCTCTTGCCTGGAAAATCTCATGGGTGGAGGAGCCTGGTAGGCAGCAGTCCATGGAGTTGCGAAAAGTTGGACACGACTGAGCGACTTCACTTTCACTTTTCACTTTCATGCATTGGAGAAGGAAATGGCAACCCACTCCAGTGTTCTTGCCTGGAGAATCCCACGGACGGTGGAGCCTGGTGGGCTGCCATCTATGGGGTCGCACAGAGTCAGACACGACTGAAGCGACTTAACGGCAGCAGCAGCAGCAGTTTAGAAAGAAACATTCTAAATGTAGTCATAGGGAATCATCATTGTTATAGTACAAATCTGGTTGAATATTGGCAGTATCCTATAGTTCAACTTAGGATGGATGGCTAAATAGAACCATAGATAGGCAAACAGACGGATATAGAGAAGATTTGTGCTTAAAATTGAGACCTGATGCATCAACAAGAATTATCATTGCAAAGCATACATTAAAAACTGAGGAGAAGGCAAAGTAAATGCAGGTTTGAAGTCAACATAGGTCATAGTACTGCTATTAGGGTCTGAAATAAAGACCATCAAGGCTGAAACACAGAGATGGCACACAATTACTTTTGCAAGAAAGGCAGATTCTATGTTTGGCAAGACCAAAATAAGAATTTGAACTTTATCCTGAAAGGTTGTTGTTGAATCACGCGAATATACCAGGATTCTTGGCCCCCGGAGGAGAAGAATTCAATCCGGGGCTAGAGACTAGGCTTGATCGCTCAGAGCTTTTGTGTAATAAAGTTTTATTAAAGTATAAAGGAGATAGAGAAAGCTTCTGACATAGGCATCAGAAGGGGGCAGAAAGAGTAGCCCCCTGCTAGTCTTCAGCTGGATGTTATATAGTCACTAGCAGTCTGTTAATGAAAGAAAGGAATTTCTTAAAATTCAGAATGGCACCAGGCCCCTCGCCCATAAGATGCATTTTGGGATAATCTTGGCACCATATGGTTTATCCTGGGCCATAAAATGGTTAACTTGAATCTTAAAGAAGGGCAGACCACTATACAAATAGTTTCATTTACATAGATTAGGGGAACAATATCTGAGTATAACATACTGGTTTGTCAAGTAGGTTCTGGGCCAAGAGGCTGAACCGACTTGGAGACAGAGTTTGGGGTAAAGGCATAGTACATTAGCATAGCTTAAGACAAACATTTCCTTAAGAAAAAGGCATTGGTTATCTCTAGGCTCAAGAATAGCTAACTTCAGGCGAAACCAGGTGTCATTATGGCAACACAGTATTTTAAGAGAAACCTCCCTTTAAATTTGTATAGAGAAGGAAAAAAAAATATTGCTAGTTTGTTTCCTCCTGCCGCTTAAGAGAGATAAAAATGTCTGACCCTTGCAGGCTATTTCCTCCATTTGGAGACCCCTCTCTCCTTGGGGACTCCTAGATTTCCTATCAACCTGCCTAGGAAATGACTCTCTCAATCCTAAGAATATCATTAAAGCTATAACCTGCTTTATCCAAAGCAAGCCATGAAATAATTTTTTAAAACTACTGACAATTATGTTTGCAATTTGAAGAAAATACCCTGTTTAAAACCCAAAAAGTGTATTAGAAGTAGACCCTGATGCTGGGAAAGATTGAAGGCTGGAGGAAAAGGGGACGACAGAGGATGAGATGGTTGGATGGCATCACCGACTCGATGGACTTGAGTTTGAGCAAGCTCCAGGAGTTGGTATTGGACAGGGAGGCCTGGCATGCTGCAGTTCATGGGGTCGCAAAAAGTCAGACATGACTGAGTAACTGAACTGATACATGGGCCAATTCAGGACTACCTTACAATAAAGTACATTGAGCCTTAGAAAATAAATATTATTTAACTTGTCTTAGATAAATCAAGAAGTCACAGAGCTACATCAAGTCACACTTTGCAGAGTGTATACCCTTCAGTATTGGATTAGGGAAGTTTAAATCATGTGTTCATTCTTTCAACATATATTTCTTGTTGAAAGTTTTTCTATACCAGGCATTATTTTAGGTTCTAGGGGCAAAACAATAAACAAAGTCACTATTCTCAAAGAGTATAAATTTTTGAAGGTAGAAATGGTAGTGACAAATGATGTGAAAAAAAGGAAGTATGGCAGAAGGTATAGCAAATGATGAGGGAGTACTGTTTTATGTAGGGATTTGAGAAGATCTCGCACATTAGGCAAAACATGAGCACAGATCTTGAGAAAGTGAGGGAAACGGCCATGCAAATAGTTCAGACAAGAGCCCCTGGTGCAGAAGGAATAGCAAGAATAGACATCCAGAGACTGGAGCCCCGTTGGTATCTGAAGTATGACAAGGAGGTCAGGAGAGCTGGGCCCAAAGTCACGAGAACATGATTGGTCTCATGTAAACAATACAAGGATGGCTAGGATGTGCTATAGGAATAGTTCATTTCTCTATTTTACTTGAGAAATTACTTTTAACCTTTATATATTGTGCTTTATGCTCTCTTCTCTCCATTGTAGTATATATTGTTATCTTTATTTTTAAAGAGTAAGTTAAGCTAAGAAAATGAAGCTCACTTGATCTCACTCTGCTGTTAACTATGGAGCTGATACTCAAGACCAGGTTGGGTGAGTCAGTGTCCAGTCCAGTTTATCAAACATAAGTGTCCATGAATTCTGTAGAACTGACCCAGTGATGGTAAAAATAGTGATTCAAGGCAAAAGATTCTAAGAAATGAGGTCATATCATTTACCCAAACTTAAGGGACTATGTTTCTTACTGGAAGGAGTGAAAATAAATGAAGTGGAGGTGCTGAAGTTCCCATAAAATACCCGGGAGGAATGGGATGCTCCGCTGACTTGCGTGCTCCTACTCCTTGCTCTGAATGACTCACACTGTAAGCAGAACCAAATGTAAACTCGCAGCTCCTGGGATGGCACAAGACTCCCACTTAACTACATTCTTTTCATATCCCTTGGATCTAAGTAGACTCCATCTCATACACATCTTTTTTTTTTTTTTCATTTATTTTTATTTATTTATTGAATTTCATTTTTGCCTGTGCTGCGTCTTCGTTGCTCTGTGAGGGCTTTCTCTAGCTGCGGTGAGCAGGCTTCTCATTGCAGCGGCCTCTCTCGTTGAACAGCACGGGCTCTGGAGTACACAGGCTTCGGTAGCTGCATCGCGTGGGCTCAGTAGTTGTGGCACGTGGGCTTAGTTGCCCTGCAGCATGTGGGATCTTCCCAGGCCAAGGATCAAACTGGTGTCCCCTGCGTTGCAGGGCAAATTCTTAACCCCTGCACTACGAGGGAAGCCAATTTCATACATCTATGCTAATCAAGGGCCTCTATGCAGAACTCATGCATAGAGTCTTAATAAATGCTATTTCTTTGGATGTTTGAACTGTACCATGTTTTTAGCTTAATAGTATCTCTCTTCTCATGCAGCATTTCTCCCTTTGTTTCTCCTTATTTGAGTACTGATTCAGTACCTATGGTGTGCCAAGTAATGGGCAGTACAAATGTGAAAAACAGGAATAACTCTCTTGAGGCATTAACAATGGCTGCAGTGAGTGAGCAGGCTTCATAAGAACAAGGAGTACTTAAAGCAGAAACTTCAGGGAAAGGGGACTGACAGCTAGGATTATAGAGAAGGGTGTGTAGGACAGAATAGTAAACATTCTTCAAAAAGTATGGCTTAAGAAAAAGCACATCTATCATTATTAGCTCAGAATTCATCCTCACTCCTACTCCTTTACCAACTAATTATCTTAACACATTTCAACACATTTCGTCTGTTGCCTCTTCACTCATTCTTTCACATCTTCATTGGGTTAAAATTGTTTAGACCTTTGGATTAAAATTGTTTAAACAGTTATCGTGAACCATAAGAACTGGCCATGAACATTAGCAATCTGATAAAATGTAAATACAAATTAATAGAAGAAAGCTAGTGGAGTCCATACTTCTTGTACATAATGCTGTTATAGTTTATGATTTGAGATAATTAGGGTTTCCCATGTGGAGCAGTGGTAAAGAATCTGCAATGGGGAGATGTGGGTTCAATTCCTGGACCGGGAAGATTCCCTCAATTCCTGGACCGGGAAGATCCCCTGGAGAAGGAAATAGCAAACCACTCCAGTATGCTTGCCTGGACAATTCCACGGACTGAGGAGTCTGGTAAGCTACAGTCCATTAGGTTGCAAAGAGTTGGACACAATGGAGTGACTGAGTATGCATGCACCTGTTCTATACTCCTTGAGAATCATTAGCCTTTAAAACAGAGTGGAAACTAATAGTCAGGGCATTTAACTGTACAAGTCTGGGCCAGATGTGTTTCATTTGCTTTGTAAAGCACTGGTTTCACTTGCTGCACTAAAAGACCACACATTTGATCCTAAGGCTGTCTCAACTTCTTGACCCATGATCTCTCTTCACTGAGCTACTCCCTGAAACTGAATCTGATTCCTCTTCCTTCCTCTGGTTTTTCTTCATTTGACTGCATCATTCAAATATTAAAAAGTGTGAGCTTGGATAAGAATTAAGATTTGGATAAATGGACAAGCCCAGAAGTGGTCATTAGTAGCCCCAAAAGAATGTGCAGCCTGATGGCTTTCTCTCTATCTGAAAATATAGAAATAGCATAGAATATGGAACCTATACAGAATCTATAGAATAAACATATACATATATTTAAGCTAGGGGGGTTTTCTTTAAATATTCATCTGAGATTTTAACTTATTCAAGTAAATGTTTAATTTATAAATTGAGATTTAGATGACTTTTATCAGAGTTTTCAAGGCTAAGCTTTCTGAAGTCAATTTCCATATAGAATGGCTTTGATTTCCTTTAAGCTTTTGGATAAGGAGCAAGCAATCTTTGTGAAAACCACTTGAAATGAGAGGTATTCTTTGCTGTAACCAGAGAAATCTGCGCTGGGAGGGAGGCCCAGTGTTGGACCTGCTAAGTGTATGTTACTGGATAGCTGTCTCTCCTTGCTTTTGAGTCTCCTTGTGAACTCCAAGCTGTGATTTATTCATTAGGGTGATAACTTTAAGCCTTGCACGTCAGTTCAACAGAAGCAGTGATGCATATAGATAGCTGAAAGCAGTGAAAGCCATTCCCTCTCTTTCTATGACTTCTGTAGTTTCTCTTGCCTTCTCTGTTTGGCTTAAGCAGTGTGAAGATCAATAGTAATATATGTTAAGCAACATAAGCAAATTCTGCTTCCTGGATTCTTACATAAGGAAATTATCTGAGGGTGATGGAAGGGTGGTGTGGTGGGAAGCACTGGGCAAAATATATTTAGTGAGGCATTATTTACGAAATTCAAATTTAAAAATGACTTTGATATCATACAATTAAGAATGTGTGTAAACTGTGTAATGATTATCCAATATAATCTGGCTAGTAAAATAATATGCTTAAATTAAAAAAAAAAAGGCAGTAATTTGGAGAAATACTCCAGTTCCTTATGGATCACCCTTTTAATTAAGATGTTTTGTTAAAGTAATTATAGAGCCAAACCTCACTGTTTGTTCAGGGTTCCCTAAAAGCATGTTTGCTATTACTAACAGCTGGGAAGTTTTAAAATATTTATTTTGCATCTCAAAATATCAGCTTAAAAAAACAAAATCATTAGAATTCCCCAAAGCTCTTATGTAAATGTCTTGCATAGGATATGAAGGAATTTTTGATTAAGTTCAACAAGGCATTCTCCAGGAAACAGCATGGGTATCCATTTGTGCTGCTTAAAAATAAAATTAAAGTGAACAGGTAGAAATTGTTATACAAATCAGTAATGATATAAATTAAACCCTTACCATAAAATGGAGGAGCTTGACTAGCAAAAATTACCCATGCAGAGAATCCTGAAAATGCAACAGTGATGTAAGCAAAACCTCTGAATCTAAGAACAGGCTCTAATTTCCTGCCCCCAGGAAACAGATAATTAGCCCTGTTAGCCTGATCAGTTCAGTTCAGTTCAATCGCTCAGTCGTGTCCGACTCTTTGCGACCCCAAGAATCACAGCACGCCAGGCCTTGCTGTCCATCACCAACTCCTGGAGTTCACCCAAACTCATGTGCATCAAGTTGGTGATGCCATCCAGCCATCTTATACTCTGTCGTCCCCTTCTCTTCCAGCCCCCAAACCCTCCCAGGCCAAAGTGTTGGAGTTTCAGCCTCAGCATCAGTCCTTCCAATGAACACCCAGAACTGGTCTCCTTCTTGGATCTGTTTGCAGTCCAAGGGACTAGCAAGAGTCTTCTCCAACACCACAGTTCAAAAGCATCAATTCTTCGGCACTCAGCTTTCTTCACAGTCCAACTCTCACATCCATACATGACCACTGGAAAAACCATAGCCTTGACTAGATGGACCTTTGTTAGCAAAGTAATATCTCTGCTTTTTAATATGCTATCTAAGTTGGTCATAACTTTCCTCCCAAGGAGCAAGTGTCTTTTAGGTAATCATAAAGTGGAATTACTGCAAATTCACTTCATTTGCAAAATGAGCCACAAAAGAACTTCTGTCTTTTGGAATCTGCATGATAGGTGTAATACTCCTTGGGCACATGGCATTGAGGAAGATCACATTAAAGTTTATTTTAAGAATAATCATAAACTCTAAGATGATGAGATTACCCAGAAAGAAGAAACAGTGCATATCACAATTATTATATGCATTCAAAAAATAGACTCTGAAAAGTGGGGCATCTCCAGGCAGAAGAATGAGAAATGAGAAAAATAAGTTTTTGACTAATTGCAAGAAATTAAATAAAGAGTAGAAAAGAAACAAAGAAGGAAGGAAGAAGAAGAGAATACATGGAAGAGTTGTGGTAGGCTGCATAATGCACCCCACCCGCCCCCGCCCCCCAGCCCGGGCTGGGAAATATCCATGTCCCTGAATTCTCTAGGGGGATCCACTGTGGTCAGGTTTTCTTGCATGCATGCAAGCTAAGTTGCTTCAGTCGTGTCCAACTGTGCAACCCCATGGACTGTAGCCCGCCAGGCTCCTCTGTCCGTGGGATTTTTCAGGCAAGAATACTAAAGTGGGTTGCCATTTCCTTCTCCAAAAGTGTTCTTAGAAGAAGGAAACAGGAAGATCAGAATGACAGGAGGTGTGACAACACATACACGTATTCATACATACATATATGAAATGGGTAAATAATTTTATATTGATAACTACCAATATTCCAGTCATGGAACTTCAAATCTCAGATATACAACACTTGAGCAATCAAAGCATGTAAACAAGTTCTTTCCAAAAAATTGAGAAGGCCAATTCAGATTTGAGAAATAATTTATTTAAATGATTAGAAAAAAATAAAAACTTTAAACATGAAAAGTATATAGTCATTGAAATGAAATGTCACTGGATGTGTTAAATAATATAGTAAACATAGGTGAAAACAAAATTAACACATGGTGATAGATAAAAAGAGAAAATTCTAAAGACATGAAACATGAAATAAGAAAATTTAGCAAGCATCACTCATAATCCCCAAAGAAAATAAAGAATGGAGGAGAAATGATTTTTCAAAAGATAAGAAGTGAGAATTTTCCAGAATTGATGAAATACATGGATTATCAGACTCAGGAATAATGCTTTAGCTTTGATATATTGAACAGTACAGAGATAAAGACAAAAAGAAGAGCTTAAAGTGCCCCAGAGAGAGATTACTTATCTAGGAAGTATAATTATATTGATGAAGAATTCCCAATAGTAACAATTAAACCAAGATGCAATGAAATATCTGCAAAGTGCTGACAAAAAATTTCCATCATCCCCAAATTGTATAGCCAACTGAATAATTATACAAGGAAAGGAGAAACATAAACATCCTTCACATAAAAAGAATTTATCACCACTATCTTTTTTGTAAAGGGCCATACTTTTTAAAAAAAGATAAAAAGAAAATCATTAGAAGTGTGATTAGGGAAATTGATTAGCAAAATAATGTAATATATGGGCATATCTGAACAAATTATGACTTTATAAAACAAAAATTATAAAACTTTGGAAAGTTAACAAAAAGTTGACAAAAATGACGTGGTAAAGGATAAGAGATCATGGAGATTAAACAGTTTAGAGATTTTTTTTAGTGTTGTTCTTATGAAAAGTAAAGATATAATTAACTCTACATTTCAAGTTTCATAACCTTTCAAAATTGAAAAGTGACAAGCTTAAGGATATAGAGTATATAATTTCTTATTCAGTAGAGGAGAAAAAATAATGGTGGGGGAGAGTGCTTTAGCCTATTCAAACAAAATCATGAAGATAACTAATTGTTACAAATAAATAGGAAGTTAAAAGTATATAATAAAATGACATAAATCCTCATATAGTAATAACAATAAACATAAATGGATTAAACTCACCAGTTAAAGGATGGATTATTAACTGAGATTTTTAAAACATCAAGATATATGATATTTATAATCAGCAAATATAAAGTATTAAGATGTGAAAGAATTAGAAGTAAAGGGATGGAGTAAAAATGCTAATCATTCTAACAGAAAATAAATATAGATTTATCTTTGGTAGTTTTCTAAAAGCCAAATATATCTTTTGGGACAGAGAGTTACTACTCAATGTTAAAAAGATTAACTTATAAAAATTTGTAAATTATAAAGAAATACATAATAGTTATAAAGATATGGCTTTTATATAACATACATTTATCCTATTTAAGCAAATCTTGATGGATCTTTATGGACAAATTTAGAAAGCCACTGTAACATTTGAATATACTTTTGTTATAGAAGCAGTAAATATGTAGTATTGCAGGTGGAAAATATACACCACAAAGCAACACAGGTTACCATCCAAAGATTATCAGACTATTACTCTAAACATCCTAATACATATCCTTTAATTCCCTATGGTAGAGTTAAATGATGATTAGAAGTGAATGTCCACTGCAATAAACAAGCAACATTTACAGTTTGTAGAAGTGAGTGACAAGGAAGATGATATCCATTGCTGACAACAAGCACTGCCAATAGAAATGAAACATTAGTATGTATCAGAGCTGTCTGGAAAGAGTGTGGGTATGTCATTGGCTTTCTCTAATTCTCTGTTAAAAAAAAAAATATATATATAATATGTATATATGTATATATATATGTATATATAGGCTATTAAGGACTGGAGCTAAACTCTAACAGAATGACCCATAATATGCAGCATACTAAATAGAGAACAGATATATCAAAGTCCCAACAACTTGGCAATGCCTTGTCCATAGTACATGGTACACAGCAGCAATCATTTTCATTTTCAGGAGCCAGAGGAGACAAATCTTGCTGGTGACCAAGACAAAATGACATTAATAACTGTACTTTTGTGTTGTTTCAACATCAAAAATTTAAAAATGTTTTCCTTAAAAAATTTCATATAGAGAGAGTTATATAAAATTGTGGTAATTTTATATGTAATGAGTTGTACATAATGATAATTGTATTGAACCTCATAGGAAATGTAGACTTTGTTTCTATATTTTTGAGCACTTTGTGCCAGGAACTATTCTAATTATTGGCATTATAGAGAATTTATGGAGAGAGATGAGACAAAGAATAATGAAATAGGTAGCACAGTAAGTGACCATAAACCCTATGGTGGGGAAAAAAAAATGAGATTATTAGGAGATGAAGAGTTTAGGTAAAGATTGCAATTTTAAAATATGGTAGCTAAAGAAGTCTGAAGTGGGAAATTAGATAACAAAACCTGAAGAAAGTCAGGGAGGAAGGCGTATCTGAGGGAGAGCTTCCCAGAGGTACAGCAAGTGCAATGCCTTGCGGCCAGAGTATGTCTGTCACGTTTGGGAAAAGTCAGGGTCCGACGCGGAGTAAATGGCTGGGACGAGGTGAGCAAGGGGGAAAGCGGAAGGAGACGAGGACAGAGAACTAAGGGTGCAAAGGGGTGGGTCACACATGACCCTTTAGGCCATTGTAAAGAACCTGGTCTTCCAGTGTGGGGCGGGAAGATAATCAAGCAGATAATGATATCTGCTTGACATTGTCTTATTTGTTTGACATCATCTCATTTGTATTTTATTTGTTTACACACATGTTCACACTGTCTTCATGCAGGTTTATTTTAAATACCCTTTATATGCTGGTGGCTTCTCATCTCTTGATATAAATTTCTCCGCAGTCTTTCTCCAAAACCTCAGACTGATATACACTATTTGCCTGGTATCTATGCGTGTGACTAGTAGGCACCTTGCATTTAACATGACCAAAGAATTTGTCTGTTTTTCCTCAGTTCATTATATCATTCACCAGTTGCCCAAGCTAAAGATCTCTGACTTATCGTGGAACCTCTTCCTTACACAGCTCTGTTGACTCTGCCTCTCAAATGCCCAAATACTTACACTTCATCTCCACCATGGTCATCCATGCTAAGTCACTTCAGATCAGATCAGATCAGATCAGTCGCTCAGTCGTGTCCGACTCTTTGCAACCCCATGAATCGCAGCACGCCAGGCCTCCTTGTCCATCACCAACTCCCAGAGTTCACTCAGACTTACGTCCATCGAGTCAGTGATGCCATCCAGCCATCTCATCCTCTGTCGTCCCCTTCTCCTCTTGCCCCCAATCTCTCCCAGCATCAGAGTCTTTTCCAAGGAGTCAACTCTTCACATGAGGTGGCCAAAGTACTGGAGTTTCAGCTTCAGCATCATTCCCTCCAAAGAAATCCCAGGGCGGATCTCTTTCAGAACGGACTGGTTGGATCTCCTTGCAGTCCAAGGGACTCTCAAGAGTCTTCTCCAACACCACAGTTCAAAACCATCAATTCTTCAGTGCTCAGCCTTCTTCACATTCCAACTCTCACATCCATACATGACCACAGGAAAAACCATAGCCTTGACTAGACAGAACTTTGTTGGCAAAGTAATGTCTCTGCTTTTTAATATGTTGTCTAGGTTGGTAAAACCTTCCTTCCAAGGAGTAAGTGTCTTTTAATTTCATGGCTGCAGTCACCATCTGCAGTGATTTTGGAGCCCCCCAAAATAAAGTCAGCCACTGTTTCCACTGTTTCCCCATCTATTTGCCATGAAGTGATGGGATCAGATACCATGATCTTTGTTTTCTGAATGTTGAGCTTTAAGCCAACTTTTTCACTCTCCTCTTTCACTTTCATCAAGAGGCTCCTTAGTTCTTCGCTTTTGGCCATAAGAGTGGTGTCATTTGCATATCTGAGGTTACTGATATTTCTCCCAGCAATCTTGATTCCAGCTTGTGCTTCTTCCAGCCCAGCAATTCTCATGATGTACTCTGCATAGAAGTTAAATAAGCAGGGTGACAATATACAGCCTTGACTTACTCCTTTTCCTATTTGGAACCAGTCTGTTGTTTCATGTCCAGTTCTAACTGTTGCTTCCTGACCTGCGTACAGATTTCTCAAGAGGAAGGTCAGGTGGTCTGGTATTCCCATTTCTTGAAGAATTTTCTGCAGTTTATTTTGATCCACACAGTCAAAGGCTTTGGCATAGTCAATAAAGCGGAAGTACATGTTTTTCTGGAACTCTGTCACTTTGTCGATGATCCAACAGATGTTGGTGATTTGATCTCTGGTTCCTCAGCCTTTTCTAAATCTAGCTTGAACATCTGTAAGTTCATGCTTCATGTATTGTTGAAGCCTGGCTTGGAGAATTTTGAGCATTAATTTACTAGCATGTTGGATGAGTGCAATTGTGCGGTAGTTTGAGCATTCTCTGGCATTGCCTTTCTTTGGGATTGGAATGAAAACTGACCTTTTCCAGTCCTGTGGCCTGGAAGTTTTCCAAATTTGCTGGCATATTGAGTGCAGCACTTTCACAGCATCATCTTTTAGGGTTTGAAATAGCTCAAGTGGAATTCCATCACCTCCACTAGCTTTGTTTGTAGTGATTTTTCCTAAGGTCCACTTGACTTCACATTCAAGGATGTCTGGCTCTAGGTGAGTGATCACACCATCATAATTATCTGGGTCATGAAGGTCTTTTTTGTACAGTTCTTCTGTGTACTCTTGCTACCTCTTAATATCTTCTGCTTCTGTTAGTTCCATACCATTTCTGTCCTTTACTGTACCCATCTTTGCATGAAATGTTCCCTTGGTATCTCTAATTTTCTTGAAGAGATCTCTAGTCTTTCCCATTCTATTGTTTTCCTCTATTTCTTTGTACTGATCACTGAGGAAGGCTTTCTTATCTCTCCTTGCTATTCTTTGGAACTCTGCATTCAAATGGGTATATCTTTCCTTTTCTCCTTTGCTTTTCACTTCTCTTCTTTTCACAGCTATTTGTAAGGCCTCCTCAGACAACCATTTTGCTTTTTTGCATTTCTTTTTCTTGGGGATGGTCTTGTTAACTGTCTCCTGTACAGTGTCACAAACCTCTGTCCATAGTTCATCAGGCACTCTGTCTATCAGATCTAATCCCTTAAATCTATTTCTCACTTCCACTGTATAATCATAAGGGATTTAATTTAGGTCATACCTGAATGGTCTAGTGGTTTTCCCTACTTTCTTCAATTTAAGTCTGAATTTGGCAATAAGGAGTTCATGATGAGCCACAGTCAGCCTCCGGTCTTGTTTTTTGTGACGGTATAGAGCTTCTCCATCTTAGGCTGCAAAGAATATAATCAGTCTTGCTGGGAGCCAGCGTGAGGAACTCCACCCA
Organism: Bubalus bubalis; assembly: GCF_019923935.1. Classification (NCBI taxonomy): domain Eukaryota; kingdom Metazoa; phylum Chordata; class Mammalia; order Artiodactyla; family Bovidae; genus Bubalus; species Bubalus bubalis. The sequence goes on along the minus strand of NC_059178.1, from coordinate 9,463,996 downwards.
TGGCAAAGGTCATGAGGAAGGAGGCTCAGCATATGCAAAGGCAGGATTGAGCCTCAGGAGTCCCCCTGTAAATTCTCAAGCATCTTCCCCCAAAACCAGAGTCTGCCTACTTTACTGCTTTGTGCTCTCACCTATACCTCTGACTTTATGGGGGGCTGTCCCCCACCACCTCTCTCTGAAAAAGAGTTAAATTACAGCTCCAGTTAATAAAGTTCCTGGGCATGACAAGAGTGTTTTAGTTCACAACTGTGAGAGGCATGAGATGTTCTAAACTGTCTGAATGCAGATTCCTTTGAGCAGTTAAAAGATTGATTAGAAATTGTATTGGTGAAGGGTTTTTCACTTGTTGGGCCAATGTTTGCTGCTAAGTTTCCATATCCCTTACCTACTGTGTCCCTGGCAGTGTATTGATTCATATAATTGGTGTATAGGAATATAAGTAGTAGCTTTAATGTTTGTAACCTTGGACCCTTGAGTTAATTCTTTTTCTTGTTATAGCCCACCACACCTTTGCCCTATAGAAATGCAACTTTATCTAATGCTTTTGGAGGGTGGCACCTGACTAATCACCTTTAGAAAAATAAGTTTTCTGAAGAAAGGGTCTTAAAATGTTAACAGGCCTCTGGGCCAGAAGATGATGTAAATCACCTAAACTTTTGCATATGATAAGTTTGCAGGAAGAAAGCCTGGCTTACTGCTGACTCTACCCCTTTCCCCATTATCCCCTATGCACAACTTAAGGTATAAAAACTACTTTGGAAAATAAAGTGCGGGCTCTGTTCACCGAAATTTGGTCTCCCCATGTCGTTCTTTCTCTCACCTTCTGGTTGAATTTCCATCTGGGGCGTGGAGGCTCGTCAAGCCTACTAATTTTGCCTGGGCTTCTAAGATCTGACAGGGGAGGCCTTAGTGTCTCCTCTCCTTCAGGAGAACGGGAGGACGCCTGCGACCTACGTAGGTGATGCAAATTCCTTATTTTGGAATTTTATTAGCTTTCCACGTAAACCAAGTTATTCAGCCTCTTTTCTCCACTGATTTTCCTCACTGAGCTATCCTTATTTAACCACTGTTTATATCCTTAATTAACGTTTAATTAAGCAATTGTTTCCTGATCCTCAGTGACGCCGTCCCTGCTTCGAATTCCCTGGATCCACTGGGGCTGGACCCCGGCAAGTCTGATTTCATTGTTGACCATCTGGTGATGTCCATGTGTAGAATCTTCTCTTGGGTTGTTGGAAGAGGGTCTTTGCTATGACCAGTGTGTTCTCTTGGCAAAACTCTATTAGTCTTTGCCCTGCTTCATTCCATATTCCAAGGCCAAATTTGCCTGTTACTCCAGGTGTTTCTTGACTTCCTACTTTTGCATCCCAGTCCCCTATAACAAAAAGGACATCTGTTGTGGGTGTTAGTTCTAGAAGGTCTTGTAGGTCTTCATAGAACCATTCAACTTCTACTTCTTTAGCATTACTGGTCAGGGTATAGACTTGGATTACCATGATATTGAATGGTTTGCCTTGGAAATGAACAGAGATCATTCTTTCATTTTTGAGATTGCATCCAAGTATTGCAACTCCAGTAGTTTGGCCACCTCATGGGAAGAGTTGACTCATTGGAAAAGACTCTGATGCTGGGAGGGATTGGGGGCAGGAGGAGAAGGGCCCAACAGAGGAGGAGATGGCTGGATGGCATCACTGACTCGATACATGTGAGTCTGAGTGAACTCTGGGAGATGGTGATGGACAGGAAGGCCTGGCGTGCTGTGATTCATGGGGTTTCAAAGAGTCAGACACAACTGAGCAACTGAACTGAACTGAAATGATTGCATTTCAGACTCTTTTGTTGAATACAATGGCTACTCCATTTCTTCTAAGGGATTCTTGCCCACAGTAGTAGATATAATGGTCATTTGAGTTAAATCCACCCATTCCAGTCCATTTTTGTTTGCTTAATCCTAAAATGTCGATGTTCGCTCTTGCCATCTCCTGTTTGACCACTTTCAATTTACCTTGATTCATGGACCTTACATTCCAGATTCCTATGCAATATTGCTATTTACAGCATTGGATTGCTTCCATCACCAGCCACATCCACAACTGGATGTTGTTTTTGCTTTGGCTCTGTCTCTTCATTCTTTCTGGAGTTTTTTTTTTTTTTTTTTCACTGATCTCCAGTACATATTGGGTATGTACCCACCTGGGGAGTTCATTTATCAGTGTTCTATCTTTTTGCCTTTTCATACTGTTCATGAAGTTCTCAAGGCAAGAATACTGAAGTGGTTTGCCATTCCCTTTTCCAGTGGACCACATTTTGTCAGAACTCTCCACCAAGACCCATCCGTCTTGGGTGGCCCTACATGGCATGGCTCATAGTTTCACTGAGTTAGAAAAGACTGTGGTCCATGTGATTAGATTGGCTAGTTTTCTGTGATTGTGGTTTTCAGTCTGTCTTCCCTCTGATTGGTAAGTATAAGAGGCTTATGGAAGCTTCCTGATGGGAGAGACTGACTGAGAGGGAAACTGGGTCTTGTTCTGATGGGCAGGGCCATGCCCAGTAATTCTTTAATCCAATTTTCTCTTGATGGGTGGGGCTGTGTTCCCTCCCTGCTATTTCAGTTCAGATCAGTCACTCAGTCGTGTCCGACTCTTTGCGACCCCATGAATCGCAACATGCCAGGCCTCACTGTCCATCACCAACTCCCAGAGTTCACTCAAACTCACGCCCATCAAGTCGGTGATGCCATCCAGCCATCTCATCCTCTGTCATCCCCTTCTCCTCCTGCCCCCAATCCCTCCCAGCATCAGAGTCTTTTCCAATGAGTCAGCTCTTCACATGAGATGGCCAAGGTATTGGAGTTTCAGCTTCAGCATCATTCCTTCCAAAGAACACCCAGGACTGGTCTCCTTTAGGATGGACGGGTTGGATCTCCTTGCAGTCCAAGGGACTCTCAAGAGTCTTCTCCAACACCAGAGTTCAAAATCACGCTGCAATTTACTTTGGGCGAAACTTTACTTTTGGCCTTCTTCACAAGATTCCTTTCATGCACTGCTACAGTCAGTGCCCCCAACCCTGCAGCAGGCCACCACTGACCCACGCCTCTGCTGGAGACTCCTGGACACTCACAGGCAAGTCTGGGTCATTTTGAACATAGGTGTATAATTATCTTTTTGAATCTCTGCTTTCAGTTCCTTCAAGAATACACCCAGGAGTAGAACTGCTAGATCATATGGTAATTTTACTTTTAATATTTTGAAAGACTACCATATTGTTTTCCAGAGCAGCTGCACCATTTTGTATTCTCACTGGGTAACTGCTTCTTCATCTTCTTTATTTAACTTCTATGGTCAAGCACAATGACCTTCTGTTTCTTCAGATACTAAGCTCACTCTTATTCTGGAGGTTTTGTAGTAGTTATTCTTTGTGTCTATAAAGCTTTCCACCCTGAGGTTTATTTGACTGACTCTTTCAGATCATTCTCCTTTGATTTTTCCATGGATACCTTCCTTGGTGTGTCATATATAACATTCAGTTTTATCCTATATCCTAGCTTTCCAATACCTCATGGTTTCTTTGTTTATTCTTAAATTTTTTGGCCTTATGTCCCCCCAAAACTCTATCCCAGTACCTAAAACTGTGACTGACCCATTGAAAATGCACAGTAATTGTTGAAATGTCACTGTGATTAGTCAGGTAAATTTCATTAGCAAAAATCTGTATCATCACTCAGAGAATCATAATTATTCTTTAGAAATAAATAAAAACAAGGCAGAATTAATAATTCCATAGTCAGTCAGGAATGGCAGTTAAACTAGTTATCTTGACTCTGGTAGAAATTTGCAGCCTTGTTAATTTGGATGTTTCAGGCATAATATGTTCTTTGGTTTCAAATTATTTCAGTAATTACCTTACTGCTTCTCTGTGCTTTAAATATGCAGTCTTTATCCTCGAGGTATTTATACATGAACTTGCAGACAGCAAATTTTAGTTTTGATCTTCAAACAAAGAGTACTCACATCACTTACTTACCTTTCATAGCTAATTGTTATAAATCAATGTTTTATAGTTCATCCCAGTAGTAACCACTTTCATAATCTGTAAGCTCAGCTGTGTAAGACAAAATTCATCCAGGTGACATAAAAGGAAATTTTTGTCTTTATTTTGAGAAGTGAGTAGGTAGGTACAAATGGGTTATTCCAGATTATAAACAATCTCCTAACACAGTTATCTTTATGATGAGGTCATACATTTTCAATGACATAAGTCTAATACTTGACAGACACCATTCCTTCTGGCCCAATGATATTAATTGTATACTGAGTCCATTAAATGTTTAGGTGAGAGGTAGTATATACTCTAATGTATCAACACACTTTTTTTTTTATCATGTCAAAAAGTATTTAGAGGTTTTGATCTAGGATTGAAAATCCTCTTATAAAGTGAAGATTAAAGATGAGTCATGTACTGACAGCCCCTCTTCTTCAAGAGCCAGTTTGTGCACTCATTTCCAGGGTATCCTTAAAGCTTTGACAGATGTAATTCTGTGGGTATTAATTTAACTCACTTTCAGGGGAGATGCTCTATGGCTTCCAGAAAAACAGATAAACATTTATTATGAAAATACTTTTTTTTCCTTCTGAAAGATGTTGAATGTTGTCACTCAGTTCAATTCAGTTCAGTCGCTCAGTCGTGTCCGACTCTTTGCAACCCCATGAATTGCAGCACGTCAGGCCTCCCTGTCCATCACCAACTCCCGGAGTTCACTCAGACTCATATCCATCGACACAGTGATGCCATCCAGCTATCTCATCCTCTGTTGTCCCCTTCTCCTCCTGCCCCCAATCCCTCCCAGCATCAGTCTTTTCCAATGAGTGAACGCTTCCCTGTGGTGGCCAAAGTACTGGAGTTTTAGCTTTAGCATCATTCCTTCCAAAGAAATCCCAGGGCTAATCTCCTTCAGAATGGACTGGTTGGATCTCCTTGCAGTCCAAGGGACTCTCAAGAGTCTTCTCCAACACCACAGTTCAAAACCATCAATTCTTCAGTGCTCAGCCTTCTTCACAGTCCAACTCTCACATCCATACATGACCACAGGAAAAACCATAGCCTTGACTAGACAGAACTTTGTTGGCAAAGTAATGTCTCTGCTTTTGAATATGCTGTCTAGGTTGGTCATAACCTTCCTTCCAAGGAATAAGCATCTTTTAATTTCATGGCTGCAATCAACATCTGCAGTGATTTTGGAGCCCCAAAAAATAAAGTCTGACACTGTTTCCCCATCTATTTCCTATGAAGTGATGGGACCGGATGCCATGATCTTTGTTTTCTGAATGTTGAGCTTTAAGCCAACTTTTTCACTCTCCACTTTCACTTTCATCAAGAGGGTTTTTAGTTCTCTTCACTTTCTGCCATAAGGGTGTCATCTGCATATCTGAGGTGATCAATATTTCTCCTGACAATCTTGATTCCAGCTTGTGTTTCTTCCAGTCCAGCGTTTCTCATGATGGACTCTGCATATACGTTAAATAAGCAGGGTGACAATATACAGCCTTGACGTACTCCTTTTCCTATTTGGAACCAGTCTGTTGTTCCATGTCCAGGTCTAACTGTTGCTTCCTGACCTGCATACAGATTTCTTAAGAGGCAGGTCAGGTGGTCTGGTATTCCCATCTCTTGCAGAATTTTCCACAGTTTATTGTGATCCACACAGTCAAAGGCTTTGGCATAGTCAATAAAGCAGAAATAGATGTTTTTCTGGAACTCTAATTTAGTAGTATTTATTAGAATTATGATCAGTGTCCAGAAAATACCTCATTTCTTTAGAGATAGGATCATAGGGAGCATGGTGATATAAAAATCAGAATGTCAATTTCTTAATTTGCAACACACAGTCTCTGAAAATTTTTATATCAGGATAGCAAGTGCATTTTCTCTCTAGTAGCTAACATCAGTTGGTTCTATTCAAGACTGGAGTGTTTCAGTACTTTATTTCATTAACTCTTTTCCCCACCATATGAGACCCTTACTATCTTTACCTTCATTCTGCACATGAGGAAACTTTGACTTAGAGAGGATAAATCAGGTTTTAAGACTTCATATCTCATGAGTATCCAACACAAATTTGAATGGTTCTCTCGATTACTTCCAGAGCCCAAGCTTGGATTCAATCAGTATTTGTAATGTCAGTTTAATTCATAGGTAAACACAGAGAAGATAATTTGAGAAGGACACACAGCTAGTAAATGGCACAGCCTAGTATTAAACCAGACGTGCACACTCCAGAGTCTGTGTGGCTTTAATCCAAACCACTGTCTCATTTCTTTAATAATAAATACAGTTTTAACAGATGCAATAAACCATGGGTCAAGTACAGTCCCATTCATGCTGAGCAAATCATGGCCCTAAATTGTTTATCCTGACAATTTCTCAGGAAAGGACTGCTACATTTATTTTCATCTCTAGTTAAATCAGAGTAAATAATCCTTAGGCAAGACAGTTTTTGACATTTCATTTCCCTTTCTATTATTCTTACATCTGCCTTGATTTTCAGTTCATTTCAGTCGATCAGTCGTGCCCAACTCTTTGCGACCCCATGAATTGCAGTATGCCAGGCCTCCTTGTCCATCATCAACTCCTGGAGTTCACTCAAACTCATGTTCATTGAGTCGGTGAAGCCTTCCAGCCATCTCCTCCTCTGTTGTCCCCTTCTCCTCCTGCCCCAATCCCTCCCAGCATCAGAGTCTTTTCCAATGAGTCAACTCTTCACATGAGGTGGCCAAAGTATTGGAGTTTCAACTTTAGCATCAGTCCTTCCAGTGAACACCATGACTGATCTCCTTTAGAATGGACTGGTTGGTTCTCCTTGAAGTCCAAGGGACTCTCAAGAGTCTTCTCCAACACCACAGTTCAAAAGCATCAATTCTTTGACACTCAGCTTTCTTCACAGTCCAACTCTCACATCCATACATGACCACAGGAAAAACCAGCCTTGAGTAGACGGACCTTTGTTGGCAAAGTAATGTCTCTGCTTTTCAATATGCTGTCTAGGTTGGTCATAACTTTCCTTCCAAGGAGTAAGCGTCTTTTAATTTCATGGCTGCAGTCACCATCTGCAGTGATTTTGGAGCCCCGCAAAATAAAGTCTGACACTGTTTCCACTGTTTCCCCATCTATTTCCCATGAAGTGATGGGACCAGATGCCATGATCTTCGTTTTCTGAATGTTGAGCTTTAAGCCAACTTTTCCACTCTCCTCTTTCACTTTCATCAAGAGGCTTTTGAGTTCCTCTTCACTTTCTGCCATAAGGGTGGTGTCATCTGCATATCTGAGGTGATTGATATTTCTCCCAGCAGTCTTGATTCCAGCTTGTGCTTCTTCCAGCCCAGCGTTTCTCATGATGTACTCTGCATATAAGTTAAATAAGCAGGGTGACAATATACAGCCTTGATGTACTCCTTTTCCTATTTGGAACCAGTCTGTTGTTCCATGTCCAGGTCTAACTGTTGCTTCCTGACCTGCATACAGGTTTCTCAAGAGGCAGGTCAGGTGGTCTGGTATTCCCATCTCTTTCAGAATTTTCCACAGTTTATTGTGATCCACCTAGTCAAAAGGTTTAGTATAATCAATAAAGCAGAATTACATGTTTTTCTGGAACTCTCTTGCTTTTTTGATGATCCAGCGGATGTTGGGAATTTGATCTCTGGTTCCTCTGCCTTTTCTAAAAGCAGCTTGAACATCTGGAAGTTCACGATTCACGTATTGCTGAAGCCTGGCTTGGAGAATTTTGAGCATTACTTTACTAGCGTGTGAGATGAGTGCAATTGTGTGGTAATTTGAGCATTCTTTTGAGCCTTAATTTTACCCCTTATTAATGATACCTAATGAGAAATATTTTGCCTTATCATCCTGTTCATGATTTCTCACTGCAGGAGTACTGCAGTGGTTAGCCGTTTCCTCCTCCAATGAAATTAATTTTAGACATGAAACTAAAAGATGCTGGCTCCTTGGAAGGAAAGCTATGACAAACCTAGACAGCATATTCAAAAGCAGAGATATCACTTTACCAACAAAGCTATGTATAGTCAAAGCTATGGTTTTTTTCAGCAGTCATGTACAGATGTGAGAGTTGGACCATAAAGATGGCTTAGCACTGAAGATTTGATGCTTGTAAATTATGATGCTGGAGAAGACTCATGAGACCCTTGGACTGCAAGGAGATCAAACCAATCAGTTCTAAAGGAAATGAACCCTGAATATTCATTGGAAGGACTGATGCTGAAGCTGAAGCTGCTGTGCTTTGGCTACCTGATGTGAAGAGCCAACACATTGGAAAAGACCCCGATGCTGGGAAAGACTGAAGGAAAGAGAAGGGGGCGGCAGAGGCTGAGATGGTTAGAGAGCATCATGATTCAATGGACATGAGCTTGATTTAACTCTGCGAGATATTAAAGGACAGAGGAGCCTGTTGTGCTGCAGACCGTGGGGTTGCAAACAGTCAGACATGACTTAGGAGAAATATATGAGAAAAAAGAAGCTTAAGGGGAAAAAAAAATCTGTTAGAATAAAGATATGTGATGCTACAGTGCCTCTGGAGGGAATTCAGTATCTTCTTGTGCTTAAATTCTGTGAAAGTCAAATCAAACGTGGAAATCACATCAAAGGCTGATACCAGGAAGAACTTGGGCAAGAAGTGATGCACCATTTGAGGGTCTGTGGAACATGATGTTAAGCTTTGTTTAAGTGGTACGTTTTACCGTGCTCTGTGTTCTAATATGAAAGATGCTGATGGTCCTCCTTTTGAATTCTAGAGTCTCAAGTTCCTGACCAGCCAAGCTCTCTTCATGTGAGGCCCCAGACCAACTGCATCATCATGAGTTGGACCCCTCCCTTGAACCCAAACATTGTGGTGCGAGGTTACATCATTGGATATGGTGTCGGGAGCCCTTACGCTGAGACAGTACGTGTGGACAGTAAGCAGCGCTACTATTCCATTGAGAGGTTAGGTAAGTAGCTGTGAATTTTCTTCTCATAAGGAAAAAAAATGATTTATATTTAATTGTTTTCTCTTTTGGAAAATTGCTCTTTGGAATTTGATGACAGTTTATTACAGATATCCATAACTCTTTTTCTATCTATCAGTCTACTCATGTAGCCTTCTGTACACATACATGCATTTTTTGTCTGGACTTTGAGTTAGGGAATTTTATCTAGACAGATACAGAGCAGTGGGTGACCTCCTGTGTCATAAGAATACAGTGCATTGGAACATTTTTTTTTTTCTTTTTTCCTCTGTCAATGGAGACTTCTAATCTTAACAATTCTTACAAAAAGAGTCAGCATATTATTTTTCTCACTAGAAAGTTACTGTTGATTTTTCTTAAATTTTGAATTATACAGTCACATTATCTTTTCTCCCAGTAGTATTTATAGACAAAACTTGGTGGCTCTCATGACAACAAGATTTTTTAGAAAAGAATTTTCAATCAAGCCAGTAACTCAGAGCAATCAAACTCCTCTCCACATATCTTCCTGGTCCCTTTCAGTTCAAGTTCTTTTACTGTGTTTTACCTCATTTTACTGAACATAATAATTCTAAGGTGATGTTTCTGAACTCATTGAAAATTTGTTTATTCAGAGAGAGTTAACAGGTATAAAGTTTTCATATTCATTTTATATCAATTTTCCATAATGCAATGAGATTATATCATTAGCAGAGGGAAATAAAATGAATGTGTGTCATATGTAGGGTGCCAGGAAGTTAAACAGCTGTCATAAAGCAGAAGGCAAGTTGATTCTACCTGTTGATGTAACATGATATTATTTGCACTGAAGTACAGTGACCTTCTCAGTGAAAAGGCAACCTGATTGGATTGCTACTTATTTGCAATGTCTCTCAGAAACAGAGCATTTGTGATGAGAAGCCTGATTTGAATTTGAATAGCTAAAATGCAGTAGCAAGGAAAGGTTTTGTCAGTGCTGGAGGAAATCTGCACTGACCCATTCTCTCAGTAATTGCTTCAAACACTAATAAGAGGAGCACCTTCTGCAAATCTGCACAATTTTAGTTAGCTTGGCATTTGGAAATAATATTCCCTCCGTCAGTCCCTGAGTTTGAATGCAGAGGCAATCACAAAATTCATATTTTATGGCCTTCAAACCTATGTCAGGGGACTCTGATTTGTCCATTATACAGTATACCACACCATCTCTGACAGTTCATCTTGATTCCATGCACCGGAGGGAGAGAGACCCATGGCAGTACACAGGCTCTCGAGCAATGAGGTCAGGATGCCAACTCACAGAGAAGTCATGAAGGAAAACTGCATTGTTTCACCATGTGCTTTTGATAATGGTGCTTCTTATTACAAGGAGACTCGCCCATGAGTTTCCAAGTCTAGTAAAGTTGAGGCATTTGAGAGATTAATACTGTGGCTGCTGCTGCTGCTAAGTCACCTCAGTCGTATCCGACTCTTTGCGACCCCATAGACGGCAGACCACCAGGCTCCCCCGTCCCTGGGATTCTCCAGGCAAGAACACTGGAGTGGGTTGCCATTTCCTTCTCCAATGCATGAAAGTGAAAAGTGAAAGTGAAGTCGTTCAGTCGTGTCCGACTCTTCATGACCCCATGGACTGCAGCCCACCAGGCTCCTCCGTCCATTGGATTTTCCAGGCAGGAGTACTGGAGTGGGGTGCCGTTGCCTTCTCCATAATACTGTGGCAAATCTTTCCAAAAGCTTAAAGAAGAGATTTTTCCATTGTAAGATATGTTTTAAAGAGCTAGGAAAACTGATAAAGGTAAAAATGGAATATGAACCTGTCTCAGTGATAGATAAGCATGAGTATGCACGGTAAAACTTATCTGAAAAGAGAAATTACACACATACAGCCACTCCCTCCATCCCCCCTCCACCCGCTGCCACAAACATATGTATTTAAATTCTGTTGAAACTTTAAACATAGTACCATGTCAAAACATAGGGTTTCCCTGGTGGCTCAGATGGTAAAGGATTCACCTGCAGGGCAGGAGACCTGGGTTCGATCCCTGGGTTGAGAAGAACCCCTGGGAGAAGGGAATGGCAACCCACTCCAGTATTCTTGCCTGGAGAATCCCATGGCTAGAGGAGCCTGTGGGCTCAGCCCATGGGGTTGCAGAGTTGGATACAACTGAGTGACTAACACTTTCATGTCTTAACATAAAATGTAAAACAGTTGTTTTATCATTATTGTTCCACTATCTCCATGGTTATACAAATAAACTGGTATTCTTTTAATATGAATTTCCATCACTTGGCCAAAATATATGTTAAACATAGCTGAAGTTCTAATTTTTATAAAGATAAAAGATTCATTCGAGTCAACATTTGAACTCTACAAAGAAACCATTAATGTTTTATTTATTCTATTAAATATTAAAATCAGCATATCAGTTTTATAGTATTTTTTAAAAAGGTATTTAAAATGCAATTTTAAAGCTTTTAATTGAGACATTTTATATGAGGCTTCCCAGGTGGCTCAGTGGTAAAGAATCTGCCTGCCAAGCAGGAGACACGGGTTCAGTCCCTGCATTGGGAAGATCCCCTGGAGAAGAAAATGACAACCCACTCCAGTATTCTTGCCTGGAGAATTCCACGGACAGAGGAGCCTGGTGAGCTGCAGTCCATGGGATCTGCAAAGAGTTGGACATGACTTAGAGACCAAACAGCAGCAGAACAGCGTGACAGTTTTACAATTAAAAATGAATTAAGGAAAATTCCAACCCATTTAAACATAGGGTCAGCCATAACTTGATATCAAGTATTGATATCATGATTGTATTTTAGACTGTAAAAAGCTATGTGGTTTGTAACTGACCAATAAACCTCCTCTTTTCTTTGGTGAGAGACCAGAACTTCCAAATAGTGTTTTGTTTATCAGGTATGGTAACTCACTATTTAGACACCAGGCACTATGACCTGCATTAGGGCTAGAAGTACATGACCATTTTGAAAAATATCTAATGTTGCCTGATTTAAAACAAAACAAAACACAGCTTGCCTAGTGCAGGCGTAGAGCTTCATTAACCAGTGTTTATTATAAGTAATCCTTTGAAATCTTCCTCCTTTTTAGTTCAAAAGTCCTAAGGTCAACTTTGGTATAAAAGCATGGTATACATCCATGATATCTGAATTATAGCAGTGTTTCAGTTCAGTCACTCAGTCATGTCTGACTCTCTTCGACCCCATGGACTGCAGCACGCCAGGCTTCCCTGTCCATCACCAACTCCCGGAGCTTACTCAAGCTCATGTCCATTGAGTCAGTGATGCCATCCAACCATCTCATCCTCTGTCATCCCCTTCTCTTCCCGCCTTCAATCTTTCCCAGCATCAGGGTCTTTTCCAATGAGTCAGTTCTTTGTATCAGCTGGCCAATATGTTGGAGTTTTAATGTTTAGCAAAGTTAATTTAAAATTCTGTTCCTTTTGAAAAGAACTTAATATTTATTGTCTAAAAATCTATTGATCAATTTATCCATCAATCACTTTATCTTTTTTTATAATTTTTTAAAAATTTTATCTTTAGTTGAAGGATAATTGTTTTACAATATTGCATTGGTTTCTGCCATACATCAACATAAATCAGCCATAGGTAAATCTATGTCCCCTCCCTCTTCAGCCTCCTTCCCACCTCCCACCTTTTTACCTTTGTGGCACTATTTTTCTAGATAATGAACTAGAATATATATAGAATAATATATAAAGTATACAATTTATTGAGTTCTTAAAAGAGCTTTATTGAATTTTAATTCACATACAATATACTGTGTAGTTTTAAATTTCTTCTTTAATATCTCTCAGCAGTGTTTTTTAGTTTTAGTGTAGTTGTTTTGTTGTCTTGAATATTTTTGTTAGATTACGTTCTAAAACATATATAAATATGTGTGGGTGTGTATATACACCCACACATTTATAGGGTTCCCCAGTGGCTCAGTGGTAAAGAATCCACCTGCATCCAGGAGACGCAGATTCCATCCCTGAGTGGGAAAGATCCCCTGGAGGAGGGCACGGCAACCCATTCCGGTATTCTTGCCTGGACAATTCCATGGACAGAGGAGCCTAGTGGGCTGTAGTCCACAGTGTCACAAAGAGTCGGATACAACTGAAGCAACTGAGCAGTTTGTGTGTGTGTGTGTGTATATATATATACATAGCAAACAAACTGGCAAATTGGAATTACAAACGTGCTCTCAGAACAGAATTCACTCATATGTAGGTGACTTACTGTAAAAGGCATGAAGATCAGAAAATAAGTATAAAACTATTTCTATTTGCATATGATATGCTCTTGTAAATGGAAAATCTCAGAGGATCTACAGAACTATTAATAGTAGAACAAACAGTTGAATTTAACAGGTCTTAGGACATCAAGGTTAATGTACAAAAAAAAAAAAGATCTGTTTGCAGCCAACAACTGGAAAATAAATTTAAAGATACATGTGCATGTATGTGTGCTAAGATGCCTTTAAAGATATATAGATAGATTTATAAGATAAAGATATATATGTATCTTTAAATTTATTTTCCGACTGTTTGCTGCAAACAAATTGATTTCTGAATGACTGATGCAACCTTTGTGTACCATTCTATGTTCATGTCCTGTGCTTCAAAAACTAACAGCACATCCTCAAGTAAAGAAAGTTCTCTTGCCATTTCCAGCTTCCCTTATAGCTCAGTCAGTAAAGAATCTGCCTGCAGTGCAGGAGACCCAGGTTCGATCCCTGGGTTGGGAAGATCCCCTGGAGAAGTAAATGGCAACCCATTCCAGTATCCTTGCCTGGAAAATCTCATGGACAGAGGAGCCTGGTGGGCTGCAGTCCATTGGGTCGCAAAGAGTCAGGCAGGACTGCTTGACTAACTCTTACTAAACCTACACTCACTACCAACCTTCCTGTGCACTTGGCCCAGGCCCCAGCTGGTGATTGATCTTATCAAAGGGGCACACCCCTCTACTGGTTTCCTTGGTAACTAATGAGTCCAGGTGACTCAACTTCCCTAAAACTGATATTCTTCCCCTGCCGGCCCCCCAACCCCCCAGCAATGTCCTGCCAGTCATCAGCAGCCAAGGAGTGGGGTGTTGTTCCAGGATCTTGCTTCAGACCTGAAGCTCCCCTATCCCTTCATCCATTAAGCCATGGCTGTCTCTGTTGCTGACTCTGGGCCCTTCAGTCTTGAAGTTGGGCAGGTACAGGACTTGCAGGCCTGCAGGATGCAATCCAATAAAAATGTTAGTTGTAGGTTCTTCACAGACGTCTGTTATCACATGGAGGTAGTTTTTACTATTCCGGGGAGACCTGGGTTCAATCCCTGGGTCAGGAAGATGTCCTGGAGAAGGAAATGGCACCCCACTCCAGTACTCTTGCCTGGAAAGTCCCATGGACGGAGGAGCCTGGTAGGCTACAGTCCATGGGGTCGCAAAGAGTCCAACACGACTGAGCGACATCACTTTCACTCACTTTCACTTACTATTCCTAGCTTTATACGTGTTGCCATGAATATTTGTTAAATTTTCACAAAATAATTTTCTCTTTTGAGATGGTCCTATACTTTCCCTCTTGTAATCATTTTTAATATTGTTAATCATATTGATTGATTTTTGAAAAGTAAATACCCATTCTTATGTTGTAGGATTTAATGTTGTTTTCTTTTTTTGCCTATATTCATAAAGTATACATGTCCATGAGTTTCTTTTCATTTAGTGACTTACCAGGTTTTTTTTTTTAAACTAAGCTTATACCACTTATAAAATTATGTGAATTATTGCTCTTTCTGTAGCTGAAAAATTTGTGTAAGATTGTTATTTCTTATTCCTTGAATATTTGACAAAATTCACTAACAAACCACCTATATCTGAGATTTCCTTTTAGGGAAGGATTTTGAAATGAATTAAATTTCTTTAGCATATACAGGTATTTTTATTTTTTGAATTCTTTCTTGTATTGATTTTGGCAAGTAAATTTTTTCATGAAATTCATCTATTTTATTTTGCCACATTTATTGGCCTAGAGTTGCTCATTCATGATATTCTCTTACTATCTGGGGTTATCTATGGAATAGCTATATTTACATTTTTGATACGTATGATTTATGTTCTCTTATTTGTGATCACTCTAGGTAGGGGTTTGTCAGTTTTGTTGATCTTGTCAAAGAAAGAGACTTTAATATTACTAATTGTTTCTATTATCTATTTTTTCTTTCATATTTGCTCTTATCTTGACTATGTTCTTATACTAATTTCAGTCATAATTTGCACTTTTATTTGCAATTTCTTAAAGTGAAATCTCATAATGTAGAGATTTAAATCTATTGGTACTTCCCTAAGCACCACTTTCCTTGCATTTCACAATTTTTTACATGTATATATTTATTATCATTTAATTTAAAATATTTTCGGAATTTTCCTTGATTTCTTTTTGCTCTGTGACTTATTGTGTTGCTTATTTTTCCAATTTTGTGTTTTCCTAGATAGTTATTATTACTGATTATTTTTATCATGATTAGAAAATATACTCTGATCTCACTTTTTACATTTGCTTTATTTTTTTAGTTTTTAACCAATTTTTATTCAAGTATAGGTAATTTTTAAAATGCATTAGTTTCCAGTGTAGAGCAAAGTGATTCAATTATTCACATATATACATATATATAAATATATAATATTAATACATATCAGTTATCAGTTAAGTTCAGTCGCTCAGTCATGTCCCACTCTTTGTGACCCCATGAACCGCAGCATGCCAGGCCTCCCTGTCCGTCAGCAACTCCCGGAGTGCCCCCAGACCCATGTCCATTGAGTCGGTGATGCCATCCAACCATCTCATCCTCTGTCGTCCCCTTCTCCTCCTGCCCTTAATCTTTCCCAGCATCAGGGTCTTTTCAAATGAGTCAGCTCTTCGCATCAGGTGGCCAAAGTATTGGAGTTTAAGCTTCAAATCAGTCCTTCCAATGAACACCCAGGACTGATCTCCTTTAGGATGGATTGGTAGGATCTCCTTACAGTCCAAGGGACTCTCAAGAGTCTTCTCCAAAACCACAGTTAAAAAGCATCAATTCTTCTGTGCTCAGCTTTCTTTATAGTCCAACTCTCATATCCATATATGACCACTGCCACCTCCCTCCCCGATGGGGAACATGTGTACACCTGTGGCGGATTCATGTTGATGTATGGCAAAACCAATACAATATTGTAAAGTAATTAGCCTCCAATTAAAATAAATAAATTTAAATTAAAAAAAAAAAAAGCATATATGACCACTGGAAAAACCAAAGCCTTGACTAGATGGACCTTTGTTGACAAAGTAATGTCTCTGCTTTTCAATATGCTGTCTAGGTTGGTCATAACTTTCCTTCCAAGGAGTAAGCGTCTTTTAATTTCATGGCTGCAGTCACCATCTGCAGTGATTTTGGAGCCCAGACAAATAAAGTCAGTCACTGTTTCCACTGTTTCCCCATCTATTTGCCATGAAGTGCTGGAACCGGATGTCGTGATCTTAGTTTTCTGAATGTTGAGCTTTAAGCCAACTTTTTCACTCTCCTCTTTCACTTTCATCAAGAGGCTCTTAGGTTTTTCACTTTCTGCCATAAGGGTGGTATCATCTGCATATCTGAGGTTATTGATATTTCTCCCAGTAATGTTGATTCCAGCTTATGTTTCATCCAGCCCAGCATTTCACTTCATGTACTTTGCATATAAGTTAAATAATCAGGGTGACAATATACAGTCTTGACACACTTCTATCCCGATTTGGAACCAGTCTGTTGTTCCATGTCCAGTTCTAACTCTTGCTTCTTCACCTGCATACAGATTTCTCAGGAGGCAGGTCAGGGGGTCTGGTATTCCCATTTCTTTAAGAATTTTCCACAGTTTGTTGTGATCCACACAGTCAAAGGCTTTGGCATAGTCATCAAGCAGGAGTAGATGTTTTTTTTGAACTCTCTCACTTTTTCGATGATCCAACAAATGTTGGTGATTTGATCTCTGATTTCTCTGTCTTTTCTAATCCAGCTTGAAAAAATCTGGAAGTTCACGGTTCATGTACTGTTGACCCTGGCTTAGAGAAATTTGAGAATTACTTTGCTTGCGTGTAAGATGGGTGCAATTGTGTGGTAGTTTGAGCATTCTTTGGCACTGCCTTTCTTTGGGATAGGAATGAAAACTGACCTTTTCCAGTCCTATGGCCACTGCTGAGTTTTCCAAATTTGCTGGCATATTGAGTGCAGCACTTTCAGAGCATCATCTTTTAGGGTTTGAAATAGCTCAAGTGGAATTCCATCATCTCCACTAGCTTTGTTTGTGGTGATGCTTCCTAAGGTCCACTTGACTTCGCATTCCAGGATTTCTGGTTCTAGGTGAGTGATCACACACCATCATGATTATCTGGGTCGTGAAGATCTTTTTTGTACAGTTCTTCTGTGTATTCTTGCCACCTCTTCCTGATATCTTCTGCTTCTGTTAGGTCCATTCCATTTCTGTCCTTTATTGTGCCCATCGTTGCATGAAATATTCCCTTGGTATCTCTAATTTTCTTGAAGAGATCTCTGGTCTTTCCCATTCTATTGTTTTCCTCTATTTCTTTGCACTGATCACTGAGGAAGGCTTTCTTATCTCTCCTTGCTATTCTTTGGAACTCTGCAATCAAATGGGTATATCTTTCCTTTTCTCCTTTGCTTTTCATTTCTCTTCTTTTCACAGCTATTTGTAAGGCCTCCTCAGACAACCATTTTGCTTTTTTGCATTTCTTTTTCTTGGAGATGGTCTTGATAACTGTCTCCTGTACAATGTCACGAACTTCCGTCCATAGTTCTTCAGACACGCTATCAGATCTAATCCCTTGAATCTATTTGTCACTTCCACTGTATAATGATAAGGTATATGATTTAGGTCATACCTGAATGGTCTAGTGGTTTTCCCTACTTTCTTCAATTTATGTCTGAATTTGGCAATAAAGAGTTCATGATCTGAGCCACAGTCAGCTCCCAGTCTTGTTTTTGCTGACTGTATAGAGCTTATCTTTGGCTGAAAAGAATATAATCAGTCTGATTTCTGTATTGAACATCTGGTGATGTCCATGTGTAGAGTCTTCTCTTGTGTTGTTGGAAGAGGGTATTTGCTGTGACCAGTGCATTCTCTTGGCAAAACTCTATTAGCCTTTGCCCTGCTTCATTCTGTACTCCAAGGCCAAATTTGCCTGTTACTCCAGGTGTTTCTTGACTTCCTACTTTTGCATTCCAGTCCCCTATAATGAAAAGGACATCTTTTTTTGGTGTTAGTTCTAGAAGGTCTTGTAGGTCTTCATAAAACTGTTCAACTTCAGCTTCTTTAGCATTACTGGTCAAGGCATAGACTTGGATTACCATGATATTGAATGGTTTTCCTTGGAAGTGAACAGAGATCATTCTGTCGGTTTTGAGATTGCATCCAAGTACTACATTTCAGGACTCTTATTGACTATGATGGCTACTCCATTTCTTCTAAGGGATTCTTGCCCACAGTAGTAGATATAATGGTCATCTGAGTTAAATTCACCCATTCCAGTCCATTTTAGTTCACTGATTCCTAAAATGTTGACAATCACTCTGCCATCTCCAGTTTGACTGCTTCCACTTTGCCTTCATTCATGGACTGAACATTCCAGGTTCCTATACAATATTGCTCTTTACAGCATTAGACTCGACTTCCATTACCAGTCATATCCACAGCTGGGTGTTGTTTTTACTTTGGCTTCATCTCTTCATTCTTTCTGGAGTTATTTCTCCAGTATCTCCAGTAGCATATTGGGCACCTACCAACCTGGGGAGTTCATCTTTCAATGTCCTATCTTTTTGCCTTTCCATACTGTTCATACTGAACAACATAGTGACTGACATTCAATTCAGTGTGAAAGACAAAAGTGTGAACTCCTGGATTCAGCTATAATGGAATGCTGATTAGAAAATTTTGAGTGGGAGAGTTAGATTCATTCAGCATGAACCCTGCTTCCCAGAGAGGAGTGAGGAGAGAAAAGATCATTTTATGAGATCATTACTCTGGATTAAGAATGGATTTTATTTTTTTATGTGTTTTTTTTTTCTTTTCTTTCTTTCTTTTTTTTTTTTTTTTTTTTTTGCAGTTACTGCCTTCTAAACCTACAGGCATTTTCTAGGAAAGTTTAAGGGCAGCCTCAGGGTGATTTATTAATAATACATATCATTCTGTTTGTAACTCTTCTCACTTTTTACTCCCTGAAGTCCAAAGCAGATACACTGTCATATAGCTGGTGAGTTTTCTAAGGCTATTTGGAATGTATTACAATAGATGAATACTATTATAAAACAAGAGAGGAAAAAGTCTTCTCAATAGAGTAATGACTATATATATATGTATATAAAGGATTATAGGATTCACTCATTCCACCAGCATTAAACTCAAGAATTCAATAAAAAAATTTTCCTCTACCTTCTCTGTTTTTCTAGAAAATATTTTATTTGGTTTAGAACAGTCTAGATCTCTCCTTAGCTTTCCATGTCAGTTGGTGTTTCTAGACAAGTACTCAGCACATTTTTTCCAAGGACTTTACAAATACCAATCTATTCCTTCAGCATCCGCATTATTTTAGTATCAAGTATCATCCCAATTTTATAAATAATGAAAGATAGCAAAAGAACTAAAGAAAACAAGAAAAGTTGAAGATAATCTTTTGATAAGGTTGAATACATTAACACACTTGGATAAACATTATCAAGAACAGCAAAAATCAGCCTGCTTAGCATGGAAAAAGAAAGCTGGGATCAATCTTGAGCATGATTAGGACTTGCACTAGGGCTTACCTGGTGGCTCAGAGGTTAAAGTGTCTGCCTTCAATGCAGGAGACCTGGGTTTGATCCCTGGGTCGGGAAGATTTCCTGGAGAAGGAAATGGCAACCCACTCCAGTATTCCTGCCTGGAGAATCCCATGGAGGGAGGAACCTGGTAGGCTACAGTCCATGGGGTCGCAAAGAGTCGGACACGACTGAGCGATTTCACTTTCACTTTCAGGACTTGCACTAGAAGTTACTTCAGGGAAGTTCTGTTTTGTATAACGTATACTTCCTAAGGTATTCTGGCAAAGTTAAATCTCTTTAATTCAATAACAGAATAATATGATCTAGTGAGATAGGACACAGTTCTAAAAGTTCTGAGGAAATACTAATTGTAGCTTTAGATATGAGTCCCAGAGATCTGAGAGTTGTTATGTTGTGAACCAGATTCAGGGCTGACTTGGGGAGAAAAGAGAGAGAAACAGATGTCTCAATATATTGTATTACTAAGCATTTGTACTTGTGGATTAATATTCCTTCTTTTAGTTAAATCATTTTCTGCTGTATGTAATTTGAAGCTCTTATCAGGCACACAATTACTTAGGGATTGTTATATCATATTGATGAATTAACTGCTTTAGCATTGATGAGCTATATACCTCTTTATCAGTGGTAATATTCTTTGCTCTGAAATATGCTTTGTGTCTATTAATATAACAACTCCAGCCTATATATTGTTTGTGTGTTAGCATGATATATATTTTTCCATTGCTATTTTACTTTCAAATTACTAGTGTCTTTAAAGTGAGTTTCTTATAGGCAGCAATATAGTTTGGTCTTATTTTGGTTTTGTTTCTTTGGTTATCCAGTATGATGATTTCTAACTTTTAATTGAGAGGCTTGGGCCATTTCCATTTAATATGGATATTGATATGGTTGAGTTTATATCTACTATCCTGCTATTTTTGTTTTATTGTTATATTTGTTGATAATCTGGTCTTTGTGTGTTCTCTTTCTTGCCATTTTTGGGAATTCAATGTTTTTAGCCATTTATCTTACATCCTTTGTGAACTCATTCAGTTCAGTTCAGTCGCTCAGTCGTGTCTGACTCTTTGCAACCCCATGAACTGCAGCACGCCAGGCCTCCCTGTCCATCACCAACTCCAGGAGTTCACCCAAACTCATGTCTATCGAGTCGGTGATGCCATCCAGCCATCTCATCCTCTGTCGTCCCCTTCTCCTCCTGCCCCTAATCCCTCCCAGCATCAGAGTCTTTTCCAATGAGTCAACTCTTTGCATGAGGTAGCCAAAGTACTGGAGTTTCAGCTTCAGCATCTGTCCTTCCAATGAATACGCAGGACTGATCTCCTTTAAAATGGACTGGTTGGATCTCCTTGCAGTCCAAGGGACTCTCAAGAGTCTTCCCCAACACCACAGTTCAAAAGCATCAATTCTTTGGCGCTCAGCTTTCTTCACAGTCCAACTCTCACATCCACACATGACCACTGGAAAAACCATAGCCTTGACTAGACGGACCTTTTTTGGCAAATTAATGTCTCTGCTTATGAATATGCTATCTAGGTTGGTCATAACTTTCCTTCAGGCTTCTCTGGGGCTCAGAGGTTAAAGCATCTGCCTCTAATGCGGGAGACCTGGGTTCAATCCCTGGGTTGGGAAGATCCCCTGGAGAAGAAAATGGTAACCCACTCCAGTATTCTTGCTTGGAGAATCCCATGGATGGAGAAGCCTGGTAGGCTACAGTCCACAGGGTCGCAAAGAGTCGGACACAACTGAGCGACTTCACTTTCACTTTCCTTCCAAGGAGTAAGCTGGTCTTTTAATTTCATGGCTGCAATCACCATCTGCAGTGATTTTGGAGCCCCCAAAAATAAAGTCTGACACTGTTTCCACTGTTTCCCCATCTATTTCCCATGAAGTGATGGGACCAGATGCCATGATCTTCGTTCTCTGAATGTTGAGCTTTAAGCCAACTTTTCCACTCTCCTCTTTCACTTTCATCAAGAGGCTTTTGAGTTCCTCTACACTTTCTGCCATAAGGGTGGTGTCATCTGCATATCTGAGGTGATTGATATTTCTCCCGGCAATCTTGATTCCAGCTTGTGCTTCTTCCAGTCCAGCGTTTTTCATGATGTACTCTGCATAGAAGTTAAATAAGCAGGGTGACAATATACAGCCTTGATGTACTCCTTTTCCTATTTGGAACCAGTCTGTTGTTCCATGTCCAGGTCTAACTGTTGCTTCCTGACCTGCATATAGGTTTCTCAAGAGGCAGGTCAGGTGGTCTGGTATTCCCATCGCTTTCAGAATTTTCCACAGTTTATTGTGATCCACACAGTCAAAGGCTTTGCATAGTTAATAAAGCAGAAATAGATGTTTTTCTGGAACTCTCTTGCTTTTTCAATGGTCCAGCAGATGTTGGCAATTTGATCTCTGGTTCCTCTGCCTTTTCTAAAACCAGCTTGAACATCTGGAAGTTCATGGTTCACGTATTGCTGAAGCGTGGCTTGGAGAATTTTGAGCATTACTTTACTAGCGTGTGCTGCTGCTGCTGCTAAATCGCTTCAGTCATGTCTGACTCTGTGCGACCCCATAGATGGCAGACCACCAGACCCCGCTGTCCCTGGGATTCTCCAGGCAAGAACACTGGAGTGGGTTGCCATTTCCTCCTCCAATGCATGAAAGTGAAAAGTGAAAGTGAAGTTGCTGAGTCGTGTCTCACTCTTAGCGACCCCATGGACTGCAGCCTACCAGGCTCCTCCATCCATGGGATTTTCAGGCAAGAGTACTGGAGTGGGGTGCCATCGCCTTCTCCCACTAGCGTGTGAGATGAGTGCAATTGTGTGGTAGTATGAGATTCTTTGGCATTGCCTTTCTTTGGGATTGGAATGAAAACTGACCTTTTCCAGTACTGTGGCCACTGCTGAGTTTTCCAAATCTGCCGGCATATTGAGTGCAGCACTTTCACAGCATCATCTTTTAGGATTGAAATAGCTCCACTGGAATTCCATCACCTCCACTAGCTTTGTTTGTAGTGATGCTTTCTAAGGCCCACTTGACTTCACATTCCAGGATGTCTGGCTCTAGGTGAGTGATCACACCATCATGATTATCTGGGTACTCATTAGCTATAGCTATTTTGTTTCTTTAGTGATTGCTTTAGAATTTGCAGTATGGATCTTCAACTTATCTCTATTGACCTTATTGAAATATTATACCACTTCACAGTACATTGCTATTACTTTTTCTTTCAACAGTGAAATCTCCTTAATGGTTAAAAATGTATTTTATATCTTAACTGTGTTTATCTAGATTTTCATGTGTTATTTTTCTTCCTGAAGCACTTCCTTAATATTTCTTGTAATGGAATTATGCTGGTGTTTTGTTTTTTTTTTAATTTTCGTATATCTAAAACATTTTTATTTTTCTTTGATTTTTAAATACATTACCACTAGAAATGGAATTCTAAACAATTTTTCCTTTCAGCATTTTTAATGTTATTTTTTTCTGTCTCCTAAATTGCTATGATTTCAATTAGACTACTGCAGTCATTCATATCTTTGTACTTCTGTACATAATATGTCTTTTTTATGGTTGCTTTGAAATCTTTTTCTTTGCCACTGATTTTACACAATTTCATTATTATGTCTCTGTGTAGTTTTATTTAGGTTTCTTCTGCTTGGAATCTGTTGAAATTCTTGCATTGATGGGTTTATTGGGTTCATTGAATTTGAAAAAATATTGGCCATTGTTTCTTCAAACAGTTTTGTTTGTTTGGTTGTTTTTTTCCTCCCAGCCTTACTCTTCTCAATTTGTGCTTCCAATTGCATATATGTTATGGTGTTTTAGGTTGTATCACAGAGCTCACCGATTCTTTGTTTGTTTTTTCATTCTTTTTACCCTAATTTATTTTGGACCGTTTCTATTACTATATCCTTAAAGCCACGATGTTTCTTCCTGAAGTGACTCATCTGATCTAAATCTTATCCCATCCACTGTATTTTTCATATTACACTTGGGAGTGCTTATCTCCACAGGATGGTCTTTTTTTTTTTTTTTATGTATTCCATAGTTCAGTTAATATGCTCAGTTTTCCTCTACCCTCTTGAACATATGGAATATAGTTATACTAATTCTTTACTCATTCTTTCATCTATTTCATTGGTCTGTCTCTATTTCTTAATTTTTCTTCTCATTATGGTTGTATATTTCTACTTTCCTTCATGTTTGGTAGTTTTTGTGTGCTTTTTACATAATGCATTTATCTTATGGGAAGTTGGAGATATTTAAATATATATTTTAAAATATTCTTAAGTTTTATGCTAGGATGCAATTAAGTTACTTGGAACAACTTTGATTCTCTTGAGACTTGCTTTTAAATAACATGGTTCAAGAACACATAGTAACACAGGGCTGCTGCTGCTGCTGTTGCTGCTAAGTCACTTCAGTAGTGTCCGACTCTGTGCGACCCCATAGACGGCAGCCCACCATGCTCCCCCGTCCCTGGGCTAGTTTACCCTAAAACCAAGGCAGTACCTTCTGAGTACTCTACTCAAAATCCCATGAATTATATGATTGACCATCTGGCTTGTGGAAATCCAGTTTTTCCTAGCCCTGGGTGAGCACCAAAGAATTTTTTTACTTTCTCCTGTTAGGTGGTTCTTTCCCAAGCCTTGGGAAATTTCCCCATACACATACACCAAGTACTCAGATGGAGACAGGAGACAACCTCTGTAGATGTTCAGAATTCTCCTTCTCTGCATTTCTCTGCTACTCTTGCCCACAAGCTCCAGTTGCTTTGGTCATCTCAGACTTCCAACTCCATGTCTGCAATTCAGGGAGACCGCTGGTCTCCTTCTGTATTTCTCCTTTCTCTTCTGCATCCTTAGAAATTTTTCTGAGCAGTAAATTGAGGGAATCAGTGGGCTCACTTTTTTTCTCTTCTCTAAGAGAGAAACCCAATCTGCCTGATATCCAAAATAAGATAACTTGTTTCCTGTATTGTTTTTTTTTTTTTTTTTAATGGATCCAGGCAAAAGGGTACATCTCATCCCTGTTAACCCATTTTGATCAGAAGTGGAAGTCCTTTAATAGACAATTAAGTAATTATTTTATCATTTCAGTGTGCTGAAACTTTCATCTTTTCAAGAGCACCAAAGATACCAAGCTGCATTGTATCTGTCTCCTTATGTCTGTCACAAATCCCCATCAAGAATGATTCCCGACTGTCACATTGTATCTTCGGAGAATAAATTTAACTTGAGTGCTCTTAGAAATAGGTCTCAGCCTGTGGAGATATGAACGTTTATAACTCCCAGAGTGCATTCTGAGTTCAGTGAATACAATGTAAATTATAATGCTAACCTCAGCATCACCCACCCACATCAAGAATAATCCCTTCATGCATGGAATATAGAAGTTTTGAGTTTATGACATGCAAGCATTTTAAATCAGAAAAATCAATGCACTTCAGCAGCCTCTAGAATAGTTGACATACATGAATAAAAAATGAATAAGCACTAGGTAGAGAACATTTTATTAGTTTGAAATGAAGTACATGATAGGTGTTTGTTAAGAAAATCCTGCTTTGTGTTTTTTGAAGCAGAATATAAGAATTATGAAGAATGATTTTTGACCTGAAGTTTGAGAAGTCCGATCACAAAAGCCCATTGAAATAAGTCGTTTACTGGTAAAGAAAGTACAGAAGGAAGGTAGCTTTACCCCTTCTTTATCCATGATTCTCTTTTGTACAATGAAAGCAATAGGGAACACAAACTCCAGCTGTGTTTCAGACTGGAGGATCAGAATAGGTCATTGAAAATTTATATAGTGTGTGCTGTATAAGCCATTCTGGAAGAAAGTCAGCTTACTTTGTTATTATTTGGTAACTTTGTTATTTACACAGGAAATTCATGTTTATTCTCAAGTTAATATCAGTAATTTTAATTGTTCACAATTTTAATACAACATAATTTTGCCCTGAGGGTTGTAATGGGTGGATCTAAGATAAGAGTTTACAGGAAATGTCTCTCGTTAGGTAGAATGAATCTACCTAACAATAACAATAACCTAGGAATGTTAGATTCAATGTTCAATTCAATGTTCATTAGGTAAATGTAAACATGAATGTCTATTGTTAATCTCCATGTGAGATACTTCTTATCTTACTGTGAATCTTCTCCCTGTCCATACTATTTGCCTAGTATCTATATTCTAAATTCTGTGACTGGAATAGGAACTTTGATGAATCTTTTTGTTTTCTTAGCACTTCATAATCTCTTGGACTTTCACCTTAGTAGGTTTCAATGTTTTTACTTTACAGTTCTAGATGAATTCAGAATAATATAATGAATTATTATCTGAGTTATAGTTGTATTTTCAAGTGTTCTTATCATTTATTTAATATTAGAATACTAAATGGCTGAAGTTGTTGGTAGTACAAGCTAAATTAGGGGGGGGAATTCTTGCTGTAAAAGGTGAATTAAAAAACTAAATGATTTTTAAACTTTTTCCAAATCTACCATATATAATTTTTTATTGTTTTTATTGTTGTTTAGTCAATGAGTCATGTCTAATTCTTTTGTGACTGCATGGACTGTAGCTTGCCAGGCTGCTCTGTCCATGGGATTTTCCAGGCAAGAATACTGGAAGGATTGCCATTTCCTTCTCCAGGACATCACCCCAACCCAGGGATCGAACCCATGTCTCCTGCATTGGAGGTAGATTCTTTACCACTGAGCCACCAAGGAAGCCCAATTATTTATTGGGTGACTGTTGTGGTTGGATGGCATTACCGACTCAATGGACATGAATTTGAGTAAACTCCGGGAGTTGGTGATGGACGGGGAGGCCTGGCGTGCTATAGTCCATGGGGTCGCAAAGAGTCGGACATGACTGAGCAACTGAACTGAACTATAGCATGAAACACCTTGTTGAGGATAGTGAGAGATACTGTGAAATATAAGGCTCATTTCTCTGACATATTCTAGGCTTCCAGAATCTTATTTGACAAGTATAAAAGTATTTCTTGAAAAGAATAAATGATGTCAAAGGTTTCTACAAGGACAGTTGTTGCATTGGTAGATTGGAAGGTTGCTTAGCCATGAGGTTGTTCAAAGAATTCTGGTAGAAATTTCTGCTTGAGAATTTTGATTTAAAGGATTGATAGGGTTCATTCTTCTGGGGGAAGACATGATACAGCAAGTATAAGACTCAAAGTCAAGGGAGAGCGAGGGAGGTGTAAGATCCAGTGAACTGGGCCATTAAACCATGAATGCACATTCTTACAGGGCAGTTGCAGGAGTAATGAATAGGAATAACCTGAGTGTAAATTTGAAGTGGAATAAAAAACTCTTAACTTTCTTTTTTAAAAACTTTTTATTTCATGTTGGAGAATAGCTGATTAGCAATGTTGTGATGGTTTCAGGTAAACAGTGAAGGGACTCAGTCTTACATAGGCATGTGTCTATTCTCTCCTAAACTCCCCTCCCTTAACATTCCTGGATTCACCTATGCCTAAGTATTTCTGAGAGTTTTATGCTACATATTTAACAGTCATTTTGTTGAGATACTAAATGAATCTCAGATGCTAGAAACTTATGTGCAAATCATTTAGCCGGTCAGCAAGTCTTCACCACCACCAAACCTTTCTTTCTATTGTCGCATATCCAGTATCATGAAAAAATAATATTCTGTATTCAAAAACATCCCTGGAAGCTGAGACACAAGGTTAAAAAAGAAGCTAAAACTATGCCATGGTGGTCTTTTGAATCCCAGTCGTGACCTTTTTAAAATGCAATTTAGTAATGAAAGACGGTATTGCACTCTCAGTATAAAAGAAATACTGGTTTATGTTCTTTTCCTCCCTGTCACATCTTTTCTGAAAACCAGTCCATGAAAAAGAATAGTGATTAATCTGTTATAACAATTAATTCTAGTCAGCACTGGGGGCTTCCCAGGTAGCTCAGTGGTAAAGAATCCTTCTGCCAATACAGGAGCCACAGGTTCGATTCCTGGGTCAAAAAAATCCTCTGGAGTAGGAAATGGCAACCTGCTCCAGTGTTCTTACCAGGGAAATTCCATGAACAGAGAAGACTCACAGGCTGCAGTCCATGGGTCGCAAAAAAGTCGGACATGACCCGGCAGCTACACCACAAACAAGCCAGTGTTGGGCTGTTGTGCCCTATACTTTGGTTGTTCTCTACTTTGTTCAATATCCAGAATTTCTCAACATGAAGATCCTGATACTCTCATAAAGACATTCCGAGTCCAACTTCTGATCCCCTTAATTACTCTGAAGAGTCCTGACCGTGCACATTTGAGTGACTGCTGGCCTCTCCTGCCATCTATACGTTATAGTCTGTCTTCCTCCCCGTACCTAAGTGGGCCCGTGGTGATACAAATCCTGCTCTTTATTAGGACTGTGTCTAGGAATTTAATTTTTCTTAAGTTGGTGGAGGGACAGAGAGATGCATAGGTGACAATTAAGATTTCAATAAAATTTATTGGTCAAGAATTTTTTTTAAAATTACCTTTAAAATGTGGCATGGTATATCTCAGGATGTTTCTTGTTTTCAAGTGTTCTGCTTATGTTGATGGGGTTGTGTGTAGGAGTGTACTTTAACCACCATAATTCCATTATACAAATGTGGAGAATAAGATGTATACTAGTCATGAGACTGCTGCTGCTGCTGCTAAGTCAATTCAGTCATGTCTGACTCTGTGCTACCCCATAGACGGCAGCCCACCAGGCTCCACCATCCCTGGAATTCTCCAGGCAAAAACACTGGAGTGGTTTGCCATTTCCTTCTCCAATGTGTGAAAGTGAAAAGTGAAAGGAAGTCACTCAGTCATGTCCAACTCTTCAAGACCCCATGGACTGCAGCCTACCAGGCTCCTCCATCCATGGGATTTTCCAGGCAACAGTACTGGAGTGGGGTGCCATTGCCTTCTCCACAGGGTCACAAAGAGTCAGGCATGATCAAAGCAACTGAGCATGCACATGCATGCACTGAGACCTGCTGCTTACCAAAAAAGGATATATTTCAAAATATTACTGCTCATTGTCAATGCACTGGTCACTCAATAGCTCTGATGAAGATATGCCATGAGATTAGTGTTGTTTTCATGCCTTCTAACATGACATCAATTCTGCATCCCATGAATCACAGAATAATTTCAGAGTTCAAGTTTTGTTACTTAAGACACATATTTCATAAGCTTTAACTGCCATAGATGGTGATCTGTCAATGGATTTGGGCAAAGTAAAACTGAAAACCTTCTGGAAAGGATTCACCATACTAGATGCCATTAAGAATATTTGTGATTTGTGGGAAGAGGTCAAAATATCAATACCGAAAGGAATTTGGGAGAAATTAATTCCAATCCCGCACTACCCCCCCACCCCTGCCATGGATGACTTTGTGGGGTTTAAGATATTTTAGTGGCGGAAGTAACTGCAGATGTGGTAGAAAGAGCAAAAGAACTAGACTTCAAAGTGGAACCTGAAGATGTGAGTGAATTGCTGCAAACTAATGATAAAACTTTAACAGATGAGGAGTTGTATCTTATGAGCAAAGAAAGTGGTTTCTTGAGATAGAGTCTGTTCCTAGTGAGGATACTGTGAAGATGGTTGAGATGACAATAAAAGATTGAGAATATCACATAAACTTAGTTGACAACACAGTGTCGAGTTTTGAGAGGACTGACCCCAGATTTGAAAGAAATTCTTCTGTGGGAAAAATGCTATCAAATAGCATTTCATGCTCCAGAGAAATTGCTCACGAACGAAAAAGTCAATCAATATGACAAATTCCATTATTGTCTTATCCTGAGAAATTGCCACAGCTCCCCCAGCCTTCAGCAGATCCCACCCTCATCAGTCAGCAGCCCCAAACATCGAGAGCAAGACCCTCCACCAGCAAAAAGATGATAGCTTAGTGAAGGCTCAGGTGATGGTTACTGTTTTTAGCATTAACGTATTTTGATTAAGCTTGTACATCATTTCTTTAGACATAAGGGTATTACTTCAATATAATGGAAATACAACTTTTATATGCACTGGAAAACCAAAACGTTGTGTGGCTTGCTTTATTGCAGTATTCACTTTTTAGCAGTAGTATGGAACCCAACTCACAATATTTTCCAGCTATGACTGTGAATTGCTACGGCAGCCCTCAGAAAGTAATAAAAACTATAACTCTCAATCTTAATTGCTTTTTCTCAGCCTCCTTCTACATTTTTTAAAGAAACATTTTCTGAACCACGTACCAACTAATTTCTAAAGCAGCATGAATGAGTGAAGTCGCTCAGTCGTGTCCGACTTTTTTGTGACACCATGGACTGTAGCCTACCAGGCTTCTCCGTCCACGGGATTCTCCAGGCAAGAATACTGGAGTGGGTTACCATTTCCTTCTCCAGGGGATCTTCCCGACCCAGCGACCAAACCTGGGTCTCCTGCATTGCAGGAAGACGCTTTAACTTCTGAGCCACCAGGGAAGCCCAAAGCAGCATGACCGATGTTAAAATATTAAATAAATAAAAACTTAAGAAAGAACACAAAAATCAGTATTCTTCAGCAGAGAAATTCTTATAGTGTTTGGGAATGACCCTGTGAGAAGATTCTTAGTAGTGAAATGAGAATAAGATAGATCTAACTTTTTAATCTAAGGGACTATTATACCTCAATTCTCCAAGGGAATTGTGTTCTTCTGGCTCATCACCCACACCTCTTATGTTAATGTCCAGAAGCAAATTAGAAACTGAATGCAGGTCTTGCCTCCATTCCTGTCTACTTTTTCTCTACTGTGGCAGGGCCTTTGTTCTCCAGCAAGAGACAGAAAAGAAATTTGGATGAAATGCAATGAATACTGCAGAGGCTTTTCTGGTGGAGAGCAGAGGACATTAACAGCAAAAAAAAAAAAAAAAAATCAATTTTTTTCTTAAAAAAGCAGAGTCAGAAATTATATCCATAAGAATAAACATAAATGATTTATCTTTATGTTAATCTAGTTCAAAGGTTTATGCAGCAATTAGTCATTTCCAGGCAGAAATCAGAGCATGGTATAACATTACTGCACAAAACTGTTTGCTTGCTTGCTAAGTTGCTTCAGTCGTGTCCGACTCTGTGCGACCCATAGACACCAGCCCACCAGGCTCCCCCGTCCCTGGGATTCTCCAGGCAAGAACATTGGAGTGGGTTGCCATTTCCTTCTCCACACAAAACTGTACTTAGTTGCAAAACTAGAGAATAAAGATGATGACTTTCTTTTTATACTTGACCCTGTTCCTGTCAACATCCTTTGTGTACGTGTGTGCTCAGTCATTCAGTTGTGTCCAACCCTTTGGAACTCCATGGACTGTAGCCTGTCAGGCTCCCCTGTCCATGACATTTTCCAGACAAGAATACTGGAGCCATTTGCTATTTCCTACTCCAAGGGATCTTCCTGACCCAGGAATCAAACCTGTGTCTCTTGCACCTTCTACCTTGGCAGGTAGATTCTTTACCACTGCACCACCAATGTCCTTTACTAATACGTTATCTCACAATCATGAATAAAAATTCAATGCTTAATAGTTATTATTTTCCCCAAATCTCTGATATTATTTCCACACTATCTTTTATGCTTAGAACTTGCAGTACAACTACAGAGGTTGACTCCAACTGTGGGTTATACCTTTGATGACATACGGAAAGCAAAAGCATGGATGTGTATATTGTCAAATGGAATTTACGTAAAGAATTTTTTATGAGGAAAGTAAGAGCTTCCGTCTCATGACAGTGACGGGGTGAAAGCACCTGCTTTCTGTCTTTGTGCTTTGCTTGTCTGAATCTCAGGGGGAAACGTTTTGAAATTTCAAAATGCTTGGCATGACTTGCAAGTGATTTTTCTCTTATTGGTCACGTTAGTTAGACTTTGTGTCCTGGCTTCTGCAAACTGTCCAGTGAGCGTAAGGAGCGCTCCTGGCCTGCAGGAGGACAAGCGTGGGAGGGGAAGACAGCTCCTGCCAGCTTGATGGAGGACGGAGTTATTTTTGAAACAAGTATTGTGTATCTTCAGGAAACAAAATCTGGTTTCAGATTTTTTTTTTTCTCTTTTCTGAATAGGCTATTACTGTAAACATAGGAAACTTTTTATGTGAAGACTATATATACTTTTATATGAACTATATTTTATTATTAGACCTTGAGGAGGAAATAAGGAGAAAACCAATGCTAATAGTATCCCATAAAATGAGGAGATAATATTGTTTACCCAGTGATGTCATAAACACCTGGGAAACTACTAAATATGTACACTAGCAATAGTGGAAAGGCTTGCACAGCCCATAATACCAGAAAAAATGCCGTTTATTGCAGCACCCACTATGTGCCAAACTATGTGCAAAACTCTGTCTTTTCATGCCTGGTCTCCCTTGATTCTCACAATAATCCTAAGACAAGTATGCTCTGATCCATGCCAGCTCACAGGTGGGCTAACGCCAGTTAGGTAAACTGAGGCTGACAAGGCTTAAATGATTTCTACCAACTCTTTTAGCAATTAAGTTACAGAACCAGGACTCAGACTGCTGGACTCCAAAGTATTTATTAACCACTGTGCTACACAAGGGTTTCCCAAGTGCTCTAAGATACAGAACCTGCTGCCAGTGCAGGAGGCGTGAGAAACATGAGTTTATCCCTGGGTGGGGAAGATCCCTTGGAGGAGGAAATGGCAACCCACTCCAATATCCTTGCCTAGAGAATCCCATGGAGAGAGGAGCCTGGCGGACTACAGTCCATAGGATCTCACAGAGTCAGACATGACCAAAATGACTTGGCACACATGCACAGACATCAGGCTAAGCACCTTCCACAAGATATACTTGTGTAAGTCAAATACATCATTAAGAAATATCTAGCAAGCGGTGTCAACCCCTCCGAAGCTCTAGAATAATTTTCTGCAGTCAGACTCATTTCTCCACAGGCACTTTGTACTTGAAAAATTCTTCAGGGATATTGTTTTTGCACTCAACGTGTTTTAAATTTGAAAGTATTTTTTCCAACTTATCTTTCTCCCTCTCTTTCACATACATGTGTGTACACACGCATGCATGCATACACATACACATGCACATGTATTAGGCCTCTTTATGTATCTACTTTTTAAAAATTTCTTTTGAACTTAAGTTCCCCACTTCAGCTATCCATAGTTGCCCATAATACAGAAAGTGTATAGATGCTTTTGATTCAGTTGAAAAAATATACTGAATAATAATGATTTGTACAATAATTTGTAAAGCAGAATAGCTTGTTTTCTTTAAAAACAAATCGCTTCACTTCTAAGTGCAGGCCTCCAGTGATTTGCCTGGTTTCCTAGAGAGTCAGTGAGCAGGCTAGATTTCCTTGTGATTATCAATGAGATACTTATTAGAGGTGCAAATATCATAATACATTGTTCAAGATCATTAACATTATAACAAAAATAGAATTACTTGGGTAAGTCTGTTCAGCTAATTAGATAGAGTTATTGGAGCATCATTGTGTTTGGGGTTGAATGCTATAAGTCAGTAATTCAATCAATATTATCAAGTGCCAAAGAGGAAAACAATATTGCCACTTATGGCTAAATAGAAAGAACACTATACTTGGAATCAAAGACTCACTTAGACCTTGCCCTTCTTTTTATTATCTGGGAGGCCATGGACAAATAATAGTCTCTTTAAGTATCAATTCCCATATTGTCAAATTAGACATAAAAATACAGTTTCCTGAGGTTATTAGGAAGGTTAAAGAGATAAAATATATAAAACCACTTAACATAGTTTTTTTTAATTTTATTTTTTAACTTTACAATATTGTATTGGTTTTGCCATATATCAACATGAATCCTCTTGTGGACTCTGTGGGAGAGGGAGAGGGTGGGATGATTTGGGAGAATGGCATTGAAACAATAATATCATATATGAAACGAGTCGCCAGTCCAGGTTCGATTAACATAGTTTTATAAAGGTTTGTTTTTTTCCTTCTTTCCTAAACAAAGATAAATCATCTGTGTTTTTTCTCCAAAACGTCACTGCAAGGTTGACTGGGAAGTGCATAATCTTTATTTTGCCAACACATTGACCTAGCAAGTGTTCATGAATTTTCTTACAGGGAAAGAAGTGGACAGTAGGCAGAGGGAAAACACTGGGCTAGTCAGGTTTTCCAGAGAAACAGAACCTATAACATAGGTACACAGATAACATATATACATGGACTGATCCATAGAAAGACACATGGATACATACATTCAGAGATAGATAGATAAATGGATAGATATTTCTGCAAGCTGGAGACCCAGGAAAGCTGGTAGTATAATTCAGCCCTCCTCCAAGAGCCTGAGAATCAGTAGAGCTGATGATATAACTCCCACATTGAGGTTGGAGAAAATGAGGTGAAATGTACCAGCTCAAGCAATGAGGTAGGGGGGAGAAATGGGTGAACCCCTCTTCCTTTCAGCTCTTGTTTTCTTGAGGCCCTCAGTGGAGGATGACACCCACCCATGCTGGAGAGGGTCATTTGCTTTTATTCAACCCATGGATTCAAATGCTAATCTTTTCCAGAATCACCCTCGCAGATACACACAGAAGTCATGGTTAATGAGTCCCCTGTAGCCTGTCAAGTTGACACATAAGCTATAGGATCACAAAACTTAGGGTTTCTCCTAATTCATCCACCATATTACAAAAGGCAAAAGTGACCTGGATAATTCAAAAATCCACACCTTCATAGAATCTGTCCACAAAAATAAGGTACAAATAAATGGAGAGTGGTGATTTGGGAGAAAGTAGCTGTATATGTATTCCAACTGTTTCTGGCTAGCTCTTTTTCACCTGTGTATAAGTAATTTCATAGCATCCGTATTTTTCCAGATATGTCATTTACCCACTTGGCATCCCACCTATGTTATTTCATAACTTTGAAATTTGTAAACGCTAGATATAGTCTTTGATCTCTTAGGAATCTCCCACATGATCACCTCCACACACATACGTCCTCACTGAGAATCTGTAATGTTTCTCACGTTGATGAAAATTTCAACCCATGTTAAATATTCAGCAAACTCTCTGAATTCTTGCCTTCGAGGATAAAGAAGAATCAGCAAACTTTTTCTTTCTTGAGCAAGCATTAATACTGAAGCCATCATATGGATGGGAGCCCAGTCAGTCCATTACCAGATTTAATGGTTTTTGAAGGGATCAGTTCAGCAGTCGTTACAGTTGATGGACAGAGGAAGAGATGAGCATATGTGAGTGTTCTAGTATCGGGCATTTGTTAAACATCCACTAATCAGGGGTTAACCTTACTATTTATAATCATAAGCTAAACTGCAGCTCATTGGAAATGAGCCCTCTTGCTAGAATTACTCATTTGCAAATTAGTCAACCACATTCCTCTCTGACATAAAAAAGGCTGAGAAAACAGTGGGTGATTGCTCAGGAAATTTATGAGACCAACATGAGTATCTTCCACATTCCACAAAAGAAATACAACAAATCCTTTGCTGACAAAGCTGTAGTCATTACAGATTTTATATTCCAGTTTACAGAGGGAGAGCTTCTCTCAAGCAGATGGATTGTTTTATCATAGGAACTTTCTTGCAGGAAAATCACTTAGGAGAAAAACTTCAAATAGATCTGGATAGAATCCTGTCTCCAACAGCTAGAAGCTGTTTGACCTTGGCAAAGATAATTGATCCTTTTGAGTATCAGTTTGGTTTACCTTTTGTAAAAAATTCTTTTTATTTTGTTTAAATCTGTGTGAGTATAGTTGCTTTATGGAGTTATGTTAGTTTTTGCTGTACAGCAAAGTGGATCAGCCACACGTATACATGCATGTTCTCTTTTGGGAATTTCCTTCCCGTTTCGGTCACCACATTATAAAATCGATTCTCATTAGTTATCTATTTTATACATAATAGTGTATAAATGTCCATCTCAATCTCCCAATTCATCCCATCCTCCTTTTCCCTCCTTGGCGTCCATGTGTTTGTTCTCTACATCTGTGTGTCTATTCTGCCCCGGAGATAGGTTCATCTGTACTGTTTTCCTACATTCCACATATATGTGTTCATACATGGTACTTTTCTCTTAGGT
Source organism: Bubalus bubalis (assembly GCF_019923935.1). Lineage (NCBI taxonomy): Eukaryota > Metazoa > Chordata > Mammalia > Artiodactyla > Bovidae > Bubalus > Bubalus bubalis. Next base: position 9,428,064 of record NC_059178.1, on the reverse strand, counting down.
TTCACTTCACTCTATGTCAGTCTCTAGGTCCATTCACATCTCTTTTGTCATTCGACAAAGAGTCTTGAAGTGCTTACTGTCTATCAGGAACTGTCGTAGGCACTGAGAACGAAAGTCACTCAGTAGTGTCTGAGTCTTTGCGACCCCACGGACTGTACAGTCCATGGAATTCTCCAGGCCAGAATACTGGAGTGGGTAGCCTTTCCCTTCTCCAGGGGATCTTCCCAACCCACGGATCGAACCCAGGTCTCCCACATTGCAGGCAGATTCTTTACCAGCTGAGTCACAAGGAAAGCCCAAGAATACTGGAGTGGATAGCCTATCCCTTCTCTAGGGGATCTTCCTGACCCAGGAATCCAACCGGGATCTCCTGCATTGCAGGCCGATTCTTTAGCAACTGAGCTATCAGGGAAGCCCTAAATAGGCAGTAGGGGTATACAAAATAGAGAAAAACAGCCCCTGCCTTCAGAGTGAATAAAGAGGTTCCTCTCTCCCAGGTGGTGGGTGCATTAAAGAAGAGAGCATGTATAAATAATCACCACTGTTCTGAAGCATCCTGATAATCATCTCATTTTCTTTTGGAAAGAACGTTCCATCAATTGTCACTTCTGATTTCCTCCAAAGGCAGTGACTTTAATAATGAGCCCACCTACCTGATTTTAGCAAGGCACAGGGCCACCCAGCTAAAGGCAGATCTGTTTGGCCTTTGTTATAGTTGAGGATGGCATTGTGACTAAGTTCCGGCCAAGGCAGAAAAGTGTTACATTTCCATCCTCAGGCCTTGACCCCTCCCAGGATGCATGCGCGCAGGTGACACTCAGGTCTGTGCCCCTTCCCCCTGGCTAAGAGATGACAAGGAATTAGAGATGGAAGTCACAGAGGACAGCAGAGCCACAGGACCAACACTGGACTGCTCACTTCTGAATCGTCACTTCTACTTGAAGCTGCTGTATTTTGTGTTTCTTTATTATATCAGCTTGGGCTGTACCTTACCTAATACAATATATGTGACAAATAGAGTTTATACCATATTCATTGTCTTGAATCCTAAAAAGGACATCACTTGTTCACATTCATCACTGAAAAATATTATTTAATCTTTGAAACTAGTATAGTATTGTGTAAGTATCTCTTTAATTGCACTTCCCTACTTGATTATTTTCACTTTGAGTTGAATTATCTTATAATAATGACATTGCAGGAAAAATTATACCCACAAAGGAAAAAAATCTTACTTTTTGTTGCTAGCCCTCCTATTTCAAGTAATGTTCAATAAAACAAAATTCTTAAGCAACAAAATAATTGGAGCACTCTTTGGCATTTGAATTTGCACCTTTATTATGTTTTATAATATTTTTGAATTCCTTTACTCTTTAAAGCACCCAGGTAGTTTTGATATTTGACAGAGTCTAGAAATGATATTTAGACAAGTCCTACTTATATTTCTGAATTTATTTTTCAGACTTAATCTTTGCCTTTTCTGCAACACATAAAGAATTTCTAGAAGTAATGGGCTGAAGTAAATACAACTCATACAAAAATGAATATGTCTTTCAGCAGTGTATGTGTATAGGAGTAAATATAGAACACAAAATGATGATTAGCTAACAGAATAAAATGTATAGAAACAAGTAAGTCCTCCATCCGAGTTGTTTCCTTAAAATGTTAAATACTTATTCCAGTGATATTTCTTTTTATAGTGTTTTTTGGAAATCTTTGCTGAGAAAGATTTTTAGAAACTACTGCATACTCTTTAGAATTCCTTCATTGACAAGAGTTTGGGTTTGTTTTTTTTTATTGACAGATTTGATGTAATATAACACCCAACAATGATTCAAGGACAAATATCATAAGATGAACAACAAATTATAAAGCAACATTTCAGATAAACATTTTTAAATGGCAACGTTATCTTTCTCTTTGCAATTTATTTAAAGTTTTGATTCTCCCTTAAATAATATATTCAAAATAACTAGGAGAAATTGTCAGAGACATCTCTTGCCTTGTAAAGTATTCCAGGGCCAGGTCTCAATCCCAGTTCAGACTTTTCAAAGGGACGTGGAGCTGGTGAATGTCAGAAAGAGGAGGAGTGACTGATGGGAAGCGCGCTTGCATTTCCTTTTGTAATCTACAAAGAATGAACACTGCCAGTGTTTCTGCATGGGCACAGGAGTGGTGAACTAAAATTTCAGCTTTTGGTCACCCTTACACCAAGGTGATGGTTCTTGCAGATTTCTGAGAGAAATTATGCATACGAGATAAAGTTAGGACCCTAAAAAAGACAGTGAACAAAACTTTAAATAAACTTATAATGAATAACTATAAAAGGTGACATTCAAAACAGATCATAGTAATAAAACATATGCCATTATTGAATGTTGACCCAGTCTCTAGTTATTTTAAAGTATTATATCAGCATATTTTTCTGACCCCAAGACATGTATAGTTTTTTCTTTCAACCTAAGTCAAAATGGATACATAGCAAAATGTGCAGATATTAAAGATACAATTGCATAAATATTGAAAAATGTATTCACCAGTATCAACAAGGACCTAATCAGGTTGCATATCATTTCCATCACCATACAAAGTTTCTGCACATCTCCCCCCAGTCATCCTCCCATCCTTCACCAGCAACCACTGTCCTCATTTTGAGTAACAAAAGATTAGATTGGCCTGTCATAGAACTTTCTAAGGATGTTCGCTTATAATTTGTATTCTTTTATGAGTCTGGCATCTTTTATTTACCTAGTATAATATTCTCAAATTCATCAATATATATTTTTATGTATCAATAGCCCTTTTTTTTCATTCAGATCTGATCAGTCGCTCAGTCATGTCCGACTCTTTGCAACCCCATGAATCGCAGCACGCCAGGCCTCCCTGTCCATCACCAACTCCCAGAGTTCACCCAGACTCATGTCCATCGAGTCAGTGATGCCATCCAGCCATCTCATCCTCTGTCGTCCCCTTCTCCTCCTGCCCCCAATCCCTCCCAGCATCAGAGTCTTTTCCAATGAGTCAACTCTTCGCATGAGGTGGCCAAAGTACCGGAGTTTTAGCTTTAGCATCATTCCTTCCAAAGAAATCCCAGGGCTGATCTCCTTCAGAATGGACTGGTTGGATCTCCTTGCAGTCCAAGGGACTCTCAAGAGTCTTCTCCAGCACCACAGTTCAAAAGCATCAATTCTTTGGCGCTCAGCTTTCTTTATAGTCCAACTCTCACATCTATATGTGACTACTGGAAAAACTATAACCTTGACTAGACAGACCTTTGTTGGCAAAGTAATGTCTCTGCTTTTGAATATGATGTCTGGGTTGGTCGTAACCTTTCTTCCAAGGAGAAAGCGTCTTTTAATTTAAATAATAGTATGTGTATGTTAATCCCAAATTCCTAATTTAAATCCTCCTCCCTTTCTTTCCCCTTTGATACCATAAGTTTTTAATCCATATCTGTGAGTCTATTTTGGTTTTATAAATAAGTCCACTTTTACCAATTTTTTTAGATTCTGTGTCTGATTGATATCATATGTTAATTGTATTCCTCTGATTTATGTCACTTAGTATGATAACCGCTAGGTCCCTTCACATTGCTTCAAATGGCATTATTTCATTCTTTTCATGGCTGAATAATATTCCACTGTATCTTTGTGTGGGGGGGTTAGACACAATGAATCTTCTTTATCCATTTGTCTGTTGATGGAAAATGCAGGCTGTTCCCATGCCTTGGTTGTCATAATAGTGCTACCATGAACACTGGGCTGCATATTCCTTTTGCAGTGGAGCTGTTGCTGAATGTATGCCCAGGAGAGGATTGCTGCATCATACAGCATCTCTACTCTTAGTTTTTAAGGAACCGTCATGGTCTCCATAGTGGCTATACAAATTTCAACATATATTTTAAATGAAGATAATATCATTCACATTTCCAGATTTTAAAACAGACAAGGATAGAACTGAGAAAAGTCATGAAAATTGCTTAAGACTGTCTCGTAAGTAGTCAAGTTCATTTCTGACTCATGTCTATATACTCCTAGTGCCATGGCCTTTCCACCCTCTCTGAATTCTTACTGAATTTTTTACATTTTGGGGTGACACCTATCCAGAAGGAAACACTCTATCCTTCTGAGCCTTGACCCTAAATGCCCAGTGATTCTCCCTGAAGGCCAGGTGCCTGTGAAATCACTAATGTCATCCTGCCACAGGCTTCAGGCTTATACCCCCTCATTTTCCATCTCTAAATGTTCTCCTGTGACTACTTACCCTCTTCCTAGTTCTCACTAAGCAAGATGCTGGAGGAAGCCCAGCCTCACCACATGCGTCTGCCCACAACTGGATAGGTTGCTGTTTATCATTTCCCTTTGTTTACAGTTTTTCAACAGAATTTTCCAGACATGCAGCTCTATTACAGTCTAGGTCAATGTAAAGCAGTCATATACAAAATTGTTTATTAAAACCCAAATCTATACCAGTAATGTTATAATTCAATATATCTGGCTGGGGTCAACAGGTGTATTTTAGTTCTTATTTCCCTGTCTTCCTGATAATGACGGCATGTTTTATTTTCCCCATATATCTACTAACTGTTGCTGTCAATGCTGACATTCACTTGACCTTGGCTCCATTCATTTTAAGTCCATTTGGTTTCATCTAATTTTTTTTCTCTTCTTCTTCTATCCCCCGAGCCCAAGACAATCTGAGTGGGTAATTAAAATACTAGTTGATTTTCTTAAGAACATAAGTCAGATACTATATTTGTTTATGATCAAATGGCCAAAGGTGATATTCCTTGTGCCATTTTTCATTGGTGGTTATTATTTTCACCAGGTCTTTATTCTTACCTAACTATTGTGACTTCATTTCTTCATGGCTTATTAAAACATGAGGTTAAAAATGAGTTCAAGTTTATGGTCACTTAGACTTGAAATTACTGTCATGTCCCTTTTCTTTATTTATTAATGAAGTTAATTTCCATCTGAACGTATTTTCTTGACTCAAGTACACGTTCCGATGAGCACCAAACCCAGATTTCAAAGCACAGAATTTAAAAGTTGAATGCTCCAAAGTTTCATCAGTTGCAACCTTATTGCCATGAAGACAGACTCAGTTAAGATATATGCATGTGTGTGTGTATCTTTATACACACACACACACACACACACACACAATATATATATATACAGATACATGGCAAATGCTTTGTTTTTTACCTTCAGGTGTGATATATGTATATGTATTTATACACATATTTATGTATATATGCTTGCAATATATATGATGCATATGTGACATATATGTTTGCATATATGTGTATATATGATATTCCCATGTATTTACCCACTGAGCTATAAGGGAAGCCCCATATATGATATATGTGTGCATATATGTGTGTATATGTGGCATGTGTGTGCTATATATTATATATATGATATATGTATGCAATATGCATATAATCTATTAAACTTTAGCCCAGACTAGGAAAGTATAGTATGTATATGTAGTGAGTCACTCCACATTTAAAGAGGAAAATAGCAGCAAGGACCCTCACATTGAACCTGCTGCATTTTCCCTTGGCACTGTCCACAAGACCTTAGTTACTATGGCAACCCCATGGGACAGAAAGGTAAACGGAGCTTCTGTATAGGTGTGCTGCCCACCACGGAAGCCACTAGCCACAAGCAGCTCTCTAAACTTGAACTAATTAAAGTTAAATAAAATGAAAAAAAAAGATAGTCACTAGTCATGCTACTTACATTTTAAGTGGCCAAGAGTCACATGTGGCTAGTGGCTACCAGACTGTATAGAGTAGTTATGGAACATTTACATCATTTGCAATATAACACTGTTTTACAATACTTTGTGGGTTGCTGTAAATGGAACTTAATCTGAAGATAATGAAGAAAGTAGAAGCAAAAATACATATACAGAAATAACCACCATAATTATAAATAAATACACACATATGTGTGTGCAGGCTGTATGTCACTTAAATGTTTGAGTATCATCTGTTTGGCATCCTGATTAATTAAAGGTCAGCAATCAAATAACAAGACACATTACCCAGATGAAGGCAGGAAATTGAGTGAATATAGAAGCTGACAGATTGAGCAGGCTAGACACACACACACACACAGACACACACAAACACACATCTCAGACACTGAAAGCTAAAACATTCCACTTGGGCTTTGCTTAACTTGAGGCACGGTAAAGTCCTGAAATCATTTCTGTCTTGTGTCATTCTTTCTACTTTTCTGCTTCAAACAAGAGTATAAACGATTTAGGGCCTTTTGCACCCGTTGTCTTACTTAGTCTTGATCCCACCGTGACCAGAAGGTGGGTAGGCTCAGAAGTAGGGCAGATCCGGCTTTGAATCTGACTGCTGCTAATTCGTGAGCTCTGTGACCATTGCTAAGGCTGAATTCTCTCGTCCTTGGTGTGGGAACCATCATGGTACCCACCTGTAGGGTGAGATAAGTGTGATGAAGCATGGCCACGTTGATATCTGTTACCACGAGTGCTCATAAGCAGAAACTCTCCTTCTTACACTGGAATCTGGCCTCTTTCCTCAGCACCTCTGTATTCATGTGCTTATTATTCTTTCTCTTTGTTCTATTTATATTTCTCTTCTACTTTCTAGTTTTCATCCCCTCTCTCGAAAGCCCAGAAAAGATAGTCAGGAGAGTTAGGAAGAGAAGAACCCAGAAGTATAGAAGAAGGAGACAAGATGTGTAAGTGAAGAAAAGATAGAAAATATTTATAAAAAGGAAAGATATGCTTCCTCTTCCAATGCCTAACCGAAGTACATTTTATTTTATTATTTTATTCTTCTGTTTCTCCGTTATGCTAGGAGGTCAGTCTGAATTATTTTAAGCCAAAGTAATGATGTTTGCTTGAATTAACTAAGCAAATGGTATTTGTGTTTCTCACTAATTGAGTCCTTAACATGGTCATACAATATTTTCACCTTGGTCTTTTATCTCACTCATTATTTCCCTGAGAAATGTGAATGAAAAGAGGGAAACCTCTGTGTCTGGTTGCACAGTCTCTGGTAATTTGCTGGTGTGAAGCTTTGCTGAGACGTCATTTCATTCAGTGCCCCATTTGTAAGCTGCTTGTGGCACTTTATAATCTGAACATTTAATTGTTTCTCCGACTCTGAGGGCTGGCTGCCAAAGCACACCTCACCCACCAAAGAGGTGACGGATGTTTATTTTTGCTCTAACTGGCAACTGAAGCCTGCTCTGCAGAACAGTCCAGAGCAAACCCCAGACCTTCCCATCCTGCTGCTGTGGAGAAGCATGTCTGGGCACGTGGAAGTCAGGTCTTCCTGGGTCTTCTCTGGCTGAGATGATGGCAACTGGATCTCAGTCTCTACATGACTAAGACAGGCGTGACCATCCCTGCCCTAGCTTCACTGTAACACTGTTGAGAAAACTGATGAAAAGTTATTTTTTAAAGTAAAAGCATAGTACACATGAGAGTCTGCTTTTCTTAAACGTGATGGAAAATACCACACACCTTCGGAAGCACTCAACCAAGAGACAGCCAGCAATTCTAGGCAGACTATCTCCCATCTGGGCTTCGCTGGTGGCTTTGCTGGTAAAGAATCCACCTGCAGTGTGAGAGACCCAGGTTCGATCCCTGGGCTGGGAAGATCCCCTGGAGAAGGGAAAGGCTACCCACTCCAGTATTCTGGCCTGCAGAATTCCACGGACTGTGTATAGACCACGGGGTCGCAAAGAGTCGGACACGACTGAGTGACTTTCACGTCACTATCTCCAGTCTGAACCTAAATAACCCCAAGAGAGCCAGTTACTTCAGTAGCAGACAAAGAGGAAAACGATTATTCAGAAGACTATCTGAAGGAATGCTCTGCTTCCCAGAGGCTTAAAGAAAGAATCCTCCATACTACAGGTTATTTATACACAATCCTTACACCATGACCCGAGCCCAGCGGAGCCCGTGTGTTTTATCTGTGGTGCCCCTCCCTGTCCTGGCATGGCATGTCATGTCATGCCACGAAACATGGCAGAGGCAGGGATTTTTCTCTCCCTTCTCAATTTTCTCATCCCAGCAATAATTTCTTCTGACTCTCAGCCTCAGAACCTGGGTGTCCCTCTCGGTTTCACCCTTCCTCATTGTCCCTCCAAATGTCCCTCCACACTGTGTCCCCCACATGCCACCTTTCACTCTTCATCCTCTCTCCCACCTGAGACCACGCCTCTGTGATCTTTCCCTGGACAGTTACAGTAGCCTCTGAAGTAGACCTGCTCTAAGCAGCTTTCCCTGGACTACCTATTTCTGGGGAATTAATATTTCTAAAAGCACAACTTAAAACTCATTCAAAATGTTATTCCACTCACCATCTCTTTATTCAGTAAAAGACAAGAATAAAGGGCTAAGCTTTGGAGTTAAAAATTTTCCTGCTGCTGCTGCTGCTGCTGCTAAGTTGCTTCAGTCGTGTCCGACTCTGTGCGACCCCATAGACGGAAGCCCACCAGGCTCCTCCATCCCTGGAATTCTCCAGGCAATAACACTGGAGTGGATTGCCATTTCTTTCCCCAATGCAGGAAAGTGAAAAGTGAAAGTGAAGTCTCTCAGTCATGCCCAACTCGTAGCAACCCCATGGACTGCAGCCCACCAGGCTCCTCTGTCCATGGAATTTTCCAGGCAGGAGTACTGGAGTGGGGTGCCATTGCCTTCTCCAAAAAATTCTCCTGCTTACCTACAAAAAGGGGCAATTGTTTATCCACTCAACGGATATTTGCTGGGTACCTCCTGTATGCCAGACACTGGATTGAGGGAAGGATTACATTAAGGATAGGAGGTAAAGGAAGTCCCCTGCACACAAAGGGATTGCATTCCAAGAGCGTGTTGTTAAAGTCTTGTTTGTGCATAAGTCCAACACAGTTGGCCTAGATACCCAGCTAACACGACTGGCTATAGGTTTATGATACTTTTCACACAAATAATACACACACAAAAAATAACACATTTCAATCTTACAGTGCAGTACGTGCGTGTACAGGGGTGCGGTACAGCAGCTGGCACGCAGGAGCTGGCATCGCGTGAACAGGCAAGAAGAGTCACTGACAGGACGGGGGGAGGGGGCGGGAAGCAGTAGAGCTGAAGGGTCTCAGAGATAGGAGATGGAGGGTGAGCTGCGATCTCACTCACTCCTGACATGATGGCATAGCTTCCTTGCTGGATTCAGTTCTGTCTACCCTCTTGAAAAACTGATCCAGCGATGTAGTAGCTCTATTTTTTTTTTTCCCTCATCATAAATGACATGGTAGCCCTGGATTGCATTCTGAACAGCTGTTGCACCCTTCATGCACCAAGCATTGTTCAACGCTCAGGTCCTGTGCCTCAAAATTTAACAGTGCCTCCTCGAGTTAAGAAGATCCCCTTGCCCGTTCCTGCATCATGACTCTCTCCAGTTGCTTGTTTCTCCCTCTTGTCTCTCTCTGTCCTTTCTCTGGGCCTGCGGTTCCATCAGGCCTTCATTAGGAAGCGGCTTGCGACGCACAGCGTGAAGTCCTCTTGCAGTTCTAGCTCCAGCTCTTCACCTCGCTCCGCTCCCTCAATTATTTGCACTTTCGTTTCCATTATCATTGCTCGGCACTTCTTGCTGGGCTTGAAATAAAGATACTGTACTGCTGTCGTCTGTGCAGGAGTTGCACAGTAAAGGCCACAAAAGCACAGCCACTTGTAGACGATGCACACACGTCACAATGTATGCTCGACTCACGAACTAAGTTACGTGACTGGACACGCGAATGTACCTCCGCACCTTTGAAATTCGCAGCTTAGAGGTTCGTATGTAGGGGACTTAACTATAGTGAATGAATGTCTAATGCCTAATAGACATCCAGCTAATACTACTGCTGGGAGGAGGATGGGGCAGAGGGAGAAAAAGGAGAAGGAGAGGAAACTTTTGGTATTTCATTCTAACACTCATGATTCTACAACCACCTTGCCTGGTTCACTTGTATTTGCTTCTGTCACTCTATCTGCTCAACCTTTCTTCATCGGAAGAGTCAGCAAAACTGCCGTCTTCTCCACACAGCCTTGCTGACTCCAGAACACTTCTGCTCTGATTTTTTTTTTTTAATTTCTAACATAGCTTCTCCACTAAAAGATAGGCGAAAAATGACTTGTTTGTTTCAACCCTTACATACCCTAGAAAACGTATAACCTTGTCCTTACACACACAAGATGTTAAATGATAATTGACGAGCAAAGGAACAAATGAATAGACGAAGAATAACAAATATGTAAGTAAGATGTTTTGTCACATAGTCGCTTTGGGTTCATTTTTCATGAACTGGTAGGTTTCAGAATGTGCAGTTTGGTACCGGTAAGACTGGTTAATGATCCAGTGATGTTGTAATCTGACCATTCTCTGGATAGTGCTCTTGGAAAAGAGAAAGAAAGAGTAAAGGAGGAAGGAAGTAAGGAAGAAAACCTTCAAAGGATGCTAGTTAGATTAGCTGTTAATTAAATTTGCAAACAGGTGTGTATGATGGGGTAGAATTGAATATTGAATGTACTATATAAATTGCATCTTTCTTGAATATGAGTTGCTCGCCCTTTTAAGAGATCAGTGCAATCGGCTGTGTTTGCTGTCCACCCATTACCCTTAATTAAACAGTTCAGGTCCAGGCGGGTCAGAGGTGTCCAGTCACATCTACCCTCCGACAGGGATCCGGTAGCCTCTACTCTGCCTCGGGTCGCCCTGGTTCTCTGCATGAGCCGGCGTCTGCGCTAGGCAGACAGTTACCACTCTAATTTTCTCTAATTGACTTGTTGGCAGTGCTCACAGAGGGCAAAAGATGTAGGGACATGGAGATTGGGCCCCGACAAGCACTTGGCGCTGATGGGGCCACTGAGCGAAGTACATAATCTAATGAATAAAGGTCTGTGCGCTGTCAATCTAGCACATGCCGGTGGCATTTAATTCACACCAAATATTAATTAAAAATAATGATGTTCTTCTTACTGGCCTTTGTTACTAAGCACAGCATCTTGGTCCAGCCCCCTAGGAGCTGTCTGCAAGTCATTTGATTCTCTCAGCCCCGAGAGATGCATGCACTTCACCACCTTCAGGCAAGCCTCAACAAAAACTCTCAGAACAACGGCTCTCTCACCTACCTAGTCTCTGGGCAAGAAGACCCAAAAAATCTTCCTGTTGCCCATTCATTGTCCAACCCCTGTAATGAATAAATGTATGTTTATTTCCTTCTTTGCGGGCCACAAATAAGATACTGGCCAGAAGCCATCTGTGTTGGATGCTCAGAATTATTAAATGCATTTTTATCTTTCTTTATCCCAATGTGATGCATTCTATAGGAAATGTTGGCCAAACGATGATATAAATCTGATTAATAATTTGAAATCTGTGGAATCACTCAGAATCAGTTCAGTTCAGTTCAGTCGCTCAGTTGTGTCCGACTCTTTGCAACCCTATGAATTGCAGCACGCCAGGCCTCCCTGTCCATCACCAACTCCCGGAGTTCACCCAGACTCATGTGCATCTTAGTCGGTGATGCCATCCAGCCATCTCATCCTCTGTCGTCCCCTTCTCCTCCTGCCCCCAATCCCTCCCAGCATCAGTCTTTTCCAATGAGTCAACTCTTCGCATGAGGTGGCCAAAGTACTGGAGTTTCAGCCTCAGCATCAGTCCTTCCAATGAACACCCAGAATATCCATAATTAAAAATAATCCCCATGGACATCCACCAAAATTCAAGTTATCTCAGTACAATTCAGTCAGAGTAAATTAAAATGAGAGAATACTGCTGTACATCATTTTTCAGAGGGAATTGACATGTTTTCAAGCCTAAATATCTGTAACGTTTTAGCAAATCCAAAAAATAAATTTACTCTCATAATTGTCATTAAATGTATTCCCGAACAATGGGGTCTGACCATAATTAATGATTAATTCATTTGGAATTCATTATGATAATATTAAATGTGTTTAATTCATTTGATGTGTCTAAAGAGGGAGCAATTCTAGGCAATTCTTTTGTGATTACTTGTTTTTAAAGTTGAGCTCTGAGCATGTGCAGAAAAATAGCTCCACATTGCCCTCTAGTGGTACACTCACAAATGACATTCTTTTGTAAGGGGCGGAAACACAAACCCTCCTTCTCCCTCATTCCACATCTCACAGCATCTTTCCCCCTCAATACGCACTTAAATGAAATGCTTCCATCACAATGTAAAAAGAGTTAAAAGCCACTAATAACTGAAAGTGAAAGTGTTGGTTGCTCAGTTGTGTCTGACTCTTTGCTACCCCGTGGACTCTAGGGTTGCAAGGCTCCTCTGTCCATGGGATTCTCCAGGCAGGAATACTGGGGTGGATTGCCATTTCCTTCTCCAGGGGATCTTCCTGACCCAGGCATCAAACCCAGGTCTCCTGCCTTGTGGGTGGGTAGCTGTCTGAGCTACTAGGGAAGCAACTAATAACTCAACCTGAAAAGATCCTACTGCTTCCTCGGGAGATCCAGATGCAGTTTGACAAAAGCACTATACAGAAGCCAGAGGGGCCCAAAAGATGTTAGCATGGACAGCGTGCAGAGCATAAGGAGAGGCTTCTTGAAAAGGGGGAGATGAAGCTGTCTTAGGTCTTGTATGTGCTGGGTAGCTCTGTGTTACCTTAGAAATGTCAGCAAACTTAACTGATGTTCAAATTACCAACTAAAAACAGCAACATACTAGATTTAAACATCTTTAAAGACCCTTAGGTCCAGCAATATTCCTTTATCAGTAGCAACTCTGCTGAACATCTCTTTACCTTTCCTGAGAATAAGCCATTGCCACTTTTTATTTAAATTTAAGCTTGGTCACTTAAAGACATTACTTTGCCAACAAAGGTCCGTCTAGTCAAAGCTATGGTTTTTCCAGCAGTCATGTCTGGATGTGAGAGTTGGACTATAAAGAAAGCTGAGCGCTGAAGAATTAATGCTTTTGAACTGTGGTGTTGGAGAAGACTCTTGAGAGTCCCTTGGACTGCAAGGAGATCCAACCAGTCCAATCCTAAAGGAAATCAGTCCCAGACATTCATTGAAAGGACTGATGCTGAAGCTCAAACTCCAATACTTTGGCCACCGGATGAGAAGAATTGACTCATTGGAAAAGACCCTGATGCTGGGAAGATTGAAGGTGGGAGGAGAAGGGGACAACAGAGGATGAGATGGTTAGATGGCATCACCGACTCAATGGATATGAATTTGAGTGAACTCTGGGAGTTGGTGATGGACAGGGAGGCCTGCCATGCTGCAGTCCATAGGGTCACAAAGAGTCGGATACGACTGAGCACCTGAACTGAAATGAACTAAAGCTTCATCACCCTCAAGGTGTACACACCGTGGTTAGGATTTGTGGAATTTAGCACTCAATGTAGCTCATTAATCCAACAGCTGGCAAATGATAAAACTCCATAGTCTTTGTGAGCGTACCCTCTACCATGGGTGATGGACATGGTGTGGAAGGAGCTGCCATTGCTCAGAGATTTACTATAGACTTCGTGGCTATCAATATTAGCAAGAGTCAGAATTGAAATGACAGTGAGCTCACCTTTACTGTGGGGGAGATAAAGAAATGATGAACACTGCTCAGGAGCCAGACAGCAGCTAGATGAGGTACACATGCTCTTGTAATTCAAATTGAAACCAAAATTTGAGGCAGTGAAATGAGAATGAATCACTTATGGTACTTTTATTCTTTTTTTTTTTTTTTTTTTTTTTTTTTTTTTTTTTTTAAATTTTATTTTATTTTTAAACTTTACATAACTGTATTAGATTTGCCAAATATCAAAATGAATCCGCCACAGGTTTACATGTGTTCCCCATCCTGAACCCTCCTCCCTCCTCCCTCCCCATTCCATCCCTCTGGGTCGTCCCAGTGCACCAGCCCCAAGCATCCAATATCGTGCATCGAACCTGGACTGGCAACTCATTTCATACATGATATTTTACATGTTTCAATGCCATTCTCCCAAATCTTCCCACCCTCTCCCTCTCCCACAGAGTCCATAAGACTGTTCTATACATCAGTGTCTCTTTTGCTGTCTCGTACACAGGGTTATTGTTACCATCTTTCTAAATTCCATATATATGCGTTAATATACTGTATTGGTGTTTTTCTTTCTGGCTTACTTCACTCTGTATAATAGGCTCCAGTTTCATCCACCTCATTAGAACTGATTCAAATGTATTCTTTTTAATGGCTGAATAATACTCCATTGTGTATATGTACCACAGCTTTCTTATCCATTCATCTGCTGATGGACATCTAGGTTGCTTCCATGTCCTGGCTATTATAAACAGTGCTGCAATGAACATTGGGGTACTCGTGTCTCTTTCCCTTCTGGTTTTCTCAGTGTGTATGCCCAACAGTGGGATTGCTGGATCATAAGGCATGTCTATTTCCAGTTTTTTAAGGAATCTCCACACTGTTCTCCATAGTGGCTGTACTAGTTTGCATTCCCACCAACAGTGTAAGAGGGTTCCCTTTTCTCCACACCCTCTCCAGCATTTATTACTTGTAGACTTTTGGATTGCAGCCATTCTGACTGGTGTGAAATGGTACCTCATAGTGGTTTTGATTTGCATTTCTCTGATAATGAGTGATGTTGAGCATCTTTTCATGTGTTTGTTAGCCATCTGTAAAAAAGAAAGAAGGAATGCCTATTTCCAAAACTGAAAGCCAATCGTGCAGCAATGCTCCAGAGACTTTTGCGGAATACGTGCCCTGAAGAGGTATAAATTGGGCAGCTGGGAGGTAAGGACAGAGAGAGGAAGGTGTGAATTCAGTGTAACATGGATGAGGCTGACCGCCCAGACACTTCAGCATTAACCCTGAGTGGGAAATTCAGAGCTCAGGAATTCAAATTCTTCACTTTGAATTCCAGTCTAAATTAGAGGGGTCCAGGGAAAACCCGTGTATCCAATAGCCTTGCATAACGGACACCTGCTTTATTATTTCATGCTTATCCTCCTTATCACATCTTATCGTTTCTACTTGGTTGTTGTAGACCTTGATTGCTGTTGACATCTTGACTAAGGAAAGTGAAAGTGAAGTCGCTCGATCGTGTCTAACTCTATGGACTGTAGACCCCATGGACTGACTCTATGGACTGCAACCCCATGGACTGTAGCCTACCAGGCTGTCCTCTGTCCATGGGATTTTCCAGGCAAGAGTACTGGAGTGGGTTGCCACTCCAGGAGATCTTCCCAATCCAGGGATTGAACCCGGGTCTCCTGCATTGTAGGCAGATGCTTTACCATCTGAGCCACCAGGGAAGTCCATTGGCAGGTTGGTATAAACCCCCAACAGGGTTTCTGCCATAAGCTGTATGAGGTCGCCGCAGAGCCGGGCTTCTCACTTGCTTCACTCAGGGTGTGTCATTCATTCACACAAGCACACTGTAGAGTTAGTAACGTACAGCAGAAAGCATGTTCACTAGAACAAAGAACTAGAGCTCCAAGCATCCTTACCTTGTCCTGAAGAATCCCGGATGAGCCCCCAAGATGAAAGTTTGCTGCTGAACCACAAAAGATGCCAGGATTCTTGACCTCTGGAGGAGAAGTCAATCTGGGGCCAGTGACGAGGCTTGATCTCTCAGAGCTTTTGTGTAATAAAGTTTTATTAAAGTACAAAAGAGAGAAAGCTTCTGACACACACATCAGAAGGGACAGAACCACACCTTATTACCTATGCTTCCCTGAACACATACATATTTGAATGTAGTTGTATATATAGGACTCTAAGGTTATAGACAAGGGGCCACGGACCTGGATTCAGTTCAGAGATATATAATTTTGTTTTGCCAGCACAAGTTTTCTTTATTTAAATCATTTGCCAACATTTGAAAATTTGTGGATTTCCCATAAAACTCTGGGTTTCCAGAAATTTTGACAACTCTGAGCTTGCTCTCCATAGGCTAACAACACCCTGAACCTAGCCCCTCTCCTTTGATGAATTATTAATACTTAAATGGATTCCTGTCTGGGATCCTCTAGGCCATATTGTCTTTGACACTATAGCCAAATATTTCCACCATACTCTCGCTTCCTTCCTCTCTCGGGTTTGAAAACAAAGACAAAATCAAAAATAAAACTCTAACTTGTAATCATGCAAGTTTGGCATTCCTGATATCTCTCTCACTCTCTTGGTAAAGAAATGCGCATTATTGTTTAGTTGCTCAGTTGTGCCTGGCTCTTGGCAGCCCCATGAACTGCCCCTGGTCAGGCTCCTCTGTCCATGAAATTTTTCAGGCAGGAGTACTGGAGTGTGTTGTCATTGCCTCCTCCAGGGGATCTCCCCAACCCAAGCAGTGAACCCGCTTCTCCTGCATTGCAGGCAGATTCTTTCCCTCTTAAGCCACCAGGAAAGCCTGAAAGAAATATACAGACAAACACAAATATATAGTATATGTATATTGGTAAATGAAATGCAATTTCACCCAAAAGAAGTAATTAGATGTGGTTTGAATCTAATATAAATGTTTACATTGTAGTTTATATATGTTTGAAATCCAGTAACTATAAAGTATATTTTTCCTAATAGAAAAGTGCTTTGATGATCTTCCTCACTGTATTTTCAATCTGACCCATCTTTTCTCTGAGATATTTTATTCTTTTGTTGTTGTTCAGTCACCAGGTCATGTCTAACTCTTCGCCACTCCTTGGACTGTAGCATGCCAAGTTTCCCTATCCTTCACCATCTCTCAGAATTTGCTCAGATTCATGTCTATTGAGTTGGTGATACAATCTAACCATTTCATTCTCTGCCACCCTCTTCTCCTTTTGTCTTCCATCTTTCCTAGCATCAGGGTCTTGTCCAGTGAGTCAGCTTGTTGCATCAGGTGGCCAAAGTATTGGAGCTACAGCATCAGTCCTTCCAGGGAGTATTCAGGGTTGATTCCCTTTCAAATTGACTGGATTGATCTCCTTGCCATCCAGGGAACTCTCAGGAGTCTTCTCCAGCACCACAATTTGAAGGCATCAATTCTTCAGCCCTCAGCCTTCTTTATGGTTCAACTCGCACATCCATACATGACTGCTGGAAAAACAAAAGCTTTGGCTGCACAGATGTTTATTGGCAAGTGATGTCTTTGCTTTATAATATGCTGTCTAGGTTTATCATAGCTTTTCTTCCAAGAAGAAAGCATCTTTTAATTTCATGGCTGCAGTCACCATCCGTAGTGATTTTGGAGCCCAAGAAAAGAAAAATCTGTCTGCTTCCACTTTTCCCCCATCTATTTGCCATGAAATGATGGGACCAGATGCATGATAACAGTTTTTTGAATGCTGAGTTTTAAGCCAGCTTTTTCATTCTCCTCTTTCACTGTCTTCAAGAGGCTCTTTAATTCCTCTTCGCTTTCTGCCATTAGGGTGGTATAAACTGCATATCTGGGGCTGTTGATATTTCTCCAGGAAATTTTGATTCCAACTTGTGATTCATCCAGCCCAAAATTTCACATGATGTACTCTGTATATAAGTTAAATAAACAGGGTGAGAGTACAGCCTTGTCGTACTCCTTTCCCAGTTTTGAATCAGTCTGTTGTTCCATGTAAGGTTCTAACTGTTGCTTCTTGACCTGCATACAGGTTTCTAAGGTGGTCTGGTATTCCCATTTCTTGAAGAATTTTTCACAGTTTGTTGTGATCCTCACAAAGGCTCTCTAGTAATCAATGAAGCACATTTTTGGGGAATTTCCTTGCTTTTATCTGCGATCCAGCAGGAGTTGCCAATTTGATCTCTTGTTCCTCTGCCTTTTCTAAACTCAGCCTATACATCTGGAAGTTCTCAGTTCACATATTGTTGAAACCTAGCTTGAAGGATTTTGAGCATAATCTTATTAGCATGCGAAATGAGAAAAATTGTATGATAATTTGTACATTCTTTGGCACCGCCCTTTGGGAGTGGAATGAACACTGACCTTCTCCAGTTCTTTGGCCACTGAGTTTTTCAAGGCCGTGACCCATGACCATCCTTCTATCTCTAGATCCTACCCGTGCCCTTCAGTACTAGTTCCAAGTCTGATAATTCCTTAATGAGCTAATCCCTCACCAAGTTTTTAGGCCGCTAAACTCATGTAGCATTCATACATTGTATGACATACTTTTCTGCTTAATTTTATGTACTTTTTCATTGTGTTCTCTGCCCAGAATTATGATTGTAACCTGGCAAGAGAGGTCCATCCTTTCCAAACATTCTTTTATCTCCAACAGCATTTAACACTTGTTGACCGATCACTCTTTTTTGGTAAACCAGATTGATAACATAAGTCTAAAAAAAATAAATATCTCCTCTTGAGGTGAAGCAGTCACTGACTGGAAGCCCTTTGGCTGCATTAAATGTAATTTTATTTTATTCATCTTGTTGCATTGTGGTTCTTGTGTCATTGTCATTTGGAATGTCATGTCTTTAAGGCGAATATTTAGGTCACATAAAAATTTCATGAAGAAAAATCCATCTAATCAGTTTTCAAAGAACACTGTCAGAGATAAATTCATTCATTTTAAAAGCTGTTGTAAAACCAAACACAGACACAGAAAACCACATGCAACCAATGTATCATTTCATGAATTAAGTTAGAGTTCACCCTGTTTCTTGGCTGTATTTTCTGCAAATTGGCAATTGGATCCAGAAGCTTGATCAGACCAAGTAGGTTTGATCCCTTCAGCCAGACTAGAGGGCAGTGTACTATTTATTTCATTGTGGCGCGCATGCTAAGTCGCCTCAGTCATGTCCAATGCTTTGCAGCCTTGTGGACTGTAGCCCACCAGGCTCCTCTGTCCACGGGATTCTCCAGGCAGACATACTGGAGCGGGTTGCCATCCCCTCCTCCAGGGAATCTTCCCAACCCAGGGATCGAACTACCATCTCTTACGTCTCCTGCATTGGCAAGTGGGTTCTTTACCACTAGCACCACCTGGGATGCCCTATTTCATTAGGTATATAATGTCTAGAGTCTCTGTTTTATCTTAGCAATCATGAATTCTTAATGTGTAGTTTGTTCATTGGGGCTGAAAACTAGCGATATTTGCATGTTCCTTATTAGTTGGAATACTGTTACAATAGGATACACCCTTCATATACTGTTTGGTTGCACACTGGTAGAGTTTGTTTAAGAAGGACATGCTAAACATGTGGCTCATTACCCGGACTTGAAGATATTAGTTTGCTCCCCTGTCCAATTCAGAAATGACCAACTCTTATTATTCTTTAACGTATCTATGAATTCAGACATTCATAGTTTAATTTCATTGCAACATTTATATTTATTGAGCTGTTTGTCCTCCTCTTTGGTTCTGTGGAAGCTCTTCCAACTTGACTTCCAAATCCGTTTGACACAATCCTGTTATTCTTTGATGGTTTCCTTTCTACTTGGGATCTCAGGATGCTTCAGGCTCAATTGCTATGTTTT
This sequence comes from Bubalus bubalis, assembly GCF_019923935.1. NCBI lineage: Eukaryota > Metazoa > Chordata > Mammalia > Artiodactyla > Bovidae > Bubalus > Bubalus bubalis. Next base: position 9,408,618 of record NC_059178.1, on the reverse strand, counting down.
CTGCCTTAGACTAGGAATCAACCAGTTCTCCAAGAAGCCTTTGTTCCTTGCAGTGCAAAATATATTTTTTTCAGAATCTCAGTTTGGGTGAAAAGATACCTGTGTCACTAAGTCAGTGTTTCTAGATGTTTTCAGTGGACAGAATTAAAGATAAAATACCTTTTGCATTTAAACTGATTTTTTTCAATTGGATTTTAGGAACACAATACTTCATCTCTTCTCTTTTACATGGGTTTGTCCTTTACAGTGGTGTGTCCTTGTTCACACCAGGGATCCCAATCTGAAGGACGTAGGGTACAACAGAATTAGACTTTCTCGTGATTCCTCGTTTGCTCCATCTCATATTGCATTGGTATCAGAGTAACATTAATAATAGTTTCACCATCAATAATAGTTATTAAGATGTTTCTATATATATTATCCCCATTCTCCCTTAATTTTGTCTAATATGGGGACAGTATCAGAACATGTAGTGTTACAAAATAAAATTTCTCCTTTTAACCCTCAATTAGTCTTAGTTCATTAAATTTATTGTTCTTCAGTTAGCTATTAGATCAGTAGCTCTCAGGTCACTTTAAATATCTAAGGCTCATTTTCCAGTGGTTCTCAGGATCAGGGGAACAATATTTCCTGATTCCTTGCAAGTTGGTAAGAGTTTGGGTGTTATCAAACTGTTATAACAGCCCTTTATATTTGAAGTTAACTCTTGTTGACTGTGAAACCCTTGGATCACATTTTCTTACCTTGAGTGTCTCAAATCACTTCAGTTTCTTCTGGCACAAAATGATGCTGTCAAAAAAATCTGATAATAATCTAATTTCCCCCTTATAAATCCTGTATTCTTTTTGTCCACCTGCCTGAAAGATTTTTTTAAGTCAGCAAAAATTTCTTGCATTGCATTTTTTTCTGTGCATTTGTTCTTTTCCCTTTCTTTGTTTTTTTCCCTCAAGGGCCACTGTCAGCCCAGTGTAAATTCTTCTTCTCAAATGTGTGTGTGTGTTGCAATCTGTATCACTGTTTCCTGCGTTTTCCTTTATTCTTTCTTAATGTACTCTTGCTTTTGTTTTCTCCTTATTGCTTTATTTATTCACCTTGTTATACTTTCTTTCTAAAATTACTTCTTTACTTAAATATAATTCTTTCTGAAATCTGCCACCTCGTTTATGAATTGTAATCCTTCTGATTTATGTTACTCTTGCATCTCTGGGATTTTATTTTCTTAACATTACTTAGCTCACTTTGGGATAGCAAATCACAGGTTTGATGTGTTTTTCTTGTGTACTTTTGATCCTCTTTTTGTGTACTTGTCTGTAGGTATGATAGTGTCCTCATTTTATTTTGTAAGAAATTAACCTCAACAGATTTTTTTTGTGCTTGCTTTTATGAGATTTGTTTCCCTGCATGCTCAGAAATTCAAATAGCTTTTCTAAATACACAGAGCTCCCTGTCCTCTTGTTTTTCTTACACCAGGGCTCAGGGCTCAGGGAACTGTAGCCTGTGGGTCAAATCTGGTCCAGGTCCTATTTTTGTTTGGGCATCACTGAACTAACAATGCTTTTTGTACTTTTGAAGAGTTGTAAGCAAACATAGATGAATATGTGGCAGAGACTAGGTGGACTGCAAAGCTGTATGGACTGTCTTGGTCTCTTACAGAAAAGTTGGCCAAACCCTGGTACACACTAAAAATTGTGGCAGTTTGCTTTCCAAGTTTTCAAAACTATTCCTCTCTCCTACTTTGATCTGGACTTTCTCTTCCTCTCATGTCTGTTGTTTGACCTACTCATAAATTTTAAATATATTTTGAATAGTTTGTCCTCAAGGTGAACCCTGTCCCAGAAAGGAGAGTTTGTAGGTAGTTTCAAGGGTTTATATTTACTATTCTCAAACTGGTCTATTGCACTTTCTGTTAATAGCATTACCTGGTAGTTATTTTAGAATTACTCTGTTTTCAGGATTGATGTTTCCCTCCAATTTCTCTCCCACAGATACTAATAACGTGTGGGTTCTAAGGGCCTTGGGGGTTTGTCCACATCCACTGGTGTTTTAGGATGTGAACATATAGACCCCATCACCTCATTTTGTCATAGAAGTCTGAAGGCCTTTGTTTCTCCATCTAGTCTTTCTGTCTCTATTTACCTGGAGATTCAGGAAGATCAAAAACTATATTTCCACCACTGCTGCCTTCTTCCCAGAATCAAGCTCACTCATTTTTCAACTCTTTGCTTAATTGACTATATTTGATTTGATTTCAGGAAAATGTTTATCCTGAGTATTTCAGCACATTAAATAAACCCACACGTACATTTTTTTTCCTCTGTTTTCCTCCAGAGTCAAGTTCCCATTATGTCATCTCCCTAAAAGCTTTTAACAATGCAGGAGAAGGAGTTCCTCTTTATGAAAGTGCTACCACCCGATCTATCACAGGTAAGCTGAAATAGTTAATCTTTTTTTCACAAGGCATTTGAGTTGTGAAAACAACAAACCAAAATGAAACAAAACAAATAATGAAGAAAAAAATGTATGAAGTCATGTCCGAGCCTTATGTGTATATATACACGCACAATTTATTATTTTGGGGGTTATCAAAATTGTGAGAGGAATTCAGTCTGTAAATTAGTACTTGGACTTAGAGAATGTAGATCCCTTATTCTCTTTATTTGTTTCCAGTAGCTTCATATTTTGGTGTCTTGACATCATTGTTCATTCCCCTGGGCAACTTATTTCCAAATCAGTTCAATGTAGGCAGGAGGGTCTCTGCAGAAGACCATCAGGTGCCTGAATGGACACTAGCTTCATTGCAGAGGGTCCTTCAAGCTGATATTAACAAGCATGAACTGCCCTCATGGGGCTGGTTTGGACTAGGCTGAGTCATACAGGAGCTTCTTTCTGAGCTGGGCCAAAGGGTCACCCCAACAGTGCCCAAGGCCTGTAGGCACTGAAGGAATTGGTTGCTTCAAGGGCTTATCACTTCTGGAAATTGTTATGTGAGTTGGACCTTAGAGGAGGCAAAGGAGGAAAACAGGGCTCAAGGAAATGAGAAAGAGAAAAGGGTGGGTTAGAAAGTGAGATCCCGGTCATTTATGGAGACTATTTGTGAATAAGGCTGGACCTACTCAGAAACAGAATAAGTACCATAAGTACCCGTGTGAGGCTTGCTCATGACCCAGCACATGACTTAGAGTCACATGACCACTCGTAATAGCCTTATGTCTGAAATGTGAAAGCAAAACCCAGGATCCTACTCCATCTTCTTAATGTTACTTTGATCCTTTCAAAACCCACAATCCTCAAAGTTCATTCAACTTATCAGCTGTTTTCACCTTAATGACAACAAAGGATCTGATGCAAAGGAGCAGGATTTAGTAGGAGCACCATGGAAAATTACTGGGGTGCCTGAGTATGAGTCCTGGCAGCTAGGAAAAAATGAACCTCCAGGAAATGATGTGGTCCTGTGACTTCTGCTACCACCTAAATTTATGTGAACTTTGTACATTTGTTTTCCAAATCTTGCAGTTTCATTCCGAAACTGTCTTGAGAATGTACAGCTGTAAACCAGATTTGCGGTTGTCATGTGATGGTTTTCACAGCGTACCATCCCTTTACTGATGTCCACCAAATTTCCTTTTAAACCTTTGATATTATCCCAGAGTCTCCTTGAATCTTTGGCTGTTGGATTTGACATCTGTGCTCTGTCTGAAGTGGTATGCAAAAGCTTGGGTGCATGTCAGTATATTAATTTATCCATGGAGACAGTATATATCTTGCATTGCATTATCAGAGGGACTCTGACTCCCAAAAAAAGAGTAAATAAGAAATATTACCCAGAGAACATTTACTGTCAAAAGTGTTGTGTCTAAGTATAGAGATATGAGGCAAATAGAGGCCAGGATGGAAACCATGAGATAACATGGTGAAGGGTGTCTGGGATTTTTACTTCCTCTTATTCTCTTATTCTGCCAAAATTCCTTTGAGTGATAGCAACCACTTTGGCTGAGCCAGCACTTCCCATAATGTTTATTCATTAAGTCAGCTCTTTCCTGCCTAGGGTAAAAGACAGTTAGAAAAGTCCTCACTATGAATTTGAGCTTATGATCAGGCCAAACAAAATTGTACCATGATCCGTCTTTAAGAACTCATAATTTTTTACCAAAACTAAAGACCACAAGGAAGGAACACAAAGATGACCTCCAAAATCCATTTTTTGAGCAGAAACTAGTTAAAATAGAGATAGAGTTCAGATAACTTGAAGATAAATTGCTCAGAGAACTGCTTGAGGTGTTGTTAACTTCTTTTCCCTTAACATTTGTTGTCATTCTTTAATTCTTAGCATATGGCATCCCCAGAGTGGTTTCTAGAATACCGGTGATCCATTAAGACCATTTTTTCCTGCTATGACTAATCCTAATGGATCTGAGAAATGAAATAATACTGAAAATTGAAAAGCATATGATGGATTTCCTGATTGGGGAAAAGTCAGTAAGGGGTTGGAGAGGATGAATAAAGCCAGCTCTTTCTACATCCCTGCCCAGATATGGCAGACTTATTTTGTTGTGTTTTCACACAGCACAGAGAACAAAGAACAAATAAACAGAATCAAAGGTTTAGGTTCTGCAGGAAACTATCACAGTAAGGGTGTCTTAGGGATCCTTAGAAGACATTTTTGGTCTCTGAGCCTCTGCACAGTACTCCCATGAGCAGCCCTGGAAGAGATGAACATATAGTAATAATAATAAAGCTCAGAGGCAGTAAATGCATCAGGCTGGAATATCAGGCTATGGTGATTCCATATGGATGTGTTCGTAGATGCTGGTCCACTCTGGACCGCATCTCATTCTGAACACATCAGCATTACAGCCAAGCAAAGTCTCACTAGGTCAAAAGGGCAGGTTAACAGTGTGCTTGTTTTGCTGCTGTTTTTTAAAATTTTATTTGATATTGTTGCAAGAATAAGACATTTTGAGCCTGGAGACTGGATGAGAACAGGCGAATAATGAGATGCGTTGTTTGAATTTATTTTCAATTGTTTCATAAATGTCTAAATGAAGTACAATCCAGATATAAAATTGTATTATTTTTAAAAGCTTGTTTTGAGCTTTAGTATATTGACTAAAACACTTATATTTTCTCACCAAAACAACTATTAGGAATTGAATTGGTTTCTCTTTTTAGCAAAAGGTTTAAAGCTATATTTTGTGTTTTTGTCTTTTTTCCCCCACTCTTTTGAATATCACCACTGCAAATGGTGAAGAAAAAAAAAAACATAAACAGAGTTCTTTGGCAGCAAAATAATTTATTTAATTCAACTACTCAGTTTCTGACCTGTGAGGGAAAGACAATTAGGAATATATGTAGCATATATTTAGAGCAGTGCGTGCTACCTACTAACAAGTTCTGCTTTGTTAGAAATACCTCCTGTATCCAGTATGGCAGACACAAGGCTCATGTGACTGTTGAACATCTGAAATAGGCTAGTGCAACACAATAAATGACACTTTAATTGTATTTAATTTTAATTTAAAGTCAAATTGTCCATGTAACTATGGCTGTTGCATTAGCCCAACTATGGAAGAAGTGGCAAATAGAATGTCAAGCCATGCCTGAAAAAAAAAATTTCCACCAAAAATAAGCAAGCAAAACTTGGCCAGGGTAGAAAATTTTGAATTACATGAGTTCATAGGTATATATCAAAAAGCAGCATTGTTTGAAATTTATGGATGCATTCTGGAACTGAGACTCTGAGAAACTCAACAAGAAGTTTATGAAAAACATAATTTTCCAAAAGCCAGAAATAGCAGAATTATTACCATTGCTTAAAGTAAAATCACTACTTTTGAAAACCTTATATGGGGTATCTATGAAAAACGATAAAGTTAGTATAGTTTTTCAACAAATCTAGATTAGGCAAAGAAACAATAGATAGGATAACATGAATACAAGTTGATCTACAAAGAGTTTGTGGTTGAGAGTAGTCCTGTGCTATGCGTAACGTTCTTCTTTAAGTCAGCTAAGAATAGAAATAAGTCAAGTGAAGACAGCGCCTGCTTTAGTTTTGCCAGAATGTTCCACTGATGTACCAGCCTGATGACTGATTGGGATCCTCCTAGAGGCTGCAGTGTCTTCAGCTGCCCTTCATCATCTCATAAATCCATTCGGGTTTAAAGGAGCCCTTAATAAGAAGACACATCAAAGGAAATATGAAAAGCCTGGGCTCTGTCATTAAATTTTAAACACACATTTCTCTCTCTCTCTCTCTTTTTTTTTTTTGTCTTCTTTTTGTTCTCTTTTTCCTTTCAGATTTTATATTTTGCTCCAAAGACCACAGCCCAGTAAACTACTAAATACTTCATTAGAAAACAGTGATGAGTAGGGAATAGACTTTTAAAATTCAGTGAACAAGGTGACATAATCATGAAACTCAACCCATAGTCTCTATACTATACTTACAGATGTAAACTCAGTATGTTTACTGTTCCAGACACTCTATGTGTTGGTAGGCCTCATCTCCCCAAATGCCATTGTATGGCCAGTCTAAGAGCTCATCTCATTTTTTGTTAGTGAGAACACATGTATGATTTAAAAGAAAATTTTAACAAATTTAAACACCTTCAGTAATAAATGAAAGGCTCAATATTGGACTTGTTCTCCAGCTGCAAAATAAACTCTCCTGATTCTGGCATCCACAGCATCAAAACAAATACAAGGTTTTCCTAGAGAACTTTGTGAAACCACAGACATCAGTATTCAGATTCTGATTGTGTTACGGATCAAAGCATGTGTGTATCTCATTGTGAATCTCATCAGTCCATACAGAGTTCATTCTGTCTCTCTGCCCAATGATAGGAAGTCTTTCCTTGGAATTTAAAATTGTAGAACAAGGAACATAGAATATAGGGATGCCATAAATAACTTACTCTGTGAGAATGTGGGTAAAATGGACAATTTTACACTTTCTTTAAGGATTTCAATCTAACCACACCATGTGCCATGTGAAACCTAACCATCACATCATTGACTCATGTGGACTTGGTCTGACATCATGCAGTCATAGCCATAGATTGCTACGGATCTCAGGGCCCTCTGCTTATTATCCTGTGTTTGTTTCTTACCTACACAATATTTATGCAGATAAAACCTAAGCAATAATAAAAGCTTTAGAGATACCAAGTCGCGTTAGAGAAGGAGAAAAACAACACAACAGGTATCAGATAGGCATTTCTTTCTTTTGTAGGAGGAAATGAAATAGACAGTCCTTAGAATTTTATTTTGATGTATCTTTCTAGTTATAAAATTGATGAATTCTCTACTGGATCTTTGAAGAAGCAATGTGCAACATTCCAAGAAAAAAAAGTGGACTTTTAAAATATGTAACGAGAAGCGACAGCCAAATTGATAGAAGCATTCTAAGGAAATAAGGGAATTATGGAAAACGGTTACCTTTGTAATCTAGCAATACTGTTTCTAATGAGTTTTCCGATTGAATTAATTATAATTTTTTCTGTTCTTCTCATGTTCCCTTTCATCATTATTGCCATACATTTAACTCATTGTGACCTGTTGCCACTGATGTTTATTTTTTTAACTCTTTTGTTTATGTATTTATTTGTTTGCTTCATTGGTCGGGTTTTTAAACCCAGATCCCACTGACCCCGTTGATTATTATCCTTTGCTTGATGACTTCCCCACCTCGGTCCCAGATGTCTCCACCCCCATGCTCCCACCAGTAGGTGTACAGGCTGTGGCTCTTACCCACGATGCCGTGAGGGTCAGCTGGGCAGACAACTCTGTCCCTAAGAACCAAAAAACGTCCGAAGTGCGACTTTACACTGTCCGGTGGAGGACCAGCTTTTCTGCGAACGCCAAATACAAGGTGAGGTTCTAACCGGTCGTATGAAGTTTACCTTGAACTGCCATTTGTTTAATCCGTTGTTTGAAACACTTCCTGGGCTGTCATGAGTTATGTTGCTGAAGTGACACGAAATGGAAAACAAAGCATTTTAAAACTCAGCGCTCTAAACCTGGCATGGAAATTATCGTGTCTCAGGAAACAATTCTAAGACGAGGTCGAAAAGCATCAAGAGCTGCGAAATGTTATTTGAATTCCACCAGATGTTGGGTTTGTATAAATAATGTAATTCTGTACAAGGGAGTGCCATTTTCTTTTGAAAATAGCAGAGCTCTGCATTAGTTTCTTGGATAGATTTTGGTGTTTTTCTTTTCATGTGGAATCTAGGTTTATGCCGCAGTCATGCATATTAACATTGTATGCAGAGACCCATCTTATAGTGAATATGAGAAGGAGTACATGAAGATTTTTTTATTCTATTCTTAGATGGTGAACACATCTCAAGTCATTAATATCTGTTTCCTCATTTAGCCTTGAAAGGCCCTCATGTTGTAAAGAAAATGCACAGTGTACCCTCCCCTTTAAGATGAATTAGACCAGCTTATCCCTGTCCTCTCATTGAGTCATCTCACACATACACACACACACACACACACACACACCCCAACCCCAACCCAGGAGCTCCTTAGAGATACACATTTGAGGCATTGTTGTCCGTTCACATCTCTATCAGTCAGCCAGAGCAACTCCAACTAATATTCATTTATATAATCGAACACCACCTCCTAAGCCTACCACATGAGTAGTGTATATAAAAATACACAAATGTAGAGTAAAATGAGATCGAATAATTGTTAAGCGTCCACCATTTACTTAGGACTGTGCTAGATCATAGAGGTCCTTTAATGTCTTTTAGTTGTTACTCCAGCATTCCTGCCTGGACAATTCCATGGACAGAGGAGTCTGGCAGGTTATAGTCCATGGGGTCGCAAATAGTTGGACGTGAATAAGTGACTAACACTTTGACATACTTAATATTGTTACTTACAATTTTGAAATGTGTAATAAACTCAGCTCCATGGAGTACTTTATAGAATTCAGAATTTATTCAAGTGAAATAATATATGAAAACATATTTTAAAAATTCACAAAATGATTATTTAAGATGAAAAAGAGTTAGTCATTCAGTTGTGTCCGACTCTTTGCAACCCCACAGACTGTAGCCCATCAGGTTCCTCTGTCTGTAGAATTCTCCAGGCAAGAATCAGATCAGATCAGATCAGATCAGTCGCTCAGTCGTGTCTGACTCTTTGCGACCCCATGAATTGCAGCACGCCAGGCCTCCCTGTTACTGGAGAGGATTTCTCCAAAGAAGACCTACAGATGACTAATAAACACATGAAAAGATGCTCAACATCACTCATTATTAGAGAAATGCAAATCAAAACCACAATAAGTTATCATGTCATGCCTGTCAGAATGGCTGCCATCAAAAAATCTCCAAACATAAATGCTGAAAAGGAAGTGGAGAAAAGGAACCTTCTTACACTGTTGGTCAAACTGCAAACTGGTGTAGCCACTATGGAGAACAGTGTGGAGATTCCTTTAAAAACTGGAAATAGAACTGCCATTTGACCCAGCAATCCCACTGCTGGGCATACGCACCCAGGAAACCAGAATTGAAAGAGACATGTGTACCCCAATGTTCATTGCAGCACTGTTTACAATAATAGCTGGGACGTGGAAGCAACCTAGATGTCCATCAGCAGACAAATGCATAGGGAAGTTGTGGTACATATACACAATAGAATATTACTCAGCTATAAAATAGAATGCACTTGAGTCAGTTCTAACGAGGTGGATAAAACTGGAGCCTATTATACAGACTGAAGTCAGAGAAATGCCAATACATTACCGCATACATATGGAATTTAGAAAGATGGTAACGATGACCTTATATGTAAGATGGCAAAAGAGACACAGATGTAAAAACAGACTTTTGGACTCTGGGAGAAGGCGAGGGTGGGATGATTTGAGAGAATAGCACTGAAACATGTACATTACCATATGTAAAACAGATGACCAGTTCGATGCCTGAAGCAGGGCACTCAAAGCCGGTGCTCTGGAACAACCCAGAGGGATGGGGTGGGGAGGGAGGAGGGAGGGGGGTTCAGGATGGGGACACATGTGCACCCGTGGCTGGTTCATGTCAGTGTATGGCAAAAACCACCACAACATTGTGATTATCCTCCAATTAAAATAATTTTTTTTTTAAAAAAAAGACCCATCTTCCGAAGGGAAGTTTTAACCTCTCCAAAGGGAAAGGTCAGAGCTGAGTGTCAGAAGATCACATCAGTGTGAGGAGTGGGTTTCAAATGTGCTTTCACATCCATTCTTCTTCAGGCTGAGACAGAGCTCCTCCAAAGATCGCCAGCATCAAAGGTGCACAATTCCAGCAGTGTGCACATTTCCTACCCCCGCCTCGACCACAATGGGTCCTTCTGTCATTTACTATACTTGTGCCATTGTAATGCCTTTTCTTTCTTCTAAACACCTTTTTTCTTTATAAAAAGGACATTTCATTATTTTAAAATTTAGAAAATATAAAAATGTTCCTGGCTAAGTAAGAAATTGGCCCAGTAACTCCAAAATCATTTTGTGATTCTCAGCAGAGAATAAAAAAGTAAAAAAAAAAAAAAAAAAAAATATTGGAGTGGGTAGCCATTCCCTTCCCCAGGGAATCTTCCCAACCCAGGGATCAAACCCAGGTCTCCTGCATTTGCAGGCAGACTCTTTACCGTGTCAGCCACAAGCAAAGCCCATTTAGGATGAAGAAGGTAGCTTTAAAAATAAGAGCATAAGCAGGGAGGGGAGGGCAGTCAAAAGGAACAAACTTCCAGTTATAAGCACTAGGGATATAATGTACAACATTATAAATATAATTAACACTGGTTGGTGTTATATATGAAAATTGATAGAATAAATCCTAAGAGTTCTAATCACAAGCAAACTATATTGTTTCTATTTATTTAATTTTGCATCTATATGAGATGGTGGGTATTCACTAAACTTACTGTTTCGTGGTGACCACTTTCTGATGTATGTAAGTCAAATCATTAAGTTGTACATCTTAAGCTTACACAGTGCTGTATGTTGATTATATCTCAATAAAACTAGAAGAGAAACAAGGAGCCCAATTGTTACCCAGCAACGGAGGGAGCAGTAGTTTGACCCCGGCACTCCAGAATCTTCATACGCCGCTGTATCCCTCCTCCGCACCACTTTACTGGGATAGCTTTCAAGGAGAATTTGGATCTCCCGATACTTTATCCAATGTTCTTTCCATTAAACTGCCATTGTGCTTAATCCAGCCTCAAGCCAGTGTTGATCTGGGGGGAATTAAAATGTCCTTTGGAAATTCCTGACTTTTAAGACCCTGGAGTTAAAGCAAAATCCACCAATAATTTTGTCAGTCTGCCTCTTTTTTTCCGGTAGTCATGCTAGTTCTGTTTCTAGTTTCATTCAGCCTTTAAAGGGCGTAAAATTCACATTTCATAGTAAATCAGTTTTTAGTTGAAACCAATTGAAAAGCAGTTTCCTTTGGTTCAGCCTGCCTGCGAGGTCAGGTGCTTGGAGGAACTCTCCAGCCTAGTCTAAGTAGTATCCTCGAAATAAGCGTCCTATCCATCTTCTTATGGTATCAGATTTAAGACACAGCAGAACCATAAATAAAGATAACATTATCAAATAAAACAATAAATGAGACATAAGAGAACACTTTTTAAAAAATCTCTTTATATGCCGATTACCCAATTCTAAGTTTACTTTTAAAGGACTACTTTAAAAATTTTATGCCCATGCTGCTGTACATTCATTCACAGAATGGCCACGGGTACCTTGCCAGTGTGTGAAATGTTCTCAGGGACAATGATCTCTGCAGAATGATTGGAGCTCCAAAATTCCCAAAAGCAGTATTTTTTTTTTTTAGTTGAATTGTTAATAGAACAGACAGAATTATTGAGTTTCACTAAGAATGCCTACAGAAGAGAGCCAACCAAAAACATCTGTAAGGAGAGATTGAGTTCACTTATGGGTTGAGGTATGAGAATAAAAATAATAATGTTACTTTTTCTCTCCTCACCACCTTCTTGACCTAATAAAGCTTTTAAGTATTAACATTTCATCACCTTTCTCACACATGCACACTCTGCACCCACACCCTGAGAAGAAGGGTTAGAGGGGGAGAGTTAGTTAAGTTGGAGAGCAAGGATAAATACAGACCGTATCTGGTCAATCCAGAATGGGCATACGATACATTTAAATTTTATAAAGAATAGGAATAGAATGCTTTGGCTTTGCATTTTGAACTTTTCACACCCACTATGGTCTATTGCTTCATCTCACTCCCCACTATAGCTTTATAAGCTGGGAAGAGAATGCACACCCTCTATCATCTCTTACTTCATCTCACTCCCCACTATATAAGCTGGGCAGAGAGTGCACAGTATAAACAGGGGCAAATACATCAGATCAGATCAGATCAGTCGCTCAGTCATGTCCGACTCTTTGGGACCCCATGAATTGCAGTACGCCAGGCCTCCCTGTCCATCACCAACTCCCGGAGTTCACCCAGACTCACATCCATCGAGTCAGTGATGCCATCCAGCCATCTCATCCCCTGTCGTCCCCTTCTCCTCCTGCCCCCAATCCCTCCCAGCATCAGAGTCTTTTCCAATGAGTCAGCTCTTTGCATGAGGTGGCCAAAGTACTGGAGTTCCAGCTTTAGCATCATTCCTTCCAGAGAAATCCCAGGGCTGATCTCCTTCAGAATGGACTGGTTGGATCTCCTTGCAGCCCAAGGGACTCTCAAGAGGCTTCTCCAACACCACAGTTCAAAAGCATCAGTTCCTCGGTGCTCAGCCTTCTTCACAGTCCAACTCTCACATCCATACATGACCAAATACATACCTAGAGGCAAATGACCAGGGCTTACAAGCTGGCTTTGCTGCGTCCTGTCCTGTCACTTAATTTCTCAATCTCATTTTTCTCATCTATGTGACTGGGGTGTTGACACCTACTATAAAAAGAATAAGTAAGAGTCTTTACAGCTGTGTACGTATGTAGAGATCTTTATGGGTAGGTTGTACAACTTGACAGAATTCCCCATCAAACTAGAGCCTCAGATGACCTGATGGCTTTATCCAGACCACTCCCCACAGGAATACTTTCTACTTCAGTTAGTCCCACGTCAGGCCAGACATTCATATTTTGATTGCCCAAAATTTTATATTGACTTTCCTTATCAAATAGAGAACTGTTTATATAATTTATTTTCTACTAAAGTGATTGCTCATTTGATATTTTACATAAAATTCCTTTCAAAATGCATTCACTGACTACTGATTAGAGCATGGGTATTACAGGAGATACGAAGTTAAGCAAGATCCAGTGTCCTCAAAATTCTTATAGCTCAATGGAGACTTTGTCACGCACATAAAATTCCATATATATATATGTATGTATGTGTATATATATGACATATACAGTACCTATATTTCACACTAGGCAATGCATAAAGTAGTGTAGCTCACATTTATTTAGTACCTGCTCTGAGCCAGGTAACATGTTTTACTTTCGCACTTTAATTAGCACTGTAAGGTCAGTGCTGAGGTTATTTCTATGTTATAAATGAGGAAACCGAGGCTCAGAGAGGTAGTACCTATATATTCTGTGCTCTGTCTCTCTCATGGACACACACACACACACACAAACAGCCATGACTTCCCAGAGTACTTCCAGGCTAATGAATTATGATGAGCAGTAACCTTCCATAAAGTTCCTGAGAAAATTCAGTGAATTCATGGTATTTAAATGATGCAAGTGTGTCATTTAGGAATACAAGCAAGGAATACAACCAAAGACAACCAAATACAAGCTTGGTTGTCTCCCAAATGCCAGTCGTGTCTATGTTCAAAGAGACAAGTTTTATTAAAGTGTATCCTTCCCTCCTAGCCAAACTATATCTCATTGCCCCATTTCTCCCCATCTTTCTACTTCTAAGACTTAGTGGTATCATGACAGGGAAGGAGGGCAAGATTGGAAGTTATATATCAGTACATCAGATACTAGCTGCCCATTTCATGTGTGTTTTTTTTTTTATGGGGTTCCATCTTTCTGAGTCTATAAATTATTTTTGCATTTATTTAGGGCTCACATTTTGATGACTTTTTTTTAAGAGGAGCTTCCGATAAATGTTTATGAGGTCATCACTTTAATAGGATGGATGGGCACATCATCAAAATGTTATTAGTACAGTTAAATATTTATTTGGTTTTATAATGAAATGTAGGATTTTCAGAGCTATAGTCTAAGAAGGATTCATAGTAAAATAAGAAAGATATACTGGAGTAGCTAGGGAGGAGATAGTTATGACATAGGTGGAGACAAAATGTTTTCCTTGATTTTTCTAGACATAGAAATACAACAAATGTAATAAATTTAAAAGTAAATGTTTAACCTTGGAAGAAGATCAAGGACTAAATAGCAATCATAAATTGAAATGTATAAGAGGCATAAGTAGTTTTAAATTTGCCTCATCATATGGAAAATACACGTTAACCTGGGAGATTAACCTGTTTCATTATTACAATTTTGATCTATTGAGTAAGCAATAGAGACAGCTAATTTACTTTCTACTAAAATATCCTTAACCTGTTGTTTAAAAGAAAAATAATGTATTCAGAGGATGAAAAATATTAACACTTACGTAATCATTTAAATTTTATCTGATTTATTGTTCTCTTCCTGATTAACTGCTCCAGTGACTGTACTTCAGTCTGTGTTTAACGTGATCTGTTCATAAAGAAAGAAGAATGCGTGACACAATATCACTGCTGTCCATTTTCTTTATAATGGCTATCTAGATCCTGCATCCGTAGAAGTCTGCATCATAAGCCTTGTTTTAAAAAAATAATAAGCATTAGATCTCTAAAAATTCATTTTATTACCTATGGAAAATAACCATAATAATTTATGTGAAATATATAAAACATTAAAGCCTCTGAAAGAAAAGTTTTAATTTATTAGAAATAAATTGAAGTTCAAGTCAGTGCAGATAACCTTACAAATGGAACTGACAAAAGGAAGTGGAATTGGTCCTGTCTCTGTGGTTATTGCCTCACTTGGGAAAATTTATCAGCTATCTGCCCCTTTGAACAACATAACACCTGATTTTATCGATTATGTTTTAGATGTACAATCAGCCAGTGTGAACTGGGACAGAAAGGAAATAAAGTCAGTGCTTTGTCCTGGGTCTTCTGCTGTTTGGAAATAAATTCCTTTTTGTTGCTTTGGATAGTCTTCCTTTGTGTCTTGATTTACCAAGTTGAGAGAGTTCATTTTTTTTATCTCTTTTCTTATTTCCCACTTGTGTAGTCAGAAGACACAACGTCTCTGAGTTACACAGCAACGGGCCTCAAACCAAACACCATGTATGAGTTCTCAGTCATGGTCACGAAAAACAGAAGGTCCAGCACCTGGAGCATGACCGCACATGCCACCACGTATGAGGCAGGTATGTGAAGAAATGTTTCCACTACATATTTGCCACTGGTGTTTTCTAGGTTCCGAGGAATCTGGAACATGTGTGCACTGTGATGTCTCAATTACACTTAATCATGCATAAAATCATTCATAGTACTTTTATATCAAATACTATTCTTCCGACTCTAAATAAGAAGAAAATGAGTCCCCAGGGGAATAAGTAATCTGGTTTTAATTTCTACGTTAATTGAGGATTTCTGAATATAAATCTGCTGTTCAATACATTGAAGTAAAGGCATTTTACTCTGTCCAATGGATGTTGGTCTTTGATCAACAGACATTGTAGATGTTTACTTTTTTGGAAAAAAATTAGATGCAAAATGAAGAATCGCATTACAGCTGTAGGCTCGTGGGTGCTTACCTCATGGGCTTCCCTGGTGGCTCAGAAGTAAAAGAATCTGCCTGTAATGCAGGAGATCCGTGGGTCAGGAAGATCCCCTAGAGAAGGGAATGGCTACACATTCCAGTATTCTTGCCTGGAGAATTCCATGGACAGAGGAGCCTGGTGGGCTACAGTCCATGAGGCTGCAAAGAATCGACATGACTGAGCTACTAACACACACATACACACATACATACACACACACACACACACAGTTGACTGGGAAGAAATTTCTAGGGAGTCACGTTCACTGTTTGGAAATAAGGCAACACAATGGAAAACTTTCATGCATTTTGCAATAGTTCAAATCGAGAGTGAATGCAATTCACTGTAAATTTTTCCAGTCACATTTGCTGTGGGTCATAAATGTTGAGTTTGTAACCTTAGCAGACATGCAGTGCGCTTCGCATTTATAGCTCACAGAGATCCAACATCTGAAGGAAATAGGGTTTAACATACATTTTAATAGCTTTCATGGTATTACATCATATTTGGGGGTAAACTATACCACACATTTCCAAATTCTAAAATGTATGGCAGTAAAACTTTTATCTGAATAAGTTGAATTTCTTTTTCCTTTTGAATTTGTCCTAGAGCATAGCAGCTCTAATTTTAATTTCAGATTACTACCTTAACTCTGAGTTCACTGGGAATATTTTTACAATTCTGAGGGCACTTCTTTCTGCAAGAAGTTTTTTCTAGTTGTTTAATTTCAACACCTTCTTCTTCTACTTTACGTGTTTACGTATATAAAATCATTCTCCTAGAAATATGCCCAGGATGCCAGTGTTCTTAACTTCTTAGGGAGAGTTATACATTATGGGATGAATAAAAGTCATGCTCTTTCTTTTAACCTAAAAGGAGATGAAAGGAGTTAAATGTAAACCAGTAAGGTATTTGGTCCTCCCTGGGTGAAAGAAAAGGAGTAGTAATTTCCTTATTCATTTTTCCCCATCATAAACATAAACACACAACATCTGACTTAATAAATGAACCCTATTGAATTCTCTTGAACTGCCTAGCCTTGTAAGGACATCAGTGTTGAGACCCATAGCTGACAGAAAGATATTAACTTTTAGAAATGTGACTGGTAGAAAGGGTGATTGTCAAAACAGATAATGATCTGGAGAAAAGTGTAAATAGCCTATGGATAAGATTTTTGGGTGATGATGATAAGCAAGAAGTAAATCGCAAGTGTCTGTACATTTTAAAACCGTGAGAAGAAAATGAAGTGAATGAAATAACTCTGGAGTTTGCTTCTAATTCTGTAATAATGCAAAGACTCTGTGGGGCCACATATGATGCACTTGTGCTGAAATTGCTCATAATAAGGATAATGGCAACTGACAAATTCTTGAAATGAAACATGTATTCTGTCCCAGTGATAAATCCTTAATTCTACTCTAGTTAATTTAGGTAAAATAAAAATAATTGGAAGGATAGCTTAAATAATGATGCCTTGGCAAGGGGCAGAAGCAGCACGTCCCCGGGCATTAGAGATGAGGAACTGTTGCACTCTCCCTGCAAGGTGCTGCAATTGCGGTCGTGTGACTCCATGTGCTCTCCTTTCTTCTATCAGCATTCAGTTTCCCAGAAGAGAGAATCACGCAGCTACAGAGAGTGAGGTGGAGGCAAGGAAATTCCTATTTGATGTTGCTCCCAGCTCACGTGACAGAGAGGAGACCTTGTCCCCCAAAGGAAAAAGCCACCTGTTTCTCTAAATGAAGGAGGAGAGGGTAGCATCTGAGCGGTCCAAACACAAATGCCCAAGATGTTGGTGTGCGTTTATGTTCTTGATGGGGAAAAATGAATGAGGACATTGCTACTCCTTCTTTTTAAGTGGTTAAGAATCCACCTTACAATGCAAGGGGTGGCTGTTCCATTACTGGTCAGGAACTAAGGTCCTCCATGCCAGGAGCAACTAAGCCCATATGCCCCAACTACTGAGCCTGCTGCCCCTCACCCCCTGCAGAGAGTTCCTGCACCACAACGAAAGATCCCACGTGACGCGCTGAAGCTCCTGCCAGCCGCAGCTAAAACCCAGTGCAGCCAAACAAACTTACATACATTTCTTAGCTTTAAGTAAGTATGAGGGAACGATGTGCAGTTCATATGATAATCGTAAACATCTAAGGCATTGATTCTAATACCAGAATCTAGTCACATGGCTTGAGGAAAAAGAAAACTTTTCTCAGCACCTGAAATAGATTAGTCGTTAGGTTTTTTTTTTTTAAATAACCAGCTCTTCAGTATATTATTTTGCTAGTTTAAGCTGGAGTCATTTTATATTTTTTGAATATCAACCTAGATTCAGTGAAGCAATCTAATCATCACCATTTGTTATCTAAATAAGCATCAATTTTTAATTTTAACACAGTTAAGAAAAAACAAGTTAGAAAAACAAGTGTTTTAATTAATTCCAAAATTGGAAAATGTCTGATGATATTTGGTTTCAGTTCAGTCACTCAATCATGTTTAACTCTTTGCGACCCCATGGACTGCATCACGCCAGGCTTCCCTGTCCATCACAAACTCCCAGAGCTTGCTCGAACTCATGTCCATCAAGTCAGTGATGCCATCCAACCATCTCATCCTCTGTCATCCCCTTCTCCTCCTGCTTCAGTCTTTCCCAGCATCAGATGGTAACTGCAACCACAAAATTAAAACACACTTGCTCCTTGGAAGAAAAGCTATGACAAACCTAGACAGCATATTAAAAAGCAAAGACATTACTTTGCTGACAAAGGTCCGTCTAGTCAAAGCTATGGTTTTTCCTGTAGTCATGTATGAATGTGAGAGTTGGACCATAAAGAAAGCTGAGCGCTGAAGAATTGATGCTTTTGAACTATGGTGTTGGAGAAGATTCTTGAGAGTCCATTGAACAGCAAGGAGATCAAACCAGTCAATCCTAAAGGAAACCAGTCCTGAATATTCGTTGGAAGGACTGATGCTGAAGCTGAAGGTCTAATACTTTGGTCACATGTTTGGTATAATACTCTAATTTTTGGTTATCTATTACCTTCCTGGGCTTCCCTGTGGCTCAGCAATAAAGAATCTGCCTGCCAATACAGGAGACATGAGTTTGATCCCTAGGTCAGGAAGGCCCTCCTGGAGAAGGAAATGGCAACTGACTCTAATATTCTTGCCTGGGAAATCCTGTGGACAGAGGAGCCTGGTGGACTATAGACCATGCGGTTGCAAAACAGTTGGACACAACTGATCAAGTAAACAACAAATTACCTTTCTATCTGTGGTTTAGAAAATACCTTGAATGATCACTTTACGTGACTAAGCCTTCCCTAAGGTGGCATTGCCTATTCAATGTTTCACTATTACAAATCTTTTTTTTTTTGCAAGAATTTTTCTTTCCATTAAAAGATATATATGAAACTATGTTTAATATGGGCTTCCCCTGTGGCTCAGCTAGTAAAGAATCCACCTGCAATGCAGGAGACCCTGGTTTGAATCCGGGGTCAGGAACATCTTCTGGAGAAGGGAAAGGCTACCCACTCCAGTATTTGGGCCTGGAGAATTCCATGGAGTGTAATGTCCATAGGGTCGCAAAGAGTCAGACACCACTGAGTGACTTTCACTTCACTTTTACCCAAAGATCTTCTCCTCCTTGTCCTTCTTTCTTCTCCTCTTTCTTTTTCCAAAAAAAAAACAAAAACAAACAAAAAAAAAAACTTTAATTCTAGTGAGTACTTTGTCAGGATATTACTGTTAGTACAGCTCTGGTTAATTTACAATCTTAGTGGCTTTGAGTGGAGAAGGAAATGGCAACCCACTCCAGTATTCTTGCCTGGAGAATCCCATGGATGGAGGAGCCTGGTGGGCTACAGTCCACGGGGTCGCAAAGAGTCAGACACGACTGAGCGACTTAACTAACTAACTAGTGGCTTTGAGAATCGGGGTATTGGAAATAAAACGGTACAATAGATGGGAATGTTTGGTGTCCCCTGTCTGGAATTCTTTTAGTAAGAGAAGCTGGAAATAGGGTGTCAGTAATGCTCAGATTTTGTACTATACAGTCAATAGAGACACCGAAGAGAATTGCAAGTGTGGAGAGGCCTTCAGAATTAGCACCAATTTGTAATACACAGTAGGTGAATGTAATGGCACCCCACTCCAGTACTCTTGCCTGGAAAATCCCATGGACAGAGGAGCCTGGTAGGCTGCAGTTTATGGGGTCGCTAAGAGTCGGGCACGACTGAGCGACTTCCCTTTCACTTTTCACTTTCATGCATTGGAGAAGGAAATGGCAACCCACTCCAGTGTTCTTGCCTGGAGAATCCCAGGGACAGAGGAGCCTAGTGGGCTGCTGTCTATGGGGTCGCACAGAGTTGGACACGACTGAAGCGACTTAGCAGCAGCAGCAGGTGAATGTAATACTCAAGCACTCCTGTGCAGAGATCAAGAAATTGCTATGAACCCCACTGTGGAAGTTAGATACGTTCCTAAGCTGCCTACGTCACATCTAGGGTAACTGGAAAAGACTGTGGACAGTAGACTGGGGCACTGTGAGTTACCTGGAAGGAAAAGGAACTGCATTTCAAGGCGTAACCGGGGAGAAAGCAGGTCAGAGGGAGTCTGAAAGATACTGGACGAGGTTGGCCAGTTTGCTGTTGCCTTTGAAGTATATTTAAACTTTTGATGAGCAACACACAGGGGAAGAAAAGTCTTTTTATCCTTCCAGGCTTTTGGCTGAGAGTCCCTGTAATAAGAGACAGAGGAACAGGAAGAAAACAGATGTCTGATAATAAGTATAGATTTGTGTACATGGAAGATATCCAAGAAAACAGTAATCCCCTCAAATGGCCACCATCTTCAATACCATCTCCAGCTAAAGACAAAGATGCTGGGGGGTTAGGGAGCCAGTAACAGGAATTTTTCAGGCAAATTGCAATAAATGAGGGCGTGGTCATCCTGTACATTGAAGTCTCTGTCTCCTTGTCATCCACCACTTGCTGGTACAAAGAGGGAAATAAAATGTTAGTTGCTCAGTCACACCCAACTCTTTGTGACCCCATGGACTGTAGCCCCAGGCTCCTCTGTCAATGGAATTCTCCAGGCAAGAATTCTACAGTGGGTTGCCATGCTCTTCTCCAGGGGATCTTACCGCCCAGCGATCGAACCTGGGTCTCACATTGCAGACAGATTCTTTTTTGTCTGAGCACCGGGGAAGCCCATGGCACATAAAGGGGGATACCTTATAAAACATAAATTTCTCTTTTATGAGAGGGTAACTTTACTTGATTTTCAGAACTTTTCCTCTGTCTGCTTTTTTTAAAAAAATAATCAACTTAAGATAATTCTTATACCAAAGAGGCAAAATATTTGGGGGTGGTGATTTCTGCTTCCGTCAAACAACATTGGGAAGAGTAGCTCTAAGCAAGACAGGGTTTCTTGACATCTTTACTTCCTACCAGTTTGATCCTTCTGCCAAGGCAGGAGATGCAAGAGAGGCAGGTTGGATCCCTGGGAAAGGAAGATCTCCTGAAGAAGGGAATGGCAACCCACTCCGATATTCTTGCCTGGGAAATCCCATGGACAAAGGAGCCTGGTGGGCTATAGTCCATGGGGTCGCCAAGAGTCAGACATGATTAAGTGACTGAGCACACACATGCAGGTTGATACTAAGATCCTCATAGATTCCTTGTCTCCTCTATTTTCAAGTATTTCTTTTCCTTCTTGTTGGGAAATAACCAGATGTTACCTAAGCAAGATGTTGTGACCTGCATTTAAATTCATTTTTTAAGGAAAAATAGCATTAGGTGAACTTTCATTTACAAATCCTGCAGTTGTAACAGAATTTTTGTTTCTCGGAGACATGTAGCCATTGATCTTGCTAACTTTAATAATGGTTCTTGAATTTTAGTGAATCGCTCACTTGAAAATGCCAATTATACTTTTCTCTATAGTCATACATATTCCGTTTTCCTCTCTATATGCTCACCTTTGAAAGGCAGTTAACTTCCGGGAAAAATATTAATTTCTGTGTCTTTGCTTAATTCAGATACTTAAATCATCCATGGTAAAATAAGCATGATGTATGGCATGATAGATCCTGCGTGTCAGCATCATGATTAGAAGCCCCATAAATGTCTGTTTTCTTTCACATCCAATGACAAGACCATGTTTCTGTTTCATCTCACAGCCCCGACCTCTGCTCCTAAGGATTTGACAGTCATTACTCGAGAAGGGAAGCCTCGCGCTGTCATCGTGAGCTGGCAGCCTCCCTTGGAAGCCAATGGGAAGATTACTGGTAGGCATCTCAGCTTTATTTCCTGTGCTGCTCCGCGTGGCCTGCCGTGGCTTACCTCCAGCATGCCGCTCAAACCTCTGTCCCAGCATCTCAGTTGACTCCTGACCCTCTCTGATTGTCTCCTCTTAACCGCTGCTGACCTTGGAATTCTTCTAATGGAGCCTACAAATACACACCCCAGCACATTTCCTTTGTGTTGCTTCCTGAAAGATGTGTATTCCAATTAGTGTAGACCTTCTGTGTTTCATTCTGGGCGGCATTAGGTTAACCTCCTAACGGAACTCCTTTGAGCCTAAATGACTAAAAAGAAGCCAGTTGTTGGGCAATTATAAAATACAAAAGACACTTAATGACCATGTATTTTCCTAGGAAACATAGGAAGGAGGCTTGTTTGAGGGTTTTTAGTTTCTCACTTAGCTCTTAGCTTCTTACTTAAATCATAAGGTTCAGAAAACACTTGATATTGATGGATGGAAATTGAACTTAATGAATATTTCACAGTGACAGATTTTATTTTGCCAAATATTACGGATAACATCGATGCCTAATTAAAGCATCCATTAGAAGCCTGTAATGTTAATTTAGTATGAAAAATATAATGGAGTTCTATCAGAGATTTTGCATTTAAATGATCACTTTAGGCTTTTAATAGATGTCTCCATAGCATATAATTATTATGAAAAATATTGTATAATGAAAGATGTGCACATTATAGTCTAACTTGAACCATTGGGTTAGGCACATGCAAGAGTCACTCCTGTTTCTTCATTTTTGCATACCAATAGTGGATCTTGTAAATTAACAAAGCAATTCAGCCATTCTCTGATACAGAGATAAGCATGGAAATTACAGTTCAGATGGCACACTTACTTGCTGTGAGTTACTTTTTGAATTTTACAAAATGAAAAGGTAATGTGAAAATTCCAAATGTGGTTTAAATTTAAGCCGAAGACTTGTTTCCTCCAAGAAATTGCTCTTTCTACAATAGCAAACAGAATTTTATTTTGAGCGGACAAATATGGGAGAAAAATAAAGAGGGACATAAAATCTCCCCAGCATCTGATATGTGTCAGTTGTCACTCTGCCAGACCTTCTAAAACTGAGGCTGGCTCATTCTAATTTTCTGCTTTTCTCCACTCAGTGTTATGACCTCTCTTCATTGGTTCTATTTCAGTACTTTTGGAGATTCTGATTTGTTTACATGATGACTTCCATTATGTTATTAACAGTTGTTTATAAGCATATGGTAAATCAACAGATAGTAATTTTAAGAAGAAAACAGTCCAGAATAGGAATTGTCTGAATAAAAATAGATTCTAATAGAAAAAAATATACTTTGGGGTAAAGGATAAAATAAGTCATATATTACATAAATCTCACCAAATGGTCTATGCAAAAAATAGAATGTGTTTTCAACTCTGAAAAAAAAGCTTAGTTTTGCTTTTCAGTTGGAACAAAAAATGGAAGTCGGCCCCATATTAAGAAATGTAAATTAATCTGAGCGATAAGATTTTGTGTGCTAAGGTCACAGTGCATGTATAAGAAACTGTGTCCACATAGTTTATTTAGAAGTGTATGTTCAGTAATTCTCATTACTAAAAATCTATTCTTTCACAATTGCATAGTTTAAGTATGAAAAGAACTAATTTTCCCCTCTAAAGAATAGTTTATTTGTTAAAGTCAGTTTATAATTATCAGTCTAAGCTATTTTGACTCTATTCAACAGGGAGCAAACACTAAGAACCTTTAAAACAACTTTAAATAACACTTAAAACAATTTCCGTTCCATGCATGTTTTGATACTTTCATTCAAATCAATTCCAAAAAATAGTATGATAAAACATTTAAAGCACCAGCTCTTTAGACTGAGGGCCCAGATCTTCTGCACTCAGTTTCTTGAGAAAGTCCAAAGGAAGACGTGAGTTCTCTTCCAGTGTGTCGGGGCACATGTCTACCTGTGTGGAGGAATATACTCCTGTCCTGCTTCCATATTTCTTTGTTTTCCCAAATCCCTCTATGCCCACAGCAGAACAGGATGGTTAAGAACCCAGCCTTCTGATGGAGATGTCTGAGCAAGTTATTTCATCTGCCTGAGTCTCACTTTAGGACTCCTTTTATAGAATTGTTATAATAAAGAACTGAGAACAGTCCCTGGTACCCTGTGAGCACTGAAATAATTTAGTGATTATTCTTCCCAGTTGCAATTCATTCTAGAGCAGGTGTTCATTAATGTACTCTGCTCAGAACCCAGACCATCAATTTGTAAGTGTAGATAATGATGAATGTACACGTGTGGGTGTGTGGGTGTGCACACGCATGTGCTCAGTTCTGTCTGATTCAGTGACCCCATGGATGGCAGCCTGACAGTCTCCTCGATCCATGGGGTTTTTCAGCAAGGATTGTGGAGTGGGTTGTCATTTCCTCCTCCAGGGCATCTTCCCAACCCAGGGATCAAACCTATGTCTCCTGTGTCTCCTGCGTTGCAGGCAGCTTCTTTACCACTGAGCCATATAGATACGTGTATATATGTGTACATAGATTTATATTTCAAAAAGATGAAACAAAAAAATGTTGAAAAGGGAGATCTAGATTATTCCAGTGCTTCAGTTCCTTGATCATAAGCTGGCAGCTTGGGAATTTAGACTGATATTTTCAGAAGAAAATGGTTCAAAATGAATTAAACATTTAGTATAAGCTTGTCATTCTCCTCAGCACTTTTGTATTATAAGTAGTCATATGTTCCCTATTCTTTTGTTTTGAAATAAAGAGTCAAGGGCTTTCTGGGGTAAATAATTCTCCTAAAGTCAAATAACCAAGAAATAGCAGAGCTAGGATATAAAACTCAGGTTCCTATTCTTAGCTACTACACTAAGCTTTGTTCTTCTTACTAGTGACTGGCCCAAATCAGTGACAGGCAACTGATTTATGACTTAATTTGTCTGAGGAGGGATTGAGCATGGAACTTTTTTAAAACTCCCGGAGTGATTTTAATATATAATTACATTTGTGAAACATTGATCTAAATAAATGCAGCATCCAACATTAAGATCAAACACCAATATACATAGAAGAGAGCTTCAGAGGTTGTTTCCTTATCGATACCATCTAATGACTAAGGTTACACCCTATCTTTCTGTGTAATTTGATACTCTAGTCCCGTTCCTTTCCTTGAAATTCTCTTCTCACTTGAC
The DNA here is from genome assembly GCF_019923935.1 of Bubalus bubalis. Lineage (NCBI taxonomy): Eukaryota > Metazoa > Chordata > Mammalia > Artiodactyla > Bovidae > Bubalus > Bubalus bubalis. The sequence goes on along the minus strand of NC_059178.1, from coordinate 9,383,335 downwards.
TTTTGTAAAACTGCCTAACCACTTTTCTTCCCAATTCCAGGCTGTAATTTCTCAGTCCTTTTCTTCCACTTGTTCCAGAAGTGCTATTTCCCAGAACGCAGATCTTTTCATTCCTTTTGTTATTTTCTCTGAAAAAAGTTATCCACGCTATAGCCAGGACTTCAGTGATCTTGCAATTAATGTCTCTGAAATCTGTATCTCCATCCAAGGAGTTCTATATATACACATCCTATCTCATACTGTACATTTGCAGTTCTCTGTCTTACTGGAAACTTGTTCTACTCCCCAGCCCCTCTTTCTGCTGTTCTTCTCTTTTTAGTCTAACACCCACCACAAACAGCCAAGTGATGCACTGTTATATCCTGGAATAGGTTGTTAGCTCATTGAGATTGTGAACCGAGCTGGACATTCACACTGGAATCACATGTGTCTAATATTCTTACTTGCATCTTTTCAGAAGCTTCCACCATTCACCCAACTGCAGAAGGTGGCAACTTAGTCTTATCTTGACTTTTTCCTGTCCATCCCCTTTCCATATTATCAAGCGAGAAAATCTAAATGCTTATAGTACAAGGCTGAAAACTCTAGGAGAACAGGGTTCAGATTTTGTTCAATTCTTTCTCCCCAGTAACAATATCTTTGACACTCAATAGGTAATTACTAAACATCTGTTGAGTGGAACAATCATCAAATTGATATTCAATATATTGTTGGACTTGACTCTGTAGTGCCAGCTTCCAAACAAGGTATTTCTTAAGCCTTCTTAATATAAATAAATAAAAGCTTTAGCATTTACTAAATAGTCACTATGTAAAGATAATTTAATAGAAATACCCATATATTTTAAGTTTTTAAAGCACATTATCTCACAGCAACTTGTTTTCTGATACGTTAATTAAGACATAACTTGGATGAAGCAAGTTGCTCAAGGTTGCAATAAAGCTAGTTAATATTAGCAGTATTACTTGAGGTCAGGCCTCCCTGAATCAGTAACCCATAATTTTTGACCACAAAAAAGTAGGAAATTGGTCCTCATTTTTAATATATCTACCTCTATGTGCATATATTTATTAGAATCAGTTCTTTAAAGATGAGAAGCCCCCTTTGGGCTGAGCTCCTTGCTGGGAGGGGCCAGTTCTGTATGGTCTTCCCGGTTCTTATCAGCCTCCCTGATCCTTGGAAAGGAATCAGCCATGAGTGGAAGTATGGAAAAGGACAGAAGAGGGATGAGAGGTGGAGGTAATACGTTCTGACACTTTGCTTCTGGAATGACAAATATCTATTCGTATATGTACATGTGAGCTAAGTCGCTTCAGTCGTGTCCAGCTCTTTGTGCCCTAAGCACTGCAGCCCGCCAGGCTCCTCTGTCTGTGGGATGCTCCAGGCAAGAATACTGGAGTGGGTTGCCATGCCCTCCTCCAGGGGATCTTCCCGACCCAGGGATTGAACCCATGTCTCTTATGTCTCCTGCACTGGCAGGCTTTTTTTTTTTTTTTTTTTTATACCACTAGCGCCATCTAGGAAGCCCAGCTATTTGTGTAAGTAGAGTCAAAATGAAAGATGCATGATGCTATGTTTTATATGTATTTAGACAAATGGTATTCCCATGCGAGAATGCCCAGGTAAATTAATAAACCCAAAAGGTTTTGCAACCTATGGTAGAATATAATACTCTTTCAGTCAGTGTGGTGGATAAGAGATAAAAATGAAGTGGAAAAAATATAAAATTAGACACAGAGGAATGAACATATAGATACAAAAAGGTAGCGGCAGACCTATAAATGCATCCCAACTTGTGTGGTTATGTGGAAATCTCCAAGGTGAGACTTCAGTAGTGGACTTAATAGCCTCAAAACATATTAAACTCATTCACCAAATGAAATTCTATGGTTTCTCTAAGGCTAGATTTTATTTTTTTTTTCCAATATTTTATTGAAAAATCCTCCTTTCGAAGAGTTGGGCTGCTTTTCTGGGTGCCTGATGTCCTCTGCCGGCATTCAGAAGTTGTTTTGTGGAATTTACTCGATGTTTAAATGCTCTTTTGATGAATTTGTGGGGGAGAAAGTGTTCTCCCCGTCCTACTCCTCCGCCATCTTGGCTCCTCCTCCTCTAAGGCTAGATTTTAGAGTTCTGAGTAATGTAGTCTGTTTATGTTCTCCATCTCAGTATTCAAATTTATAACCAATGATGGTTCTTTTTATTTTAATAAGTTTAAGAAAATCGCTTAAATACAAATTGGGGTCAGAACCTGATGTGGCACTTTTAGCTTTACATATGTGATGCCAGAACTGTCATTTTTTAAAACATTTTATTTATTATTAGTAGTATTTGGCCACACCGTGTGGTATGTGGGATCTTAGTTCCCCAACCAGGGATCTAACCCACACCCCCTGCAGTGGGAGCATAATGCCTTATCCACTGGACTGGGAAGTCCCGGGAAGTCCCGGAACTGTCATTTTAAAATGCTTCAGTGAATACTCTTCACATAGAAAAACTTACAGTGAAGCAAGCATTGTATTCTCATTTGCTAGATGGAGAAAATCAGGAATAATTGTAGCCGACATGGGATGGGAGCACAGTCATCCAAACTTTGAAGTTTGTCATGCTCTTACAAGAGCCCATGAAAACTTGAACAATTTCATTAAATGTCATGAATTTAAAACTTAAATACTTACAGGCTAAGGGGTTTTATTCAATAAGTGAGTTTCAATACCTATTATCCAGAGACTATTTTATTAGTTTTTTTGAAGAATAAGAAGTAATATAAGACATGGCTCCTGAACTAAAGGAATGTTTTTATTCTTTTGAAGAGATAAGATATGCACGTAATAAGAGCTGGAAAAGTATTACTAGTGCCAGGCCCTTCTTTTCAATAGATGTGGTTTCTTTGGGCACAAAAATGGAGACTCTTCTGGCTTAAAGAGTAGTAGGAGATTTTATTGATGTTGACCACAGGGGCTGAGTTCTCAGTGAATGGACACCTATGAGTCAGAAACAACTCCTTTATCCAATGGTATTTTACAATCCCTTTTGAACTGCAGTCTTCCAATTTTAATACCAGCCAGAGGGAGGAGTCATATCACCTTTATAAATTTTGCAGACTTTTTTTTTTTTTTGGTAAGTCCTTTATCTTCCCCTGAGCTTTCCACATCTTAGACATTCATATTTGTAGCATCAATATCTCAACAAATATATTACAAAAATTACTGAATTAACACAATCAACTAAAGCAGTGATTCCTGACTATACTGGAAGACAGAAGTCACCTGGGGTGCAGATTCCTGGGGTTACCAGAAACCTATTATACTCATCACTGCTGTGTAACAACATCACCACAAATTTAGCAGCTTAAAAGCACATACACTTGCGATCTCACTGTTTCTGTCAGTCAGGAATCCAGTCACAATTTAGCTGGGTAATCTGCTTTAAGGGTCTCTTACAAAGTGGTAATCAAGGTGTTGGCTTCTGCTGATGTCTCACTTGAGGCTTACCTGGGGAAACACTTGCATCTAAGCATATGTAGTTGTTGGCAGGACTCAGTTGCTCACTGGCTGTTGATCAGTTCCAGCCTCAGTTCCTTGACACATGGTCTTCTCCATCTGGCAACCTGTTTCATCAAAGCCAACAAGGGAGTCTGCTAGCAAGACAGAAGTTACAACTTACGTAACATCATCATGGAAGCAGCAGTCCATCACATTTGCTTTATTCTGTTGGTTAAAAGCAAGCCTTAGGTCCTGTCTAAACTCAGAGAAAGGACTGCACAAAGGTATAAGTACCAGGAGGCAGGCATAATTGGGAGTGATCAAAGACTTGTCTACAGTCTCTCAAATCAAAATGCCCTCAGCCAGGGAGAGGCTCAGTGGGACAAATTAAGAGACTAGCATTGACATAATGTGCTACCACGTGTAAAATAGCCAGTGGGAACGTGATGTATATATAAAACACAGGGAGCTCAGCTCGGAGTGCTGTGATGATCTGGAGGGGAGGGAGGGAGGCTCAGGGGTGAAGGGATATATGTTTACATATAACTGATTTATGTTGTTACACAGCAGAAACTAACACAACACTGTTAGTTTTAATTAATTTTAAATTAAAAAAAATTTTAAACCGAAATACCCTTTCTTGAACTCTGTGGTTTGTAACTTATACCTAGTCCGCAGGTAATTCTTATGATGAGGCAGATTTGAGAAACAACAAAGTCAGAAAAAGTGGAAGCCAAATTAAAATAGATGCAAGCTATCAGCATTGACAAGAATTTAAGAGAAATGGACTTCCAGAAGAGGTAGTTTGTGGCATTGCTTAATCGTAAAGAATCACAAGGAAGAAGTATCCAGTTCACTGTCTAGAACACATCCCCTAAACCGAGATATAATTCTGTAAATCACTATAGGATTAAGTGAAAATGATACAAAATCATATAAGTATTCTTCTATGTATTGGAATGGATTACAGAGTTTACAGAAAGGAGAGCTCACTATAGAGGAAGGTTTCATATGTTAGATGTAGCTTAAACTGGACCTTGATGGATGGGTAGAAATTGGATGAAGAAAGAAAGGAAAGGTGAAGTGGTGTGAAGAATGAGAGGGAAGTAGGAATGAGCACAGCATGGAAATCAGTCTTCCTGAGTAAGGGTTGTGCTGAGATGTAAGAAGTATTCATGCTTGTTTTGGCAGGGAAGTGAATCTGAGTTAGAGAACCTTCTGACATGACCTCTGAAAGAACTGTATGAAGGTCCCCGGTCAAAATGGGACAAGTGGGACTGAAAAGGAAGGACTAGGGGAATCAAAGGAGGATACTGTTTTTATTTTTATTTTTTTTAGAGCTTTCTTTTTTTATCATAGTATAACTGCTTTACATTGTCGTGTTAGTTTCTCATGTACAACAGAGTGGATCAGTTATATGCATACATATATCCTCTCTCTCTTTAGCCTCCCGCCAACCACCCTCATCCCACCTCTCTAGGTCATCACAGAGCACCAAGCTGAGCTCCCTCTGCTATGGAAACAATTGGTTTTAAAAGTGTTACTTAAGAAGAAATGTATTCAATCCATAAGCTCAGACCTAGAGATAAAGTTGATGGCCTATCTAATGCAGATACCATTGCAGAATTTTAACAGAGATAGAGGCTGACCACATTCATGTAGCAAAGGCACCTGCGATGAGTTGTTTTATAGTTTATATTGCACTATTATCTGATATATATTGTAATATAAAGGGATGAATTAGTGCTTTAAAATAAAAGCTACCTTAAATATTAGCCAAATAAAATGTTAAGAGTATAAATAGTTTACAGGAATAACTAGATCTGTTTGAGTGCATATTAGATTACCACCATTGAGAACACTACTGTTATTCAAGTAACATATCTCCTAACACAGAGGATGAATGATACTATCAAATGATGAATTTATTAATGTTTGAAATATTAACTAGATAACCTACAGTAATCCAAAAATACTTCTTCTTTCTGTTTGTTTATTTTTGCTTAGGTGGGATGGGCTAGGGGAAAGAGTGTCGGATTTTTAGTATGGCAATAGAGGATTTATCCTAGCCCTTGTATCAGTTAGCTTGGGTTCTGCTCAGCTGTATCATCTATGAAAAGAGAGCAACAGTATCCCTGCCAACCTCACCGAGTTATTACAGTAATCAAATATGATCATTTATTTTTATGACACTTTAAAATATTGGGCATTTTATACTTTTCAATGTATTTTTATTATTTAAACACTAGCCAAAATAAACATTACTTATTTTCATTATTGGATACAGTGAAAATTACAAACTTGTTATCTATCTTTTAAGTTTTTCCTCATGTTTGTATATTAGAGCAAACCAATAATCAGGATTTTCAGACAGCAGAAACCTCACATTTTTAAATATGGCAGATAGTTTTATAACAGCTTATTCCATTTTTTAGATTCTGTACACTGAAGTAATTCTTTTTCTAATCTTTGCAATACCAAAAAAAAAAAAATCATTACTTGCCAAACTGGATACTGCACTTTATAGTTTGTGGATATATAATAATCCTTGAAAATTGTATTTGGGAAACATGGATGTTTGGAAACAAGTAGCGCATGTAGTCAGTACACTAGATAAAGTTGTGTTCATTTATTTTTGCAGCTTACATCTTGTTTTATACCTTGGACAAGAACATTCCAATCGATGACTGGATTATGGAAACAATCAGTGGTGATCGGCTTACTCATCAAATCATGGATCTCAACCTGGACACTGTGTATTACTTTCGAATCCAAGCACGAAATGCCAAAGGAGTGGGGCCTCTCTCGGATCCCATCCTCTTCAGGACTCTGAAAGGTTGGAATCATTTCCTGTCATTTTCTTTTCTTTCTCCCCCCCGCCCCCCGCCCCCATGGAGGGGTTATAAAATAGTTTTGAAGTCTGTTTAGGGAATTGACTTAAACCATCTCTGTTGGCACCATGACTACAGTGGACATTCAAAAGAAGTTAAAATGCAAATTAAAACCAAAATGAGATATCACCTCAAGCCTGTTAGAATGAGTGTCATCCAAAAGACAAGCAACAACAAATGCTACCTTGACTATGGAGGAGAGAGAACCCTAGTGCACCATTTGGGTGTGTAAATTGGTGCAGCTGCTACGGAAAACAGTATGCAGGTGCCTCAAAAAATTACAAGTAGAAATACCATATGATCTAGCAATTCCACTTCTGGGAATATATTCAAAGAAGACAATAACATTAACTCTCTAAGATACCTGCATCCTGATGTTCATAGAAGTACTATGCACAACAGCCAAGACACGGAACCAGCATAATGTCCATTGATGGATATAACAGAATATACATATAATGGAATATTACTCAGCAACACAAAAAAAACATGGAAATCCTACCATTTGTGACAGTATGGATGGACCTTGAAGGTGTTATGCTAAGTTAAATAAATCAGAGAGAAAGCCAAATGCTGTATGGTTTCACTTATATATGGGACCTAAACAAACAGATAAACACCAGATTCAGGAAAAGAGATCAGATTGGTGGTTATCAAAGGTAGGAGGTGATGAGGGAAGGATTTGGAGGAAAGTAATTAAAAGGTACAAACTTTCAGTTATAAGAGATGTAGGTACTAGGGAGGTAATAAACGCGTGATAACTATAGTTAACACTGCCGTCTGATATACAGGAAAGTTGTTAAGAGAGTAGATTCCAATAGTTATCGTGAAAAAAGTTCTTTCCTTTTTATTGTATTCATACAAGATAATGGTATTAACTAAAGCTATTATGATAATCATTTCACAATATGTGTAAATAAATCATCTTGCTGTATATCTTATACAGTGATGTGGCGTTTCCCAGATGGTGCTGGTGATAAAGAATCTGCCTGCCAATGCAAGAGATGCAGGTTCGATCCCTGGGTTGGGACGATCCCCTGGAAGAGGGCATTGGCAACCCACTCCAGTATCCTTGTCTGGAGATTCCTATGTACAGAGGAGTCTGGCGAGCTATAGTGCATAGCATCGCAAAGAGTTGGACACAACTGAAGTGACTTAGGACGCATGTCAGTTATTTCTTAAATAATTGAAAAAAATTGGAAACAAACAAATATGATAAAAGATAATTAATTAAAAGTTACCTTTTTATGCTGAAAGCCAACATGCCAAGGCAATATCTATTATATTATTACATTTTCTGTCATCAACACAAAGTATACATATTTAACTTGACTTTTTTTCCATTACACTCCTTTTGGAATTTTGTATTGATTTCATATATATGGGCTCTATTCACAATATAATAAAACACTTTAACCATTGTATTTAAGGGATAAAAATTAAAAAGCATTTTATTACGTGAACTGTGTGCATACTATCTACTACCAAGTTTAAGTATTTCCTTTCAGGAACTAGTGTTCTTATTAAAAGAAATTTTGATATGGCAAGACAGAAAATCTCAAACAAAATTAATTTTTTTTTAAGGACACAGAGTAGCAACATGAAAAAAAATATCTTGCATCATGATTACTAGAAGAAAACTCTACATGCTTACAAGTATAAAAATCACTGCTCAATTTAAGGATAGTTGTATGTTTATACAGAAAAATAAAAGGCCTGAGATTAGTGACTACTTCATAATGATCTTCATATAAGTTCTTTCTGTTTTAGAGCACAGCATTATTTTTTTTTGGAGGATGAATGATTTCAAGAGCCTCTATTATTTAGCAATTGAAAATAATTCAGATGTTCCATAGTTGATATATAAACATGTAAATTTAAGGTATTATATGTGTTATTGTCGCTAAGTCATGTCCAACTCTTTGCCACTCTGTGAACTGCAGCCCACTAGGCTCCTCTGTCCATGGAATTTCCCAGGCAGGAATACTGGAGTGGGTTGCCATTACCTTCTCCAGGGGATCTTTTTAACCCAGGGATCGCACTCACGTCTACTGCTTGGCAGACAGATTCCTTACCGTCTGAGCCACCAGGGAAGCCTTTTAAGAAGGATACTTGGTTTTTAAATCCCTTACCACCTTATGCCCATATATCTGTCGGAAACCTTAACAAAACATGATAGCAAACAACTGACAAATTAGAAAGATGTATCTGAGTTGACATTTTTACCCATTTACTTGGACAAACTAAAGAAGAGACTTAGAATAACTAGATAGCCCATTTCTCAGTTCTCCTAGGAAAAATACTCTAATAAACAGTAGACATTTGGATGCTGGTGATTGAGCTGTTCAAAAGCTAGATTTGGTAGCAGCTAATCTGAAAGTTTGCCAAGAACATGCAAATAAACATTCAGCCTAAGCCTACATGACAGCTCTTTCACGACAGAGTAGAAGTTGGAAGGAAGGCAAGAGGAAAATGAGCCAGTCTTCGCCTATCCAGGTTTTTAGGACTTCATGTCTAAATCAGATTTCACTCCAAATGAGCAATTGAAAGGAAACTGGTCATTCATTTTGTGGGAGCATGAAATGTAACTAGATAATGTTTCACAAATGATTCATCTTTACCTATAGACAAGTGCCAAACTAATTTCATGCTTACAATGTATGCCAACTAGAGATCTCACAGAGGGTTTAAGATAACTTAAGACATCCAAATGTATTAAGCAGCAGAGAGATGAGTTATCTCAGGATTTATAGGCTCATATTGATCACCATCCTGTGGATTATTTAATGAACTTCATATCCCATTTGGTACTATTTACTCTAAGTGCCCTGAACTCATCCATGAGATGTTTAAGAGTAAGAACAAATTCAAGATACGTTATATGTCACAATAGTCCATTAGGGTTATTTCTAATATCGTGATATGAATATTTAAGATTATCTACCCCAAGTATATCATATTCAATTAATAGACAATTAGATTTTTATGCTGTCTTGTGCTGTGCTTAGTCACTCAGTCGTGTCCCATTCTTTGCAACCCCATGGACTATAGCCCACCAGACTCCTCTGTCCATGCGGATTCACCAGGCGAGAATACTGCAGTGGGTTGCCATGTCCTCCTCCAGGGAATCTTCCCAACCCAGGGATCGAACCCAGCTCTCCCGCATTGCAGGCAGATTCTTTATCATCTGAGCCATGAAGGAAGCCCAAGGTCTTACATTAAACTAAGTTTTGGATGTCTTAAGTATGTTTTAAATGATTCAGACATTGATGTTGCCTATCTTTATAAACAATTAATATTGCATAGGCACGAACCTTATATGTACGTCACATGACAGATAGTCTAAGGTAAATAAATTACTCATCATAAGAGACTTGAAGCCACAGTGAATCACATCTACACTAAAGATAAAATGCTCTCTGATTTAAGATTTTCTGTTTCCAAAGCTGCTTCAAAATATAAGGCCTCTGTTCATCAGAATGTAATGTCTGACAGACAGAAAGGATCCCTTATTGTCCTGAAGCTGAGGAAACTCTCAGTGGTCTATGAGAGTTGCAAATTGTGCATTAGTCAGTCGTTAAGAGCATCATTGGAGAAGGCAATGGCAACCCACTCCAGTACTCTTGCCTGGAAAATCCCATGTATGGAGGAGCCTGGTAGGCTGCAGTTCATGGGGTCGCTAAGAGTCAGACACGACTGAGCGACTTCACTTTCACTTTTCACTTTCATGCATTGGAGAAGGAAATGGCAACCCACTCCAGTGTTCTTGCCTGGAGAATCCCAGGGACGGCGGAGCTGGTGGGCTGCCGTCTATGGGGTTGCACAGAGTCAGACACAACTGAAGTGACTTAGCAGCAGCAGCAGCAGCAGCAGCAAGAGCATCATTTTCTCATGCTCAGTCTTTGTAAAGATAGAAGCATTTTCTACTAGAAAGTAAGGTTTTACTTTTTTTGTTTGGTCACCAGTCAGAGAAGTACAGGAAACTCAATCTGTAATCATTGGTTAAATAAAAGGATGCTTATAACTTAAAAGGAATTAAATTATCATTGCCTTTTTAATTTTTTTGTACATGCATTATACAATGTTGTACATATATGCAGTAGATCTGATTCTTTCTTTGGGATGTTAATTGGAAGAACATTGAACTTCATTCTCTGACCACAGAAGACTCTCCCTTCTCCAGATTCCATATTATGATACCTGCACACTAGAGAAACCTTGGAAAATGTCTGAAATGTATGTTTATTTCTGCCCATCACATGAGTCGTTCCTTCTAGTAAAGTAAGCTTCTCCGTGTTGGACTGTCAAGTAACAAGGAGGAAGGACATTCCTGAAGGATTAGACCAAAGAGGGCATCTGTGGGGAGATGAAGTCGCCTCCCGCACAGAGAAGCAGAGTCTTCAGCAGAGGAAGAGCACTAGAATAGGGTCTCTTTTCTGGGCATTCTTAATTGCCATTCTGAAATATTCATCTCTCCCATACAAGGATATGGAACTAAAAGCTGTGCTCCAGAATACAAAAAAGTTTTAGTTTTTAAATAATTTTGTGAAAAAGTACATAATATTCATGATAGGTGACAGGAGAAATTAAAAATTCAAGGCATAAAATTATAATACTTTGGCATTTGTTTTTAATTTTTAAAAGTCATTATTTTCTTTAATAAAAAGTACTTATTAGGACATATTTAGTCCCTGTTGGGAAATATTCTTTAGTATTATTCACCATACCAAATATTTATTTGTTACTTGTAAAAAATTTGGACTACAGGTAATGCATTATGTAATTAAAGACAAAGGGAGAGAGAAAGAATGGCAATAAGATAAGACTGGTTTTCTTCTCTTATTTTTAATATCATTCCAAAAAGTCCTCACCTATGAGATGCTGATTCAAACAGTTTCTCAAGTGTGTTCTGGTCTGACTACCAAACTTTTCCCTTCCTGGCTTGTTTGGTCACATAGACCCTGACGTGCCCTTCCTCATTCTTACTGAACACTTGGTGTGGCACTTCTTAAAGCAAAGTGTTCTTCCTTAAAAGCTATATTAGGATCCTTTCTCTGTATGTAAACAATAGATAATGCATTTGCCTCTCAAAAGCACCTCTCATCAACAATTCCCTAATACCATAACAAAATATATTTTGAGACATCATTAGTGTTAATTGGGAAATGGGAGAGAAAAATTAAGATACACATTAAACTGTAATGATTATATTTGAAAAGACTGGATTAGATGACCTGGTGAGTTGAAAATTGTTAAATCTTGAAGAGATACAAAGACAGTTATAAAACTTAAAGCTTGTTGAATCTTAATCTAATAAGCATGCTTTTATACACCATTTTCCAAAAAGTGATTCATAATTCAGTCTTCTACTTAGTAAGATATCTTTCCTGGTTTATCTTTTTCATAGACCATGCCTCTGTATTATTTGAAAATGAAACAAATTGCAAATTATCTCTGGTTTAGGAGTTTGTCCTTCTGTGATATAACATTTATAAACCCTGTATTTGAAAGTGGTTTTTACTAACAGCATTATTAAGTATTTTGATTTTATATATTATTTTGCACAATTATTTGTATTCTTTCAAATAAAAGAAAAAGGAAGGACTGCCACCTACAAGATATTTGCTTTAAGTATTTTTCAAACAATAATGATGGATTTGCTATGAGACCACTACATGTAATGAAAAAATAGAATAGATTATAGGTTGCTGCCTATCAGAATCCATTATACTTTTCTCTGTCTGACTTTGAGACATATACAAAAAGCAAACCAGCAAATGTGGTAGCCTAAGTGTCTGACTGCAATTAAGTGAGTTAAATAAAGCCAGAAGACTCAAAGATCAAAGAAAATCAAATATAGTTGAAATAAGTCTAACTGACGGAAACTTACAGAGATCTATGTTAGTCAAAATGTCATTTCACAATTTCTAGGAAAGCAGTGTTTCAGAGATTTACCTCATATTTAGTTACATTTGGTTAACAGAAGACACTTTTCAAAAATTTAGAGATATCTTAAAATCTAACAAATTATTTTCAAGAACAGTATACATAATTCTGTATATGACCAACCTAGACAGCATATTAAAAAGCAGAGACATTACTTTGCCAACAAAGGTCCATCTAGTCAAAGCTATGGTTTTTCCACTAGTCATGTATGGATGTGAGAGCTGGACTATAAACAAGGCTGAGCACCAAAGAATTGATGCATTTGAACTATGGTGTTGGAGAAGACTCTTGAGAGTCCCTTGGACTGCAAGGAGATCCAACCAGTACATCCTAAAGGAAATCAGTCCTGAATATTCCTTGGAAGGACTGATGCTGAAGCTGAAGCTCCAATACTTTGGCCACCTGATGTGAAGAACAGAATCATTTGAAAAGACCCTGATGCTGGGAAAGATTGAAGGTGGGAGGAGAAGGGGACAACAGAAGATGAGATGGTTGGATGGCATCATCAACTCAATGGACATGAGTTTGAGTAAACTCTGGGAGATGGTGATGGACAGGGAGGCCTGACGTGCTGCAGTCCATGGGGGTCACAGAGTCGGACACGACTGAGCTACTAAAGTGACTGACTGATACATAATTCATTTAAAATAGTCAACAGTTCAGCACCTTGCCTCACAAGGTTTAAAATCAAACCATTTAGATTAAACTTTATAATAATTTATTACTTTACTCCGTTCATCTGAAAATTGGTTAAGTTCTCTTGTTGAAAAATTAAAAATGAATACAAGAAAATAGCTTCCTTAACTTATTTAAAGTATATGGATGATAATTACTTGGTAATAGCATGCATTTATTACTGTTAATTGTATTATTAAACTTGCATGAAAATAATCTTAAGTTTGTTTTAGAGGACTGTTACAAATAACATTTTTACAACACATTTACACAGCAAAATATTACTTTCAAATTCTTTCTTTAATTTAATGGAAGTAATCACAGTAACTGACTCCTTATCAATTTTATTTCAATAGGGCATTGGCCTTGATATGAGAACTCACTAATAAAACCGTTGGCTAGAAATGTCACCTTTCTTGATGGAAACTGCCAAAATCTAATAATATTATTTCTCTTTCCTCCACAGTGGAACACCCTGACACAATGGCTAATGACCAAGGTTGGTGGTTTTCATCCGTCATTTTTCCCTCCTTGGGTCAATGCTGTCTTTTAGAAACGTCAGTCATTATTTCATTTTCTTCTTTCTACCTGGGCCATACACCTGATGAAGCAGACACTAGTGTGATAATTAATCTAGTTAATGAAGTTCTGCTTGGCTGAGGTTTCGGCTCTGATAGGGAGGATGTAAATTTTCTTGAGAGGAAATTGTTTTGTCTCCATTCTGAAGGACCAATTAAAATGTCAAGCTTCTTTGTATGAAATAAATTTTTAGTCTCTGTCTGCACTTCTGAATAATTCACATTAAGTGTAATTAAGCTCAGCATAATTTTCAAGCTGCTCTTGCACCCTTTCATGAGCTCTGGATTAAAGTTCTGTAGCTCGACAGAGAAGACCCATAACTCGTGTGTGCTTTTCCTCTACAATGAGCTGCTTTTCATACAGAAAAACAAAGTTAGGTCAACTTTTTTTAGGGCAATACTTTTGTTCATTTTGAAGCCAGAAAATTTTCATTTTAAGAATAAGGTGCCAGTTTTACTCGCAGTATTTTGTCCTCCTTCCATTCATTTGCTAAAAGCTGATTTGTGTAGAGAAACAGAGATGGTTTTACACAGAGGAAAATGGAAATAAATCAAATCCATCAATTCTCAGGTAGATAGGAATTTATTACCATGATTTGTAGACTGATGTATTAAGATGCCATTTTTTTTTTTTTTTTTGCACAAAGGATAATTAGTAGAATGCCACAGGGAAAAAAAAAGAATAGTTTATGCATTTGATTTTTATAGGATGTTGTAGTCTTCCAAAAGCGAGCATTTGGAAATGCTCAGAACTGGTGACCATTGGTGTTGTGAGTATTGGTTCAGAGCTCACAGCTTGTATAATTGTTTCCTGCTTGAGACATTATTGTCAACGTAACCTCCCTACCATCATCATGTCTGTAAGGCATCATGGTGTAGACTATGCTTTTCAACAAGAATACTTTTCAATTGTTGACAAATACTAAGAATCTGAATGTTGTTTCACTAACAGTAGCAGATTGTCTACATGAGTAGTATTTTATTTAATGATCCTGTATTCAGGTTTATCTCTGGGTCCTTATATCATCCCTCTGCTTAAGAGAACATGGCCAACACTTCATACAGGCAGTAACTGAAATGATGGAATACACAGAAATGTCCACCCAGGGTTAAATTTTCCATTAATCATTCCCTGATAGCTCAGTTGGTAAAGAATCTGCCTGCAATGGAGGAGATCCTGGTTTGATTCTTGGGTAGGGAAGATCCTGGAGAAGGGATAGGCTACCCACTCCAGTATTCTTGAGGTTCCCTGGTGGCTCAACTGGTAAAGAATCAGCCCACAATGCGGGAGACCTGGGTTTGATATCTGAGTTGGGGAGATACCCTGGAGAAGGGAAAGGCTACCCACTCCAGTATTCTGGCCTGAAGAATTCCATTGACTGTACAATTCATGGGGTCGCAAAGAGTCGGACACAACTGAGTGACTTTCACTTCACTTAATCACCTATATGTTCCTGCTTGCTTACACTTAAAATATTTTCATAAGATCAATATCTACTAAACAGTAATATTTGAAAAGCCACTAATGATAAGTAATTGACAGCTAGCATGTATTTTATTAGGTAAATTAAACATTGGTGCTATCTAGATTCAAGCTGGAATAATTAGCAGAATTTATAATTTCAATTAAAAATAATTAAAACAACTTTGCATAGCATTCTTAACTTAAATGAATTTGGGGCTTCCACAGGCAGGCAACTCCTAAGTTTTGAAATTATGTTTAGAAAAAGTATATATAGAGAGAAAGAAAATATGAAAACATTTTTTAAATAACTGAACCAGATGAAAAGTTACATTATTAGCCATTTGAGTGACAGTATGCTCAGGCTTCTCAATGTAGTGGATTTCCAGTTGTTTCTGGATTCCTTTTAATTTTTTTTGCTGTTATTTTTTCATTGTTTTGGTAATATTTTCAGCTACCAAGAAATATATTTTGTACAGTCTCTTTGGTCACACACTCTCCATGGATTTTACTCAGATCCTCACATTGACAGTGAAATCAGATCAATTATGGGGAACAAAAGGAATTCCCAAGAATTATTGCCAGTGGCTGTGTTCATATATTCGGGCAATTGTTCTTTTTCTTCATCTGACAATACTTCGATTCTGTCACATATTATACTACTTGGTCCCTTACTCAAGCACAAGTGGTATACAGTTGGTCAAATTGATAGGTTCTAAATTTTACATCAAACTCTAATTACTTGTAAAAGTGAGAAGGAGTGACAATATGTAATTTAGTGGTTATAAGCCAGATCTTTAAATTCTTACAAAGAAAGCATATAAAATTTGTTGGCCATCCAAAACTCTTTGAAAACAAAATCAGACTTAGTGCTCGAAAAATAACCCAGTTTAAAGATTCCTCTAAGATTGATGGGAAGAACAGGAAAAGGCTGCTTTGAAGATCCACACTCTCGGCACACAGCAAATCAGCTGGATCTGCATTATTGTGCTCTCTGTTAGAACAATTTGTCCCCTTCCCATGGTGAGATGATCCCACAGTTATATTTACGACAAGCGCTGAATTTCTGTTGAGAGAAAATTTGCTCAGAGAGAAAATTTAGCACCCTGGGTCAGAGTTAACCTTGCAAAGATGAATCCTAAATAGAAAAGCAGGAGGTCGAGTTTGACTCATATGAGAAAAAGGGAGAAAAGTTTTGATTGCTTTTAAAAAGTGTCCTGTGATCTCTTGTCACAATTACCTTTTCTTGGAACTTAATATCTCCCCTGAAGAATGTAAATGTGAAAGCAAAAAGTTAGTTACGTTTGAGTCGCATCTGATTGGGGAAAAGTGTTTTCTTCTGAGTAATAGCAGTGGTAGCATGAAAATGATGGCTGATTTGCATAGAACTCCTTTTCCCCTCATGTAAGTGTAAACTGATCAGATCCAGCGTTTTCACATCTCTTGTTCCACATCTTAATTATTTCTCTAGTCTCTTGTAGGCACAAGCAGCCAATAAGTTTTCAAGTAATCATGGGATTTTAGAGGTTAATTGCAGATTTACTCCTTTGGAGGGTCAGTTGGAGAAGGGAAAGTGAGTGGAAAAGATACAGACTGTGTTCCTTTTTTATTTTTCATATTTTGGTAAAAACCCTGTTAATTTGTCTGTGTCTGGGTGGGTGTGTATCATAGTAAAATTAATCCTTGTGAAGCTTTCACCACCAATTGCTATTCTAAGAGCTTAACATGTATTGACTCATTTAATCCACATAATGTGTGTGTGTACTAAGTCACCACAGACATGTCTGACCCTTTGCTACCATATGAACTGTAGCTCACCAGGCTTCTCTGTCCATGGGGTTCTCCAGGCAAAAATACTGGAGTGAGTTGCCATGTCCTCTTCCAAGGGATCTTCTTGACCCGGGGATCAAAGCCTCATCTCTTTCATCTCTTGCACTGGCAGGCAGGTTCTTTACCACTAGTGCCCCCTGGGAATACTATGGGAGATACACTGTCATTTTTCCCAATTTACTGATGAAGAAGGGGAAGCTCACAGAGTTCAAGTGATTTGCCTGTAGACACACAGCTGGTAAGCAGCAAGACCATGATTCAAACCCAGACAGCCATCTTTCAAAATCCCTATTTTGAACCACCAAGTATGACTACATGCTACGTATACATATACACACACGGCACTTTTGACGTGTATCTGTCAAGTCCCTGCATCTAAAGTGGGCATATAGATACTTTCCTAATATCAGCCTTTCTTTCCCCAATTCAGTGAATATTCTAGAGAACAAAGCAGTTATCAATCTGAGATCATCCTCTAAGTGGGAAGCTGCAGCACTGAATATATGATCCTGACAGTCCTTTATCTCAGGAAACACAAGCATGGTCCTATCTCTACTGCCTTGGTCAGCTCGAGTGGCCAATACAAAACACCACAGTTTGGGTGGGTTAAGTAACAAATGTATTTTCTCATAGTTCTGGAGGCTGGAAGCCTCAGATCAGGGTTTGGCAGGGTTGGTTTCTGGTGAGAACTCTCTTCCTGGCTTGCAGACTGCTGCCTTCTTGCTGAATTGTCCTCACGGGGTGGAGAGAGTGAGAGTGAACTCATGACCCTGCTTATAAGGATGCTAATCTTATTGGATCAGGGCCCCACCCTTATGACCTCATTTAACTTCAAGTACTTCTATAAAGACCTGTATCTCCTAATACAGTTACACTTGGTGTCATGAATTCAACATATGAATTTGGGCATGGGGAGGACATAATTCAGTACATACCATCTACTTTCAAAACCAAAACTGTTCTTTCACTGATTCTCTTTCCAGATTTTCAAATGAGGAAGCAGAAAAAATTGTTGTGCAGGTTACTCAGATATAGTATCAGGCAGAGTTGGAACTCAAACATGTTTATCTCTGACTCCCAGAGTATGTTGTCTTTCCTGTGTAGACTGTTGCTCTATTTATGAAAAAATTGGCTCTTTGTTTTTCTACAATCAGCTTAAACCTTTTAGATCTTCAAACAGAAGCATTTATTAAAGCCTCTTGTTTGGGGATCACAGTGGAGGATAGCCATAACTATAAAGTATGACCAATTCTTGAAAGTAATTATTAGATCAAACTTTTAATCGTAAATGATTGCTTTTGCACCCTTGAGCAAGTGAAAGGAAAGGTAGTTGCACAATCGTGTCCGATTCTTTGTGACCCCATGGACTGCAGTCTGCCTGGCTCCTCTGTCTATGGAATTCTCCAGGAAAGAATTCTGGGGTGGGTTGCCATTTCCTTCTCCAGGCGATCTTTCTGACCCAGGGATCAAATCCGGGTCTCCTGTATTGCAGGCATATTCTTTACCAACTGAGCCACTAGCATTTAACCCCAAAATGTTATCCTCTGTGTTGAGGTGTCAATAATGTAAAAACTGGTAATTCTTAGCATGAAGACAAATGCTGAGTTTCATATATGTTTCCATGCTTGCCCACCGGGGCAGTAGTACAGGTGCTGTGGCCATGACATGGTACCATAAAGAGGAATCCTCGTGAAATGATCTGTATCACTGCTGATGCGAATTATGAGGGAAAATGGCTTGCTTTGAGCACCGTCAAGTATCTTCAATTCACCATGGCCTGCAGAGGGGTGACGTAAAACAGGAGACCTGGAAAAGAGGCATAAATTCACAGGCCAGTTTTTAGATCCAGATGAAGGCAGCCTGCTGAGAATTGCCCTCCCACTGCCGAGAGAGAATTACGCTCCGCTGAATGGCGATAATGGCTGGTAATGCTCCGGGCTTTGCCGTCAGCTCGGTGTGTGATGGAAGAGAACCAGAATGCAATAGGATGCCCGAGATGCTAGCACCGTGCTGACACTGTGAGCTCCTATGTGGATTTGGGCGTGGGACTGAACTCCTCTCAGCATCCTCACCTGTAAAATGATGACTTAGCCCAAATGATCTTTGATTTCTTTTAGGTTTCAGATGATCAAATTTTAGAATTGGTATTAGAAGACTAAAGCGCAGGCACAGCATCTTCGTGTCGGTAGCCCCTCGCATGTCAGCACTCCCGCTGGACATCTGCACTCTTCTGCGCATTGTGCATGTTCTATCATAGTTAGCTCTCACATCCTTACAGATGCAGAAAGTAAAACTCTTAAGAGGTCACATCTTGCCAAAGACTCACAGAATGTAAGTAGTTAGGCTGAAACGTATACCCAGGCTAAGTAGCTTGAGAATCTCTGCTCAGAACCAATGTATAATTTCTGGAAATGCAGTAAGTTAATCAACTCCTACTTTGTTATCAAGAAACTGAAACTTACACACCCTTCGCATAAATTCACCCAGTTTAAAGGTCTTTGTCTTTCCCCAATAGGGTATTCAGGCCAAGTACTTGACATTACACTGGCCATTTTCCACCTCAACAAGTTTGATCTCATGAATAAACAGAATGTTAATTGTTTCCAGTTTTAGGGAAATAAGCTTTTCAAGGCAGTCTAGTCAAGCTTGAATTCAGTTAATGTAATTCAGATTTTGCAGGATTTGGATCACAGGAGCCAGGCTGCTGTTTGAGAAATTGACACCTTTAGCACCTTTTGATGGGAGTCATTTAATTGAAAATGAAAACCTATTTTTACCCTGTTATCCTGTGTAATTTCAACTCACTTTATTAGTCAACTGCTTGCTACACTCCCTTGAAAAAAAACTACTCTCACATATGTTTTTCTCAGCTCCAGAATTTTGCAATTCTGAAAATTATAGTGTTAAAAAAAAAAAAAACTAGAGGCCCAAAATGAGTAATGTGCTTTTGATAAAATATCCTTTCCCAGCAAGCAACAAAGAAACTGTCTAATCAACCTCTCAGAAGTTATTATGTTTTAATAGGTAACTTTGAAAGAAAAAAAAATGTACCTAATGCTTACAGAAGTTAACATGATTCATGGTATAGTTTTAATCTTCTCAGACCTGAAAGCTAGACATTTTCATTAATAAGCCCTCAAAAAGATATCTTAAGCAAGTCCTTATTGTCAAGCCTCCTGTGATGCCAAAGGTCCTTCTTTGTCATAGATATCAGCCAAATATTAAGTTCCTAGCTTTTTCTGCCTGGTTTATCAGTTCAGGATTCTGCCTCATCAGTTTTCTTTCTGAAACACAGATGGTTCACTGTTACTTGCAGAATGAAGTCAGTTCTCTGACATCAAGGTCCTGGTTGTCTGACTTCAAATTTGGCCTTCTAGACTCACAACCAGTTTATCCCTCCATGTATGTCACAGTCTGTTAGCAAAGATTCACAAATCACTCTGGAAAAAAAGTATCTTTAGAACTCCATGCTCTAGCTAGTACTGTCCTCTTAGCCTTAGCAGTGCATTCTCCCTTTCTCTACTGAGACAAGTCCTTATCTTTGAAGGCTTTTTCTCAATTGTCTTTTGTCCAAGAAGTCTTTGTTACCTTTCTGGCCATTTATTCTTCTGTGTGTGCATAACACCCAGTTTAGTCTCTGCTATGCTATTTGTTTCTTATAGTTCATCTATATATGTATCCCCAATGTCTTGGCCAGGTTGAAATTCTTTGGTGGCAAAGGGCTAGTCTCATTCACATTGTCATCTCTGCCTCCCTATACCCCCAATCTCTAGTTTTGAACCTATCATATTATAGTTGACTGATAAGAGTTTGTTGAATTGAATTATGACACAGATATTTGAGAAACAGAGTAATCTGGAAAGATAGACTTTACCATCTCATCCAAAGTATCGTTTGGAAAACCCAGAAGTAACAGTGTTCATGCCTGTGGGATACTGTGCAGTCAGCCCTCCCTATCTTCCTGTTCCAAACCTGCAGATTCAGCCAGTGTTGGATCCTGTCCTGTGTTTACCTATTATATTTGAGCATCCGTGGGTTTTGGCCTCTGAGGCAAGTCCTGGACCCGATCCCTGCAGGTATTGAGGGATGACTGTATAGGTGATTGATTTGGGGGGGATGAAAAAGATATGAAAATATTTTTTTCCAGTAGGGAAAATGTATCTTCAATATTCATCTATTAAATTAAAGCTGAACAGAAAGACAAGCTCTCTCTGATCCAGGAAAAGGTGGTCACGTTGTAGATGATTTTGATCCACTGGGTCCTTTTCTTGACCTTTGCCCTTCTCTGTGAAGGTTCTTCACCCTTTTCATCTTTCTTGACCTTCTCTGTCATTTACTGTCAGAGAAAATGTATACACTTGCCGTTCAGCAGCTGCTCATGGTCCTGAGTATGTAAAGAACAAAATCAAAACTAGTGGGTGCAGAGGAGTTTTTGAAATTCCAAATGTGTGATATGAAAACAGTTGGACTCACTTTTGACAACCTGTTTAAAACTATTTGCCTAGCACTGTTCTAGATGTGATGAAACCTAAGAAGGAAGTATGGTTCCATGGGTTCATTTGCAAAAAGATACAGTATAGTTAGGATGTAAAGACTCGCAGCCGGATATGAAAAGTATGAAATGCTAAAGCAGGTGGTACTATCTGCATATGCATGTTATAGGGTTTCAGACAGGAATCACTGTGAGTAGCAGTAAAAAGACTTCTTAAGATCCAGTAGTTTAAATATATGAGCAAAACTTGAGTCAGCACAAATAACTATAGAGAGAAAATGACTTGAACTTTTATTCAGAAAAATCCTAGGATGGGAAAAGCAAGAAGCTGCTCAAAGAATGAGGATTGCAAATATGTTCAAGGCATAATTAGGGCACCGCTGTACAGACTAGGACACTGTGGTTGAGATAAATTGGTAACCGTGCTTTTGCTGTTTCTCTCTGCTCTAACACAACAGTTCTCCGGGCTTTTTACTCTGAAATACATCAAGTGCCTACTGTTGTAGGCTCCTGAAGACCAGCAGTGTTCCCTGCATCCAGAATCCTGCAAACCCCATTCACTCTTGACTGCTGATACTGATCAAAAGTTGTTTGAGGGGAACAGCATCAGTGAGAGTGAAGGTTGGGGAGAGGAAAGGAAAATCTGGAATAGGAACAGGGCCTCACTCTCCGTCATCAACTCTTTAAAGAGTTTTCCTAGCTCTTTTGGTCCACTTCCGTTATGCCTTTTCTGAAAGGACACCTTCACTTGTCCCCGTCCTCTGCATGCTGACAAAGACAACTATTTCATTTCTTTTCCAAAGTCTGTTGTGTTTTGTGTGCCTTACTGAGAATGGGGCTACCATCTTAAGTCAGACCCACACAGCAAAGCCCTCCCACACAGCAAAGCCCTCCCAATCATACACCCTGATCAACTCTAGGCGATGCTCTAATTTTTGCCCAAATACACTCCCTATTCATCTTTCATTTATTAAATTGCTCAATAATGGTAAAACCATCATCATCAAAGTCAGACAGATTAAACCACTTAAAATGAGTATGTTAGTTCATCTTTCTGAGCCGCAGTTTGCTCATCTATAAAACGGAGCTAATAATGTTTACATCATGAATTTGTAATGAATAGCATCCTCATCCTATTTATTATAGAAGTCTTTCCTGTTGTATTTAATTTGCTCTTCACACTCAGCTAGAATCATCACACTAGAATGCATATTTGATTGAGTCACTTTTCTGCTTAAAATACCTTCAGCGGATCTGTCCCCTATAAGAAAAACTCTAGACTCTTTTGTAAAGCATATAATGAGTTTTATGATTTCATCTTGGCCTCTTTCTCTAAGCTTACCCAGTTCATTCTTCTCTGGTACTTTTACACTTATCTTTTAATTCCCAGGTGTCACCCCTGAAAACTCAGGGGTCACCCTAAGTGATGTCACCTCAGATGTCACCCGTGAAACACCTTCCATCATTTTTCTGGGTGGAAATAGTCAATAGTCTGGTTTTTCCGTGTGCATCTACTTAAAATTTTTTTTTAACTTTTGAATTTTACAATGTAGCTATTATTCACTTAACATATTTTCTCTCACTAGATTATGAACCTCTGCAATAGTCCTTTTTTATTACTAATGCTTAGAGCAGTGGGTGGTCGACTCAACACAGTTGTGGACTAGATGGATGGGCCATGGACAGATATATGAACGAAGAAGTTCTGTGCTACAACCAGGTTATTATTTACACATACTAACAGTGTGGCCAGCAGGATGCCCCCATTCTAGTGATTCCATACTGCAGTTAGAATTTCCCTATATATAGTCACTTGGAGAAGAAAGAGCATCCATGCTCTTCTGTTATTTCTTGATGTGCTACTTGGCAACTTCACTAACACACAAACATTTCTCACACTGCCTTTTGGAGAGATTTGTGGACCATCCAGGTGGGGGAAGCCTTTGGGAATGGTTCTCCTTTATAATCCATGTAAGATCATGCCTCATCTCCATGTTGCTGTCTGGTCAGTGGACAGGTTCTTGGGAAGATCTAGTCATCCAGGGAAGTGTCCATGTTTAAAGAATCTTTTTAAAATTTTCATAAAAACTAGGCTGCCTCTAAAAGTGATTTCCTGGACCTGTATGCTGGCCATTATTCCAGATATATTATCAGAAAGAATGTGTTCAAAGAGATACTTGTGAGAGGAGATGATTTAGAGACCATTCAGCTTTACCATATCAGAAATATTATTAAGAATCACTATGAACAAAGCTAGTGGAGGTGATCAAATTCCAGTTGAGCAATTTCAAATCCAAAAAGATGATGCTGTAAAAGTGCTGCACTCAACATGTCAGCAAATTTGGAAAACTCAGCAGTGGCCACAGGACTGGAAAAGGTCAGTTTTCATTCCAATACCAAAGAAAGGCAATGCCAAAGAATGTTCAAACTACCACACAATTGCACTCATCTCACATGCCAGTAAATTAATGCTCAAATGTCTCCAAGCCAGGCTTCAAAAATACATGAACTGTGAACTTCCAGATGTTCAAGCTGGTTTTATAAAAGGCAGAGGAACCAGAGATCAAATTGCCAACATCCGCTGGATCATGGAAAAAGCAAGAGAGTTCCAGAAAAACATCTATTTCTGCTTTATTGACTATGCCAAAGCCTTTGACTGTGTGGATCACAAAAGAGATGGGAATATCAGACCACCCAACCTGCCTCCTGAGAAATCTGTATGCAGGTCAGGAAGCAACAGTTAGAACTGGACATGGAACAACAGACTAGTTCCAAATAGGAAAAGGAGTATGTCAAGGCTGTATATTGTCACTCTGCTTATTTAACTTATATGCAGATTATGTCATGAGAAATGCCACGCTAGATGAAGCACAAGCTGGAATCAAGATTGCCAGGAGAAATATCAGTAACCTCAGACATGCAGATGACACCACCCTTATGGCAGAAAGTGAAGAAGAACTAAAACAACCTCTTGATGAAAGTGAAAGAGGAGAGTGAAAAAGTTTGCTTAAAGCTCAACATTCAGAAAACTAAGATCATGGCATCCAGTCCCATCACTTCATGGGAAATAGATGGGGAAACAGTGGAAACAGTGACAGACTTTATTTTTCTGGGCTCCAAATCACTGCAGATGATGACTGCAGCCATGAAATTAAGACGCTTACTCCTTAGAAGAAAAGTTATGACCAAACTAGACAGCATATTAAAAAGCAGAGATATTACTTTGCCAACAAAAGTCTGTCTAGTCAAAGCTCTGATTTTTCCAGTAATCATGTATGGATGTGAGAGTTGGACTATAAAGAAAGCTGAACACCGAAGAATTGATGGTTTTGAACTGTGGTGTTGGAGAAGACTCTTGCGAGTCCTTTGGACTGCAAGGAGATCCAACCAGTCCATCTTAAAGGAAATCAGTCCTGAATATTCCTTGGAAGGACTGATGCTGAAGCTGAAACTCCAATAATTTGGCCACCTGATGCGAAGAGCTGACTCACTTGAAAAGACCCTGATGCTGGGAAAGATTTAGAAAGCGGGAAGAGAAGGGGACGACAGGGAATGAGATGGTTGGATGGCATCACCAACTCAATGGACATGAGTTTGAGTAAGTTCCGGGAGTTGGTGATGGACAGGGAGGCCTGGTGTGCTGCAGTCCATGGGGTCACAAAGAGTCAGACACAACTGCGCAACTGAACTAAATATTATTAAATTATCATTGTTTTTTTTATTCTGTTAACAATTAAACTTTAACAGAAGTTTTATTCCAAACTTATGTGAATGGTATTTGCACTAGCTAATAAACTTACTTGACTTTTCGTAGGCGGGAGCTTATGGCATGTGTGATCAGGAGCAGTTGACAAGTTTTCTTTTCTGACCGGATGAAGTGACACAGGCTAATTAGTACTTAAAGTCATATGTATCAGAATGTATGGGCTTCTCTTTCCTGAGACCTTTGATGAGGCTAACTGTTTCCTGTGAACAAAAGATCTCATTGATCTGAACAGGTCTGTTGGTCCCCTGATATTTGCCTTTTGAGTTTTTAACCCATTCTCCCTTGTAAGGTGTTGAAAATGAGTGGTGATAGAGTTCATAACAGTAACCAATGTTCTTCTGAAATAGATATGCACATCTATATGTGTTTAATTCATAATACTTAGCAGTTCAGTTCAGTCGCTCAATCGTGTCCGACTCTGCGATCCCGTGAACTGCAGCAGGCCAGGCTTCCCTGCCCATCACCAACTCCCAGAGTTTACTCAAACTCATGTCCATGTCAGTGATGCCATCCAATCGTCTCATCCTCTGGCGTCCCCTTCTCCTCCTGCCTTCAATCTTCCCCAACATCAGGGTCTTTTCTAAAGAAAATATTTTTCCTAGCATCATACATGCATATGTATTTCATAGATACAAGAATTTTTTCTTCTCTTTTCTTTGGTTGACATCTGCCACATACTTAGAAATCCAGACATGTGTTGGTCTGGACTAGTGCTGCTTTTTATCTGTATTTGCAAAAGATGAAAAGTGAAATGTTTGTAAACTTTTTTCAAACTTTTTTCTTTATTCAAAAAAGAAAATCACTTGCACAACTTTCTTTACACATCATTTGCCATGTTCCACAAAAGGTTATGCATGTGCTACAGGGAATCAGGACCTAGAATCAAACTGCAGTGTCAACCAAGAGCTAGGAATTAAGAGTTTATTTGTTTTAATTGTTCATATCTAGAATAAATAAATTTCTGTTTTGTCCAGAAGTGTCCTGATTGACACTTGGGTCCAGACAAAATTGATAATAGCAGGTTTTTTCACCCTTAAAGTATCCTAATCTTCATAATAACTATATGTTCACTCTCTTCATGACATTTGTATATGAAATTATAATCTTATATTTTATACTGATTTCTAAGGATTTTTAGAGAGCTTCCCTGATAGCTTAGTTGGTAAATAATCCCCTACAATGCAGGAGACCCCAGTTTGATTCCTGGGTCAGGACGATCCGCTGGAGAAGGGATAGGCTACTTACTTCAGTATGCTTGGACTTCCCGTGTGGCTCAGCTGGTAAAGAATCCACCTGCAACGTGGGAGACCTGGGTCCAGAAAATGAATTTACTTCTTGTCAGAGTCTATTCTATTTATATTTTATGGCATAAAGGCAGAAATCGGAACCCCCCAAAGAAATACATCTCATGGTCAAGGAAAAATGGACAATGGTTTATTTGGTTCTCTTGTACTGGGTCTGACTAGAGTAGGTCACCAAATGCATTCCCGTTCCTGTCAATTATTGCTCATAGACTTGCCACAGGATGCTTGAGCACAAAACCTCAACATCCCCTTTATCCTGGCAAAGGTGCTTGCATAACTCAATGGCGTTATGAACCATGCTGCTCAGAGCTACCCAAGATGGACAGATCATAGTGAAGAGTTCTGATAAAACATGCTTCACTAGAGGAGGGAATGGCAACTTACTCCAGTATTCTTGCCACGAGAACCCCATGAACAGTATGAAAAGACAAAAAATATGACACCAGAAGATGAGCCCACCACACCCACTCCCCCAGGTTGGAAGGTGGCCGATATGCTACTGGGGAAGAGCAGAAGACAGTCGCTATAATAGCTCCACAAATAATGAAGAAGCTGGGCCAAGGTGGAAATGGTGCTCAGATGTGGATGTGTCTGGTGATGAAAGGAAAGTCTGCTGCTATCAAGAACAATATTGCATAGGAACCTGGAATGTTGGGTCCGTGAATCAAGGTAAATAATTGGACGTGGCCAAGCAGGAGATGGCTAGAGTGAACACTGACATCTTGGAAATCAGTGAACTAACGTGGATGGGAATGGGTGAATTTAATTCAGATGCCCATTGTATCTACTACTGTGGGCAAGAACCCCTTAGAAGAAAGAGAGGAGCCCTCCAAGTTAGCAAAAATCCAAAATGCAGTACTTGGGTGAAATCTCAAAAATAACAGAATGATCTCAGTTCATTTCCAAGGCAAACCATTCAAATCACAGTGATCTAAGTCTGTGCCCAAACAATGATGCCAAAGAGCTGAAGTTGACTGATTCTATGAAGACCTACAAGACCTTCTAGAACTAACAGAAAAAAAAAATGTCCTTTTCATCATACAAGATTAAAATACAAAAATAGGAAGTCAAGAGGCCCCTGGAATAACAGGAAGTTTGGCCTTGGAGTCCAAAATGAAGGCTAACAGAGTTTTGTTAAGAGAACGCACTGATCATAGCAAGCGCAGTTTTTCCAACAACATGAGGTGACTCTACACATGGACATCACCAGATCGTCAATACCGAACTCAGACTGATTATGTTCTTTACAGCCAAAGATGGAGAAGCTTTATACAGTCAGCAAAAATAAGACCTGGAGCTGACTATGGCTCAGATCATCAGCTCCTTATTGCAAAATTCAGGCTTAAATTGAAGAAAGTAGGGAAAACACTAGACCATTCGGGTATGACCTAAATCAAATCCCTTATGATTATACAATAGAGGTGATTAATAGAATCAAGGGATTAGATCTGGTTGACAGAGTGCTTGAAGAGCTATGAGTAACAATGTACAGGAGGTGGTGACCAAAACCATCCCAAAGGAAAAGAAATGCAGGAAGGCAAAGTGTTTATCTGAGGGGGGTTTATAAATAGCTGAGGAAAGAAAAGAAGCAAAAGGCAGGGGGGAAACTGAAAGATATACCCAACTTCAGAGTTCCAGAGAATAGCAAGGAGAGATAAGATCTTCTTAAATGAATAGGGCAGAGACATAGAGGAAAACAATGTAATGGGAAAACCTAGAGATATAGTTAAGAAAATTGGAGATATCAAGGGATTATTTCATGCAAGGATGAGCATGATACAGGACAGAAACAGCAAGAACCTAACAGAGGCAGAAGAGGCAAAGAAGATACGGCAAGAATACAGAGAACTATACAAAAATGGTCTTCATGATCCATATAACCATGGTTACTCACCTAGAGCCCGATATCCTGGGGTGTGAGGTCAGTCGGGCCTTAGGAAGCATTGCTATGAGCAAAGTTACTGGAAGTGATGGAATTTTAGCTGAGCTCTTTAAAATCATAAAATTTTAAATGCTGTTAAAATGCTGAACTCAATACGCCAAAAAATTCGGAAAACACACCAATGGCCCCAGGACTGGAAAAGGTCAGTTTTTCTTACCAATCCCAAAGAAAGGCACTGCCAAGAATGTTCAAACTACTATACAGTTGGACTCATTTCACATGATAGCAAGTTCAGTTCAGTTCAGTCACTCACTCGTGTCCGACTCTTTGCGACCCCATGGACTGCAGCACGCCAGGCCTCCCTGTCCATCACCAACTTCTGAAGTTCACTCAAACTCATGTCCATTGAGTTGGTGATGCCATCCAACCATCTCATCCTCTGTCGTCCCCTTCTCCTCCCTCCCTCAATCCTTCCCAGAATCAGAGTCTTTTCCAGTGAGTCAGTTCTTCACATCGGGTGGCTAAAGTATTGGAGTTTCAGCTTCAGCCTCAGTCCTTCCAAGGAATATTCAGGACTGATTTCCTTTAGAATGGACTGGTTGGATCTCCTTGTAGTCCAAGGGACTCTCAAAAGTCTTCTCCAACACCACAGTTCAAAAGCATCAATTCTTTGGCGCTCAGCTTTCTTTATAGTCCAACTCTCACATCCATACATGGCTACTGGAAAAACCATAGCCTTGACTAGACAGACCTTTGTTGGCAAAGTAATGTCTCTGCTTTTTAATATGCTGTCTAGGTTTTCTTCCAAGGAGTAAGCGTCTTTTAATTTCATGGCCGCAGTCACCATCTGCAGTAATATGATAGCAAGGTTATGTTCAAAATTCTTCAAGCCAGACTTCAGCAGTACATGAACCAAGAATTTCCAGGTGTACTAGCTGTGTTTCAAAGAGACAGAGGAACCAGAGATCAAACTTACAACATTTACTGGATCATGGAGAAAGCAAGGAAATTTGAGAAAAACATCTACTTGAATCCATTGACTATGCTAAGGCTTTTGATTGTGTGGATTACAGAAAACTGTGGAAAATTCTTAAAGAGATGGGGATACCAAACCATCTTACCTATCTCCTGAGAAACCTGTACATGGGTCAAGAAGCAACAGTTAGAACTGGACATGGAACACAGACTGTTTCAAAATTGTGAAAGGAGAACATCAAGGCTGTATATTGTCACTCTGCTTATTTATTACATCATTCAAAATGCTTGAATGGATGAATCACAAGCTGGAATCAAGATTGCTGCAAGAAATATCAACAGCCTCAGATATACAGATGACACCACTTTGCTGGTAGAAAGTTAAGACTATTGATGAGGGTGAAAGAGGAGAGTGAAAAAGCTGGCTTGAAACTCAGCATTCAAAAAACTAAGATCATGACATCCAGTCCCATGACTTCATGGCAAACAGAAGGAGAAAAAGCAGAAACAGTGACATATTTTATTTTTTGTGCTCCAAAATCACTGCAGTAGTGACTGCAGTCATGAAGGAAAACCATGACAAACCTAGAAGCATATTTAAAAACAGAGACATCACTTTGCTGACAAAGGTCCATATAGTTAAAGCTATGGTTTCTCCAGCAGCCATGTATAGATATGAAAGTTGGACCATGAAGAAGTTTGAGCCCCAAGAATTGATGCTTTCTAACTGTGATGTTGGATAAGACTGTTGAGAATCCCTTGGACTACAGGGAGATCCAATCAGTCTATTCTAAAGGAAATCAGTCCTGAATATTCGTTGGATGGTGAACGATGGATGCTGAAGCTGAAGCTCCAATACTTTGGCCATCAGATGTGAAGAACTGACTCATTTGAAAAGACCTTGATGCTGGGAAAGGTTGAAGGCAAGAGAAGGGGCTGACAAAGGATGAGATGGTTAGCATCACCAACTCAATGGAGATGAATTTGAACAAACTCCAGGTGATAGTGGAGGACAGAGGAGCCTGGTGTGCTGCAGTTCATGAGGTCACAAAGATTAGGACATGGCTTAGCAACTGAATAAGGACAATACAGCTTTAGTACATGCTAGTTGCCCTTGTATATGAAGTAGTAATATTATACTTTCTTTTAATCAGTGAACTTTCTTTCATGTTAACTTGAAAACAATGTGTTGAACCTGAGGAAAGGATGAAAGAGCTCATTCATTTTTCTATTAATATATGTTTGAAATATCCTAGGCATAGGCTATGATTTTGCTTCCTAGTTTTGATACCTTTTTTCAAAAGTCAGCAGGGTTAACAACTCTTAGCCACATTTTTCAGCCTCTGGAAAAGCATCTGCTTTAAATATATCTCAATATGATATGTGTACTGAGCAGTAAAATTATATTCACAAGGCATCGATGCATTGTCTTTACCCACTGGTATACACGACAGAAAATCAATGCACTTCCCTTCATTGTCACCAGAATTATCTTCAAAGAAACCATTTCTAAGATCAAGAAGGTATCTCAGTGCTCTGTATCCTTGGGAGGATATATATTGAATGAATATTAGACAACCAGTCTGTCCATTTAATTTAGATTATGGCCCATGTCTTGGGATTGATTGTGTGAATTCCATTCTGAAGGACCTTCTGTTAAATTCAGTCAGGAAGAATGGATTAAAAATAGATTAGAACTACCACATTCAGCTTTTTCTGTGTCCTCTGCAGAATAATTTTCCATTCACTCCTTTCTTAACTTATAAACATCCACTCAGAAAAACCACTCTAGAACTCAAATTCCAGTTGAATTAATCTTTTCTACAGACTTTATTTTTGGGGGCTCCAAAATCACTGAAACTAGTGACTGCAGCCATGAAATTAAAAGATGCTTGCTCCTTGGAAGAAAAGCTATGACCAACATAGACAGCATATTAAAAAGCAGATACATTACTTTGTCAACAAAGGTCTGCCTAGTCAGAGCTATGATTTTTCCAGTAGTCCTGTATGGATATGAGAGTTGGACCGTAAAGAAAGCTGAACGTCAAAGAATTGATACTTTTGAACCGTGGTGTTGGAGAAGACTCTTGAGAGTCCCTTGGACTGCAAGGAGATCCAACCAGTCCATTCTAAAGGAAATCAGTCCTGAATATTCCTTGGAAGGACTGATGCTGAAACTGAAACTCCAATACTTTGGCCACCTGATGTGAAGAACTGACTCATTGGAAAAGACCTTGGTGCTGGGAAAGATTTGGGGAGGGAGGAGAAAGGGACGACAGAGGATGAGAAAATTGGATGGCATCACAGACGCTATGGACATGAGTTTGAGTAAACTCAAGGAGCTGGTGAGGGACAGGAGGGCCTGGTGTGCTGCAGTCCATGGGGTCACAAAGAGTCGGACACGACTGAGTGACTGAACTGAACTGAGGTGCTAAACAATTTTGCCATAGGGAATATTCTTCATCTGCCCATATGTACTAAAATTTCGTGTTTGATATAAGCATTATACTGTTTAATTTTACACACATACACGTCAGCACAAATATAGAAGCAATATTTTAAGTAATAATGTAAGAATAAGAACATAAACATTAGCATGTGTAATAGTAATAACTTAAAATGTTTGTTATTAACACATTACATTACATTCTCTTGCCACAATAAGATGATCTACCCTTTAAATAAAGCATAGAAAATAACTCTTTCAGTGACTTTATCATTTATACTATTTAAAGAGTGTAAACCAAGTGGAGGAGCTTTTTTGGTTTGGACCTTCCTTAGAGGTACATAAATACAATAAAGTTAAGCCTGTATAAAGTATTTTTAAATAACTTGAAAAAGCCCCAGTCTTCCTCTTTTCAAATCAAATATGGGATCATTTCCTTTTTTGTTTTTCTTCTTTCTGAAACCAAAGAAGGGTGGTTTGCTTCAGTTATCAAAACTTTCTGGAAGAAATGGTTTTTTGGATGAAATTATCTGGATGAATTCCATGGTCAGTTAGGAGATTCGTTACTCTATCATCTTAATTCTATTTCTCACCCTAATTTCTATTGGGAAATTTGGGTACAGAGTAACACAGAGTTCTTCTTTATATTCTTGAGAATATAATACTATATTTATACAGTACATTGTCATTCCTTTTGTTCCTGTAAAATCATATTACTAATTCCTTAATGAAAAAAGAAACTATCTATCTCTAGTTTTTTGAACTATATGGAGCTTTATTTGAATAATTTTTAAAAATTTATATACATTGAAATATATTACTCCCACAAATGTTTTGTTTAAATATCCATATGTTCATTTACTTATTTGTAATTTTTAATTTTGAAAAAT
The DNA here is from genome assembly GCF_019923935.1 of Bubalus bubalis. Classification (NCBI taxonomy): domain Eukaryota; kingdom Metazoa; phylum Chordata; class Mammalia; order Artiodactyla; family Bovidae; genus Bubalus; species Bubalus bubalis. Next base: position 9,350,716 of record NC_059178.1, on the reverse strand, counting down.
GTTAGAGATTTAGTACCATAAGCAAACAAAGGAGTTGATGATTTAAGATAAATTTAATTGTGACATGTACGAGGCTAAAAATAATGCATTATCTTTTATTTGCATGTACTTCTTTTAACAATACTAGATAAATGAAAAATATTTTCACTGAAACCTAATAGTGATTTCATAGTAATAGTAAATCAATATAGTAATAGTTATTTTATAGTAGGAATTAACTTATTCTTAAATCTTTAAAGTCAGAATAAGTTAAAAATTATCTGATATTAGCTAATATTAAGCATGAATAGTCCTGTATAGGATTTGGATTCAATGAGCCAATGCTGTCTGTCTTGGCAGGTTCTATATCTAATAAATCTTTTTATGCTACCCCTCCCATGAGCATCTAGGACTATGTCTTGCCTATAGTAGGCACTTAGTATATTTTGAGTTGAATTATTATCAGTTTTATGCTCCATTAAAAAATTAAGACCTCTGGGATTGAATAGTAGTTTATATCTTTGCCTTTAAGTGACTTTTCATCTTCCAGAGTCTAATTAGGTTGCTCTTTCCCTTAATCAGTGCTTATGAAATTCACCAAGTTTACTAAACGCATCTAATGTTTCAACTACAGCAAAAAGCCCTTTTGACATGAGAAACATAGTCCAGTGTTTCATCTGACGATTTTTGATTCCTGCCTTAAGATGGCAGGAGAATCTTCTGTTTTTAACTTGTTATTTGTGGTGAATAATCTGCCTGCCAGTGCAGGAGATGTAGATTCCATCCCTGGATTGGGAAGATCCCTAGGATGAGGAAATGGCAACCCACTCCAGTATTCTTGCCTGGAAAGTTCTGTGGACAGAGGAGCCTGACAGGCTACAGCCCATGGCGTTGCAAAGAGTCTGACATGACTGAGTGACCGAACACACACACACATTTATCCAATTTGCCATAAAAAAACTTCTTGAGATTTAAAAGACATATTTTAGAGAATAAAAACACAGAAGCACACAAAATGATATTTGATTCCCATAGCTTTAAATAAAGAGATCCCAGACTCATCCATATCCCGGAAATGAGTTTTGTGTTTCTTTACTGAAAAGGTACCAGAAGTCTTAAATTACCATGAATCTAATCTTGCTTGTTGATGATATCAAGTTTCTCTAAAGCATTTCCTGTTGGATTTGTTAAGAATTACTTAATTTTATTTCATGATATCCATCTAATTATAACCAACAAAATATTAACTGATGTCAGTGTCCTAGATTATGTGAATAGAATGCTCAAGTTTTCAGGTGATCTGTTACTTCAAAAGTATTTCGAGTTCCTTTATCTTACACAGAGCTCTAACCGTATGACATCTGATATTCTTCGGCATATTGAAATTCACGGTGTAATCAATAGCCTCACCGAGTCTAAAGGGTGCTATACCCATAGAGATTTATGTTTAAGTAATATATGGATGTGCTCAGGGGCTTGTTTCTGCATCTTCCCACAAACTAGCTGGGAGAGTAAGAAACTTCATTAAAAAGACATTTGTCAGGATGCTAGAGGATAGGAAAAATCCTCCACAGGCTATGTACCTAATTTCCAGCCAATACAGAATGACTCCCAACAGGAATCATTTATTGCGTTAGTGGCTTAAGTGATGGGGCTGTTAGCATCTCTTTTGGCTGACTGCTTTGCAATCTAGTTGCTTTCAAATGTATGAAAAGGCATCTTAATATTCATAGAGAACTTCTGTCTCACTTCATTTCTTCCAACCTTGATCTGGCTGTGTCCTGTGGGCAAAGCTTATTGAAACCCCAGATGTGTCAGAGTTATAGAAACAAGGTACTTGGGGAAAGGGTTAGGCTTATCGATGTTTCAGTCATTGCCCCCCAAAATGTTTTCACAATTGCTTATTTCATTTCTTTTTTAAGTCACTCAGTCATGATCAACTCTTTGTGACCCCATGGACTGTAGCACATCAGGCTCCTCTGTCCATGGGATTTCCCAGGCAAGTATATTGGGGTGGGTAGCCATCCCCTTCCGCAGGGGATCTTCCTTACCCAGGAATTGAACCTGTGTCTTCTACATTACAGGTGGATTCTTCACCATCCAAGCTACCAGGGAAGCCCAGTCACCACCATTCCTCCCTGCCTCACACACAGGAACCTCCATCCTAATTCCCACTTGTTTATATACCCAGAGTCATTGACCAGCAGATTTTAAACATACAGATTTATCCTGGAAACAGAATATAATGTGATTGGATTAATTTATCAATGCTTGTTGGAAACTTAACACCCTCATTTCAGCTCTGACTTGACACTGAAAGAATTTTTTTGTAATTATGAATGCATGGTCTGTTAACAAGACTTGTTTCTTCACAGTTCTTTTGCAAATAAAATAAGCTCTTGGAAAAGCTGTAGTTAAAAGCGCTAACTACAGAAAGTTTGGTATGCCCAGGAATGTCACAGGAGCAGGACTGGGAAGTCTTCAAAAAAAAAAAACAACTGTACATCTGACAAAAACAGCAAGTGTTGTCCTAGCTGGCTTCCCTAGCTGGCTTCCTCAACATCACCCGCTGATGATAGCCACTTTCAGAAATCACACTCCAAAGTGAATAAAGAATTATCTGCACTCTTGTGTTTATGTAGAGATTCAACTCCCAAATGTTTTTTGTTTTTTTTTTCTAATAGATATTCTGGAACTCAAAATCTAATCAAATAATTACAGTTCTACAAACGTACCAATAGAAAAGGGAATTACCTGTGGTGAAAAACAATTAATTAAATGTGGATGATAGTGTAATTCCTTCTGGTTAAACTGGCTCAGTTCTCTTGAAGACTACTTTTATAATTGTTGAACACCTGTTAGAAGGCAGTGTTTCCACTAATGTGATGCTCAAGAAACCTTATTTCTTAGTGTGTTTGTAAGAAATAGTCAGACCATGTGGATTGTGACACCCCCCCATTCTTTATTCCATATACAATAGTTCATTCTCAGGCACCTACTTGTCATACAACACAAATACAACTCAAGGCCCACTTGCAAGGCAAAAAGTGCTGTCCCCTTGTAAGGTAGTAATGCTGATTTGCCACAAAATCATGTCCAGTGGGCAACAGTGTAGACTAGACCCCTTGGAGCAAGGAGAAGGTGGGCTCTGTCTCTCTAGCAGCCAACACTCCCATTCCTTCTGTTCGGAGATGTTCAAGACAGCAACACTTAGACTAGCACTGATGCTGTACCTGTTGGTGGCCTGTTAACAAGGATACTGGAGGGAAAAAAAAAGGAAGCGACGGGTCAGCTTTTCAGTGAGGAACTGAATTTAGCTTGTTTAGAAGAGTATTTTCATGACAGATTTTTCTCACACATAGAAAATAGCATTTTCTTGCAAGTATAATGGTATCACTATTTTCAGGCTGTCTTTGACGTAAAGAAAGTAATCTTATTCCATTGTTTGTATCCTTTTAAATGCCATTGTTGTCTGTTTTGTTTCACTTGTGTTTCCGTGTTATAGGTCCACTAACATTCTGATATATTTTCCCAATGAACAGGTCGCCATGGAGATGGAAGTTATTGGCCAGTTGATACGAATTTGATTGATAGAAGCACTCTGAATGGTAAGTATATAAATTAGGTTCTATTGGATTAGTCATATTAATTAAAATGGTTAATTCTAGCATGTCTGAGGCAAATTTTCTGTTGACTGCAAGTGCCAATATCCTCAAACTTAGGGTTTTAGTGGGGATAATAGAAGCAGGAAATTATTAATAAACCTGGAGTTTATTTCACCAGGAGACAATGGCAATGAGAGCTGACAAGTACACAAAAGAGTCAGTTAGAAAAGCCTAGACATAGAGAATTTTATAAATGATGCAGGGCTGTTAACTATCTCCGTTTGAAAGTACCCTATGTATTTGAAATATTTCCAAAAATGAAATTTTATTAAAGAGAGGTGATGTCAAAAGTACAGCAAGCTGAAACCCATTCAGTTTCATAAACAGAAGTTACTAGGACTTTTGGAAGAGTCAGAGTGCCAGGAAATTAAGAGGCAATCTGTACAGACAATTGAGAAGGAACAATTATTTCCTCACAGTTTCCATCACTGCTGAACAAGGTTATGTATGTTACAGATGAAGCAAATGTAAGCCATGAACACAGAACAATATATTTCTTAAATGGTGTGTCCTAAAGAACACTAATCTTGAACAGAAATGCCCAATGGAACAGCTAAAAATACTGGAGGCCCAGTAAAATTTGAATTATTTCTAATTGCCTAAGAGCTGAGGCAAAGAAAAATATTGCAAGGGATTACCATCTCAATGTATGCAGGCATCTCAATGTACATATCCATAGGCAACTAGAAATAATTCAAACTTAACTGAACCTCCTGTATTTTTAATTATTAAATCTGGCAAACCTAATTTTGGATCAGTACCAAGTTTAAAAGTTTGGTACTGACTATTTGAATTTGCCCTTCAAAAGAGAATGAATTCCCTAATCAAAAAGAAACCCTAGCCCAAATTTGACATGAACAGATAAGTCAACAGATAAGAACTTTTCTTTTCATAGAAGTCAGACTTCAGATGAAGAGAATGACAGTAACTGAGAGAAATGCATGTCATTGTATTTTTGTTTTTACTATTTAAGATTCCTAGTGAGAAATATAATTGTATTTAAATTTGATCTGATATACATTATCTCACAGGAGAGAGTCATGAAGATAAAATAGATAAATGACATCCAATGATGTTGAGCCATTTTAGATAGCTTATTGGCATTATCCCTTCTCAGATTTCTGCATCACTTAATGATGTTTTAGGCATTTCCTATTAAATGAATGGGATGAACAAAGTACCTGAAACATTTCTAGAGACGCTACTGAAATAACTAATTATTACAGGCTACATGATTAATTAAGGTGATTTGATAACCTCAGAGACATAGATGGTAGAGGGCATGCTTAATCTATTTCCTATTCTTTTTCGCTATCCAGGAAATGATGGTAAATATTAATATGTAATTTGCCTTTAGTTTGTGCTCTTATATGTAAGTCAGCAAAGGCATTTGAAAACTCTACCTTCCTAATTAAAATTCTGCCAACATCTTATACCATAAGAAGAGGGTATATTTTCAAATTATATATACAAATGACACCTTGACTGATAAAACTCTAACACTGCCCCCCCCAACCTTTGCAAAGTAGGCTGCATCAACAAGAACACTTTAAAATCTTGAGTTTTTGAACCTCACATACAATGAAAATTTCATACATCTCCTTATGCAGTGACAGAATTATAAAGGTTTCCTATCTCTCCTTTTACTTGCTGGATTCATCCTTCAAAGGATTGTAATAGAATAATGGTTTACTGTCAGAACACTCAAGCCAGTTGCAAATAAATTTAGAGCTTGCTAATCATTTACTTTCCCTTATGTGTCACTCTTTTAAAAACAACACTCTTGGAATTCAAATAAAGAAAAACAAAGCTATAGTTCATGTTTATTCTTGAAGTTGGAAGCCCTTAATTAAATTGAGGAAACTGAAGAGGCTTCCTAAATTATTTTCTGATGACAGGTAGAATCAAAGCTAATATGCAGTGATATGATAGTATTTTACTTTTATGATGTGTTCAATTTTATGGTTCACCTTCTTACAGCAGGAGAATCTTCAACTTCTGAAAATGTGATTTTGTAGTTTATATTTGTCTGAAGGATAACAACAGTGAAAATTACTTCAATTCAATTGTTTTCTTGTGGGGAAGATAAATCACCAATTATGTTGGTAGCTTTTTCCATAGTTTTCAAAATTAATAATATTGGTAAAGAAATCTACAAACCCTGTAAGAATGTTGTTATATTGACTTCAACCTTTGAAAACTTAATTTGATAGATGTGATACTTTGGTGAAGCATTATTTTAAAACTAATGTTATTGATTAATTTTTTAGTATTTAGAATCATATTTGGTATTCTGCAAAATATGACATAAATGCTGTGGTTAGGAGAAAAAGCCATGATTTGCCCTCCAGTTTTGAAAACCTTTGTTTATTTAACTCAATAGCATTTTAACTAATCTAAATAGAGTATATAGAGAAGCTCTTGCCATATTTGCCTGAGATGGTCATTCTGAGGTTGTTAAAGTGTTGTAGGGCACCCAACAGACACCTTAATGCCAAAAGAAAGGTCCAGAAATAAAATTTTACACTCAATTCCCTGATGTAAAGATAATTGGAGCATCTCAGGGGTCTCAATTTCTAGTCTACAAGAGGCTCTGCCGACCTACTATCTTAGCTCAGTTCAGTTCAGTCACTCAGTTGTATCTGACTCTTTACGACCTCATGAATTGCAGCACGCCAGGCCTCCCTGTCCATCACCAACTCCCAGAGTTCACCCAAACTCATGTGCATTGAGTTGGTGATGCCATCTAGCCATCTCATCCTCTGTCATCCCCTTCACCTCCTGACCCCAATCCCTCCCAGGATCAGGGTCTTTTCCAATGAGTCAACTGTTCGCATGAGGTGGCCAAAGTATTGGAGTTTGATGTTAAGGACCTCAGACTAATCCCAAACTCCAGGTACTAGAAGTGGCTCTGTCATGGTTTAGAAATGTGTGAATCAAGTTACTTAAATTTTTGGATCTCAGTTTTCATGAGAACATAGGCAGTGTTCAGCTTGATCAGGATTTCTCAACCACAGAACTATTGCCATTTGGGACTGAATAACCTGTTTGTCGTCGGGCTCCTCCTGTGCTCCGTAGGATGTTTAGCAGCATCCCTGGCCATTATCCACCAGGTGCCAGTAGTGTTTCCCCTCCATTCTGCTGAAACAACCCACATTGTCTCTAGGCACTGCCAAATTTCCTCTTGTGGGGTAAAATCTCCCCAGTTTAAAAACCACTCATCTTGATTAGCAACCTCCAGAAGTAGTTACAAGGTACATGGGTCCCTTGAGAAGCTCTGCGAAAAAAGTTTTCCGTTGTCAATAAGCATTGGGAAACTCATTTGATACTGACTTCTCTTTGGCCAGGTCCCTGCCTTCTACCTGAACACTTAGAGCACTAGTCTTGAGAGAGCATCTCTGCTCACTGTATACCCTTGATTCAGTGATCTCCACTCCCAGGCTTCAGATTCCATCGATAGGCCAGCTCCCACAGTTACATCTCTAACACAGACCTTCCAGCTGCCTCTTTATGATTCATCGTGAGACCTCAGTTCAAGACTGAACCTCTCTTCTTGCCCTACTGAGTCTGCCTGCACTTTCGCCGTCTCCTGCACCCTAGACATCAGGACTGTTGCTGAGGCCTGAACCTTCCTTTCTATCCTCCCCCATGTGCAATCCACCTTGTTCATTTCCCTACCAGCTCTATGTTTTACCTGTCCTCTCTGCTTGACTGAAATTGCCACCATCTCAGTTTAAGGGATCATCTCCTCTTAACCTGGTGAATACAGTACCCTCTTAGCTGGTCTCTGTTTTCCCACCACCAAGCCCTCTCCATGCAGGTGGAAGAGATATCTTCTTAGAACAAACGAAGCCTGTCACTTTGCTGAAAACTCTTATTTGTAACTTTACCAAGGATGATTGAATTGGATCTACAAGGCTCATACGATCAGGGTCTTGTTTATCTTTCCCGCCTCATTTTGTGCCATTTCCTGTTTGTTCCCAATGTTCCAGACACACACACTGTCTGCCGTTAGTTCCCTCGTAAGGGAACAAGAACTAACTCCTAGCAATACTTTAAAATTCAGCTTAAATGTCACTTCTATAATGAGGTTTTTAATGACCTCCATCTTCTGTCAGTGACCTCATATTATATCTTCATGTTACATCTTTTTACATGAATTCTTCTTTAAAGCACACTGTAGAGGTAATTTTTATATATATATAAAACAGTGAATTGAAAGCAATGATTATGCCTCTATTTTTTGGGAGGTGGGGATGAGCAATCAGTATTCTAATTTGGGAATTATTCTCAGACTGCATAATATATAAGACTATGGCATAAAAATTATTATGAAATCATATGTATATATGTGGTCCCATAAATAGTTTTTAGTGGTTTCATAATCTGGCTGTTGTTCCTTCTCTCCTCTTCCAGAAATGGAGCTTTTGCATCTCTCTGCTATTAGCTATGCCTTGATCCCAAGTGAGAAGAAATCTGACATTCTGTTCATATCACTATGACGCACACGGGGTACATGTTTCAGGAATGGAAGACAGAACATTTAACACATAGGAATTTTTTTTTCCTTCTCTGGTCCAAGCAATTCCTATTTACATGGTTTTAAAAAATATTCACCCAGTATTACTGCCATGTATGACTCAAACTAAGTTTGTCAGAAATAGTGAACTGTTAAATTTATATTAAAGTAATAAAATCCATGAGCTCCCCAAATGCCTCCATTGTATGCTGTCATATAACAGGTTAATTTATACCAATCAGTTAATTTATTAAGAACAGAAAGGGCATATTGAGGTACAACTGAACATGATTTTTTCAATTGTAAGTAAAACTAACAGAAAGTTCTGACCTTTCATTACTCGCCTCACTCCTTTGTCATAAATGGAAAAAGTTGCTTCAAGGAAGCCTTATTTCTTTCTTTTATAATCAGAATCTTTTAACAGAAAGTACTGTGTAAAGACTTGATGAATTACCTGCCCCTGAGATTCAAGTTATATTGGTAGCATTTATTTTTTTCCAATAATATTGAGTCAATAATAATTTATTTACAATTAGGTGACTATCTTTTCAAAAAAAACCCCCAATGATTCCTAGATAAGTTATCAAAAGATAGTGTTTCACTTTTGAGGCAAGTGCTGGGTTATTATATTCACTTGTGAAAGCAAGTTACTATATCTTTCACATTGAATATTATCTACAAGCTTTCTAGAAAATTTGGAGTTCAGAAGTCCACACCAAAAGTATACCAAATGGTATGGTAGATTATTAAGTTAGGCAAAATTTTATTTAATATTTCAGCAGTATAGTGATATTATAAGCAATTACTCTGTATAGGGCACTGAGATAATTGTTTTGCATGTATTTTTTTCTAATTGTGACATTAAGTACATACAGTAAATATTATTATTTCCATTTTACAGATAAAGGCACAAAAAAGCCATTTAAAGGCTCATTAGTCATGCTTGTTTATATAAGCAAATTATCATTCTGCTATTTTCACTTAAATATTGTGTGCCATGAGGTACAGTTGCAAAACAGGAAAAAAAAATTATATTAGAGCTTTATGGCACTCTTTCTAACCCTGTGGCTGCTTTTAAGTAGGACTCATGTACCCTTGACAGGTTGAAAATTAAATGTGCTTTATAGATAACTGCTTTAAAGGAATGGAAAGTGTGAGTGATGGGTGTCAAACAGTTTGTCTTTCACAGCATCAAATAAATAATGTTTTCTCAGCCTGTTCTTATTCATGTCATGGTGGAATTCTTATCACCCAAAGCAGCATGCTTCCCGTCCTCCCCACTTTCTATTCCGTATGAAAGCTTAATTATATTTTTTCATTGAGATATAATTCACATACCATAAATTCACCCTTTGAAAGTACACAACTCAGTGGTTTTTAGCATTTTCACAAGGTTCTACCACCATCACCACTATCTATTTCTAGAACATCTTCGTTACTCCAAAGCAAAGCCCTGTACCATTAAGCAGTCTTTCACTAATCACTTTTCCTCACGTCCACTGGCAAACACTCAACTACTTTCTTTCCCTATATACTTGCCTGTCCTGGATATTTCACGTAAATTGTTGTTTAGTTGCTGAGTTGCATCCGACTCTTTTGCAACCCCATGGACTGTAGCCCACCAGGTTCCTCTGTCCAGGGGATTTTCCAGGCAGGAATACCGGAGTGGGTTGCCATTTCCTTCACCAGAAGATCTTCCCAACCCAGGGAATGAACCTGAGTCTCTTGCTTTGGCAGGTGGACTTTACTACTGAGTCACCAGGGAAACCCACAACTTCACATAAGTAGAATCATACAACATGTGGCCTTTTGTGTCTGGCTGCTTTCACTTAGCATAACAACTTCTAGGTACATGAATTTTGTATCACGTGTTAATATTTCCTTTCTTTTTATGACTGGATAGTATTCTGTTGTATGAATATATCACATTTCTCCATCCATTCATCAGTTGATGGCTCTGGGGTTTCCCACTTGTGGCAATTTTGATTAAGGTAGCTATGAATATTCCTCTGTAAGTTTCTGTGTGGACTTAGTTTCATTTATCGTGGGTAGATAATTTAGATCTTTCCTGTCATTTTTTAATTTCTTTTTTCCCCCTAGCTTCAGGAATGCCCAGAACAACAGGAACTCTGAATCCTTAGCCAAGTGTGATATGCCATAGGCTGCCACATGTCCTTAAACTGATCTCCATTTGCCTGTCTTTCTCCAGAACCACCCATTGGCAAGATGCACCCTCCACACGGCAGCGTCACTCCTCAGAAGAACAGCAACCTGCTTGTGATCATCGTGGTTGCCGTTGGCATCATCACAGTGCTGGTGGTGGTGGTGGCGGCCGTGGCTTGCACCCGGCGTTCTTCAGCCCAGCAGAGAAAGTAGGTAACAGCTATTTGCCAGAGGAAAGTCACTGTTTGACCTGAAGGCCATTTTTTTTAATGTTTAATCTTTTGGCTGCCACTGGTCTTAGTTGCTACATGCAGGATCTTTACTTACAGCATGTGGGATCTTAGTTCCCCGACCAGGGATTGAACATGTATCCCCTGCAATGGAAGCATGGAGTCCTAACCACTGGGCTGCTGGGGAAGTCCTGAATGCCATCTTTTTGAGTTAGATTTTTGATGTCTCTCTTCCTGTGCACGTTCATGACTCACCATGCATTCTTTATCTCCTCTCCTGACCTGGGCAAAAATCTTGCCTTTTGTCCATTCCAGGCCCATAAAATAAGTGGGTGAGGAAAAGGCTTGCAGCTGTAATAGCAGAATCCACCTGGACAAACACTTTGCACTTCTCTTTGATTTTACTTTTTTTTAAATTTTGACTGCAATGGGTCTTTGTTGAGCGGGCTCCTCTCTGGTGGTAGTGTGCAGAAGCTCAGCAGTTGTGGCACACGGGCTCCTCTAGTTGCGGAATGCCAGCTTAATTGACCTGTGTGGCATGTGGGATCTTAGTTGGCCAACCAGGGCTTGAACCTGTGTCCCCTGCATTGGAAGGTGGGTTCCTGACTGCTGGGCTAGCAGGGAAGGCCCTGATTTTAATCCTTGAGACCAGATTCTTATGTTCAAGTGAGGGTAGATGTTCCTTAAGTAACACTTAGAAAATGAACTTCACCATGTCCCTACTTATGACTGTCTCTGCAATTATGGATGAAAGGTTGGAGATGTGTGTTCCTCTAAAAATATTGATTTATCCCTTTTGACGTGGAGGTTCATAGGCATTTAGTCAATACCCGTCACATGAATGACTGAGTGTAGAATAGTTACAAAGTCAGGATAGTTATAATGCTATGGTATGTGTAGTTTGGAGGTAGTAGTTAGGATGGAAGAGAGATTCCAGAAATTCAAAATGATTCAGATTGCCTGGCTCTGGTTGACTTTCAGAAATTAAAAATTTTGAGGGTCTTAAAAATATTTTCATATCATGCACCTCTAGGTAATAATAATATATATGAGAATGATACATCAAAGTACAAAGTTTGAAATGGAAAGGAGGCTTGATTCAGCTTATCGCCTCCCAGCAATACCCTCTAACCAGCATATTAACCTTGTACCAGCCAGTTGTGGGAATCAGCAATAATCTTCTGGTTATTTTATGCCTCTTTGCCTGTCTGCTGCTGCTGCTGCTAAGTCACTTCAGTCGTGTCCGACTCTGTGCGACCCCATAGACGGCAGCCCACCAGGCTCCCCCGTCCCTGGGATTCTCCAGGCAAGAACACTGGAGTGGGGTGCCATTTCCTTTCCCAATGCATGAAAATGAAAAGTGAAAGTGAGGTCGCTCAGTCGTGTCCGACTCGTCGTGACCCCATGGACTGCAGCCTACCAGGCTCCTCCATCCATGGGATTTTCCAGGCAAGAGTACTGGAGTGGGGTGCCATTGCCTTCTCCCTTGCCTGTCTAGTACTTTTCAAATTCAGCCTGATATGGTTTTTCTCACCTGTGCTATTCTCACTGGATTGGCTATAACAGGCTCTTCCCTTAATTTTTGTTTGTTTTTGGCCTGAGGCATGGGCTCACAGGTGGCCGGTGTGACAGCTGTATACAACACACATTGCTAGAGAAAGACTCTCCAGCAAATAATCTTCTGTCTTCCCTGGCCAATACCTCTGCTTTTCTCTCTTTTTAAAAAATCCTATGGTCCTGTTTGTTGATTTCTACTGTATTTTCTAGCATTTTTAAGTAAAGTATTTAGTAACAATATACAGGAAGATTTCCATACTGTAGAAAGTAAAATAAAGATATAGAAGCAGTCTTTGCATTTCATTTATTTAGATGGCAGGTCAAATTTTATATCCGGCTGCATTCATTTGACTAGACTGTCTTGAAGCTGATGATAGCTGGTGTGCTGGTCCATTGTTCCCCAATAGGAAATCAGACAGAGTGAGATTTACAGGGTAGGTCTCCTGTGTAAGCTTTCAGGGAAGTCTTAAGGCTTCCCAGGTGGTTCAGATGGTAAAGAATCTGCCTGCAATGTGGGAGACCCAGATTCAGTCCCTGGGTTGGGATGATCCCCTGGAGAAGGGAAGGGCCACCCACTTCAGTGTTCTTGCCTGGAGAATTCCATACACAGATGAGCCTGGTGGGCTACAGCCGATGGAGTCACAGAGAGTCAGACAAGATTGAGCAACTAACAGACACAATCACATACTGAGCTTCTACAGTGCTGGGCAGTTAGTAAGCCTCTGGGGGGAAATCACTGTGACTGAGTAAGTCACTGAACAAATCTTGGTCCAGCAATCCCAGGAAAGGGCTTTTGTAAACAAAGCACAGTGGAAAATCAAAGCCTCAGGTGTCTGAGGCAGGGCTCAGAAAGATTCACTGAAATGGACGCAAGGAGGGTGTTGGTTTCAGGCCTTACTTCATGCCAGTTTTAAAAACACGGAGGCATTCACTAAAACTAATTGAATGAACTGAATCATCTGTAGCGTGGTATTTTGACTTCATCATGTTCATTGCTGTGAGAAGAATATCTGAGGGTCTTACTGATTAGATGAACTGGATTCCTGAACCTATCTTGTTTCTCTGCCGAGAACGCTCATCTTCTCCATATTACAAATATGGGATTTGATGCTATTTTGAGAAACTCTCAAATTGTCCGCACCCTAAGCACTTTGTTAGGAGCTTAAAGGTTTTTTTTTAGGAAGAGAAGAGGCTGAACCCTGGAGTGGCTTGTTTATATTTTAATTTACTTTTTGAATTAATTAATCAATTTGGCCGTATCAGGTCTTAGTTGCACGACGGGGAATCTTTGTTGCGTCCTGCACGGGCTCAGAAGTTGCAGTACACAGGCTCCAGAGGACAGGGGTTCAGTAGTTGGTGCACACATGATTAGTTGTTCCAGATCATGTGGGATCGTTTTTTTAAAAATTAATTAACTTGTTTATTTATGGCTGCACTGGGGGCTTTGTTCGTGCCCTTGGGCTTACTTTAGCTGCGGACAGCGGGCTATTGTCTGGTTGCAGAGCACAGACTCTTCGATGTGGCTTCTCTTATTGTACAGCATGGGGTCTAGGCACATAGGCTTCAGTAGTTGTAGCATGAGAGCTCAGTACTTGTGGCTCGCAGGCCCTAGAACACACAGGCTTCAGTAAGCTCAGCATGCGGGCTCCGTAGCAGTGGAGCACAGGCTTAGTTGCTCTGTGACATGTGGAATCTTCCTGGACCAGGGATCAAACCCATATCTCCTGCATTGGCAGGCAGATTCTTATCCACTGTACCACCAGGGAGGCTGAGCATGTGGAATCTTAGTTCCCCAACCAGGGATCAAACCCGTGTCCTCTGCATTGCAAGGTGAATTCTTAGCCACTGGACCACCAGGGAAGTCCCTGACTTGTTTTTAAAATTAGAAAATGAATGAAAGAATAAGTCACTCCATGAATGATTGAAAGTCTAAGGAAAGTTAATCTATGGTTCCTATGTTACTGTGCCTTAGGTTTTTCCTCACCCCATCTCCAAAGTCTCTTAATATTTACTTGGCATCTTGGTCTCTTTGTTTGTATGTGTTAACAAAGAAAAAAACACTTCTCCTTTAAGATATTTTTGAGTTTTAATTGAGCTTTTCTTGATTTTGTTGAGAACCTCTCCCCATACCACCACCATTGAACTTTGTAGAACAAATTATATAATGCAGATGAAAGCAAAATCAATTCTAATTTGAAACAGAAATAATGTCCATTACAGGCCTCTCAGAAATGGGAGTTTAAAGTGATTAATAAGGTGAAGTAGGAAACATCCATGGGCTTCTTCAATATTTCTTTATCTAGAACTGCTGGAGAATGTAAATTGTCTTTGTGTTTTATTGGAGGACTTGAATTATATCCAAATGGATTTGGAGCATATTTTTGTGTACTATCAGTAATGCTTCATTCACGTTAGTGTCTACACATTTTGTTCTGTGATTTATATAATGATGAGGTAATGAGCTATCTTGTCTGACTCATATTCTAGTTGGTTAGGTTTTATGTTATAAAATAGCTAACAGAAGTTAGAACCTAAGTTTGAGTTCTGATTATACCACCTCTTTAATTAAATTACTGGTATTTAATTAAACCTAAATGAAGACCTAATCTCTGTCAGTTTCCTCAAATAAAGTGAAAGTGAAAGTTACTCAGTTGTGTCCGACTCTTTGTGACCCCATGGACTATACAGTCCATGGAATTCTCCAGGCCAGAATACTGGAGTGGGTAGCCTCTCCCTTCTAGGGAAGCCCTTCCTCAAAGAAATGAGAATAAATACTTTCTATCAATTCTCTGGCAAATCCCATGGACGGAGGGGCCTGATAGGCTGCAGTCCATGGGGTCGCTGGGAGTCAGACACGACTGAGCGACTTCACTTTCACTTTTCACTTTCATGAAGAGAAGGAGATGGCACTGGAGAAGGAAATGGCAACCCACTCTAGTGTTCTTACTTGGAGAATCCCAGGGACGGGGCAACCTGGTGGGCTGCCGTCTCTGGGGTCGCACAGAGTCGGACATGACTGAAGCGACTTAGCAGTAGCAGCAGCATCAACTCTCTACCACCAAAATTCCACATGGACTACTACTAAATTATAGAATCTCATGATAGCATTTAGATTCAAATTCACATGAAATAAAAATAACTTTACATTTCTTTTTTGGTTACTAACTTAAAATCATACTACTTTGAAGAGACTTCCCTTGCACATCTTGAATTAGTGAGATTATAGTAGAATATCATAGTATGGAAATTTTATGTGTGCGTGTGTTTCCCTCAGTTTTTTTTTTTAATTATTTATTTTAATGGGAGGATACTTATAATATTGTAATGGTTTTTGCCCTGTATCAACCTAGATGTCCATCAGCAGATAAATGGATAAGGAAGCTATGGTACATATTATATACAATGGAATATTACTCAGCTATAAAAAGGAACACGTTTGAGCCAGTTCTAATGAAGTGGAAAATTTGTGTTTTCAGGCTTAAATTGATGGGGGATTTAAGAGCTTTTTAATGAAGTAATACTATTTCCCTGGCTAAAATGTAGAACATATATTATAAGTTAGAATGTATCTGTAGATACTTAAGGCAAAATATTTGACAGAGAGACTATCCTGGAAATTCTGGACACATGACTACCACATGGACACATGGGTAGAGTTGTCTGAATACATTAAATTTAAATGTGTACTACAGTCTGGAGTAAAATGGGTGCCCAACCGATTTGGTTCTTACCCATTCACATCCCCAGCAGACCAATTAAAAATGAAGAAAGAAACTCTTCTTAGAGTTACAGATTATTTGCAAAGTTAGGAACAGATAGCAAATAAGGAGTCAGTAAAGAAACCTTTAAATATTTCCAAGTCAATAATGACAAATTTTTATTATTCACATCAAGTGATTACTATGCATAGTGTGTGATCTACAAAGTAACAAATCTGCTTACTGTTAACTCTTGAGATAAAAATGTTTCTGCAATTTCCCAGGGACTTCCTGGTGTTTTAACTGTATCTGTTACCATTTAGTCCTCTCTACTTTTTCAGTTTTCTTACGTGCCATGCCCCAGTGCATGTTCCTTGCTCCAGTGATGCAAAAGCCATGTCATTTTTTCATTCATTTTTTATTTTTATTTATTTTTTATACATCATGAAATGATGATTACATGGGTTAAGTGAATATCCATCATCTCATATAGATATAAACTTAAATAGAAATAAAATTCCCCTTTTATGAGAATTTTTATTTTTAATATAAATTTATTGTAATTGGAGGCTAATTACTTTACAATATTGTATGGATTTTGCTATACATCAACATGAATCTGCCACGGGTGTACACGTGTTCCCCATCCTGAACCCTCCTCCCACCTCCCTCTCCGTACCATCCCTCTGGGTCATCCCAGTGCACCAGCCCCAAGCATCCTGTATCATGCATTGAACCTGGATTGGTGATTCATTTCATATATATTATACATGTTTCAATGCCATTCTCCCAAATCATCCCACCCTCTTCCTCTCCCAAAGTGTCCAAAAGACTGTTCTATACATCCGTGTCTCTTTTGCTGTATCACATACAGGGTTATCATTACCATCTTTCTAAATTCCATTTATATGCGTTAGTATACTGTATTGGTGTTTTTCTTTCTGGCTTACGTCATTCTGTATAATAGGCTCCAGTTTCATCCACCTCATTAGAACTGATTCAAATGTATTCTTTTTAATGGCTGAGTAATACTCCATTGTGTATATGTATCACAGCTTTCTTATCCATTCATCTGCTGATGGACATCTAGGTTGCTTCCATGTCCTGGCTATTATAAACAGTGCTGCGATGAACATTGGGGTACACGTGCCTCTTTCAATTCTGGTTTCCTCAGTGTGTATGCCCAGCAGTGGGATTGCTGGTTAATAAGGCAGTTCTATTTCCAGTTTTTTAAGGAATCTCCACACTGTTCTCCATAGTGGCTGTACTAGTTTGCATTCCCACCAACAGTGTAAGAGGGTTCCTTTTTCTCCACACCCTCTCCAGCATTTATTGCTTATAGACTTTTGGATAGCAGCCATTCTGACTGGCATGAAGTGGTACCTTATTGTGGTTTTGATTTGCATTTCTTTGATAATGAGTGATGTTGAGCATCTTTTCATGTGTTTGTTAGCCATCTGTATGTCTTCTTTGGAGAAATGCCTGTTTAGTTCCTTGGCCCATTTTTTGATTGGGTCGTTTATTTTTCTGGAATTGAGCTGTAGGAGTTGCTTGTATATTTTGAGATTAGTTGTTTGTCAGTTACTTCATTTGCTATTATCTTCTCCCATTCTGAAGGCTGTCTTTCACTTTACTTAGAGTTTCCTTTGTTGTGCAGAAGCTTTTAATTTTAATTAGGTCCCATTTGTTTATTTTGGCTTTTATTTCCAATATTCTGGGAGGTGGGTCATAGAGGATCCTGCTGTGATTTATGTCGGAGAGTGTTTTGCCTATGTTCTCCTCTAGGAGTTTTATAGTTTCTGGTCTTACATTTAGATCTTTAATCCATTTTGAGTTTATTTTTGTGTATGGTGTTAGAAAATGTTCTAGTTTCATTCTTTTACAAGTGGTTGACCGGTTTTCCCAGCACCACTTGTTAAAGAGATTGTCTTTTCTCCATTGTATATTCTTGCCTCCTTTGTCAAAGATAAGGTGTCCATAGGTGTGTGGATTTATCTCTGGGCTTTCTATTTTGTTCCATTGATCTATATTTCTGTCTTTGTGCCAGTACCATACTGTCTTGATGACTGTGGCTTTGTAGTAGAGCCTGAAGTCAGGCAGGTTGATTCCTCCAGTTCCATTCTTCTTTCTCAAAATTGCTTTGGCTATTCAAGATTTTTTGTATTTTCATAAAAATTGTGAAATTATTTGTTCTAGCTTTGTGAAAAATACCGTTGGTAGCTTGATAGAGATTGCATTGAATCTATAGATTGCTTTGAGTATTGTACTCATTTTCACTATATTGATTCTTCCAATCCATGAACATGATATATTTCTCCATCTATTAGTGTCCTCTTTGATTTCTTTCACCAGTGTTTTATATTTTTCTATATATAGGTCTGGAGAAGGCAATGGCACCCCACTCCAGTACTCTTGCCTGGAAAATCCCATGGACGGAGGAGCCTGGAAGGCTGTAGTCCATGGGGTCACTGAGGGTCAGACACGACTGAGCGACTTCACTTTCACTTTTCACTTTCTTGCATTGGAGAAGGAAATGGCAACCCACTCCAGTGTTCTTGCCTGGAGAATCCCAGGGACAGGAGAGCCTGGTGGGCTGCCATCTATGGGGTCGCACAGAGTCGGACATGACTGAAGTGACTTAGCAGCAGTAGCAGTAGCAGTAGCAGCATATATAGGTCTTTAGTTTCTTTAGGTAGATATATTCCTAAGTATTTTATTCTTTTTGTTGCAATGGTGAATGGAATTGTTTCCTTAATTTCTCTTTCTATTTTCTCATTATTAGTGTATAGGAATGCAAAGGATTTCTGTGTGTTGATTTTATATCCTGCAACTTTACTATATTCATTGATTAGTTCTAGTAATTTTCTGGTGGAGTCTTTAGTGTTTTCTGGGAGGAGGATCATGTCATCTGCAAACAGAGAGAGTTTTACTTCTTCTTTTCCAATTTGGATTCCTTTTATTTCTTTTTCTGCTCTGATTGCTGTGGCCAAAACTTCCAAAACTATGTTGAATAGTAGTGGTGAAAGTGGGCACCCTTGTCTTGTTCCTGACTTTAGGGGAAATGCTTTCAATTTTTCACCATTGAAGATAATGCTTGCTGTAGGTTCATCATATATAGCTTTTATTATGTTGAGGTATGTTCCTTCTATTCCTGCTTTCTGGAGAGTTTTTATCATAAATGGATGTTGAATTTTGTCAAAGGCTTTCTCTGCATCTATTGAGATAATCATATGGCTTTCATTTTTCAATTTGTTAATGTGGTGTATTACGTTGATTGATTTGCGGATATTGAAGAATCCTTGCATCCCTGGGATAAAGCCCACTTAGTCATGGTGTATGATCTTTTTAATGTGTCGTTGGATTTGGATTGCTAGAATTCTGTAAAGGATTTTTGCATCTATGTTCATCAGTGATACTGGCTTGCAGTTTTCTTTTTTTGTGGCATCTTTGTCAGGTTTTGGTATTAGGGTGATGGTGGCCTCATAGAATGAGTTTGAAAGTTTACCTTCCTCTGCAATTTTCTGAAAGAGTTTGAGTAGGATAGGTGTTAGCTCTTCTCTAAATTTTGGTAGAATTCAGCTGTGAAGCCATCTGGACCTGGGCTTTTGTTTGCTGGAAGATTTCTTATTACAGTTTCAATTTCTGTGCTTGTGATGAGTCTGTTAAGATTTTCTATTTCTTCCTGGTTCAGTTTTGGAAAGTTGTACTTTTCTAAGAATTTGTCCATTTCTTCCACGTTGTCCATTTTATTGGCATATAATTGCTGATAGTAATCTCTTATGATCCTTTGTATTTCTATGTTGTCTGTTGTGATCTCTCCATTTTCACCCCCACTATCTCTTTGATCTTCACATTTCTAGTCCTTAGTACATTTCTTGGCACATTTACCATCCACAAATGTTCACTGAATAAACAAAGGGATACATTTTGTGAAACAATGGATGATGTTGGAGAAGGGGAGTAAAGAGAGTTTTTGCTCATGTATCAGTGGAGGAAACCAGTTCACACACAGGGAGCATCTGGTCAGCTCAGTTAGACAGACAGTGATCAATGCAAGGTGAGTGGTGTTGAGAAATATGAGGGGGCGTGATTTAGCTATTTTAAGATTATACTGACCTAAATTGGTCAGGAGTGTTCCCTGAAGAAGACAGGCTTGAAGGGATCTTAAGTAGTTTGTAAGTAAATAGGACTGTGAAGGCGTTGTGGGCAGAAGATTGGATGGATGGATGGATGACTACTAGCTATCTAGATAGATAGAGAAATCCATAGATAGGACAAATAAGACCTCATCAGAATTTGATCATGCTGTGGAAGCTTTGCCACAGTATGACAAAGAGCAGGTAGAGCCTTGAAGATTCCTTGCTCTGCCTTTATTCAAGAACACACGGATGGGAAGAGACCCTGCAGCTATTTTTGGAAGCCAAGATTACTGGTACCTAGAAAAAAAGGTGTGTGTGTGTTGGGGCAGGAAGGATAGCATAACATATTCTACATCTGGGCTTGTTCAGTGGCTCAGCAGTAAAAGATGCTCCTGCAGTGCAGGAGACATGGGTTCAATCCCTGAGTCGGGAAGATCCCCTGGAGGAGGGCATGGTAACTCACTCCAGCATTCTTGCCTGGAGAATGCCATAGACAGAGGAGCCTGGCGGGCTACCGTCCACACTGTCACAAAGAGTCAGACATGACTGAAGTGACTGAGCACATACGAGCACGCACGCATTCTGCATCTAATATTAAAACCTAGCTTTATACTAAACTAAGAAAATCTGGTTTTCTTTCACTAAAGACAGTGCTTCTCAAAGTTTTGGTGCATCAGATTTCCCTCGAGGGCTGTTAAAACACAGCCTGCTGGGTCTCAACACCATTTGCAAGTTTCTGATGGGACTGGACCTGCAAATGTGCATTTCTGACAATTTCCAAGGTAATGCCAGTTCTGCTGGTCCAAGGACCAGACTTCGGGAACCATTGCACTGGGTTCATCTCCATACAGGATTCCAGTGGTGAGATAGAGGAACTGGGGACAAAAACAGGCAGCAGTTATTTAGTCAGGGAATCAGCAGATAGACAAAAGGTTCACATGACAGTTCTTCCTACAGGTTTTAGGACAAACTCCACACAGTTTAGTTATGAGCAGATGCCAGTTTTATTATAGACCTGCTACATGGACCACTGGGTTACTACCAGCAGGCAGGGGGGCCTCTCCAAGGCCAGAGATTTCTCTCTTGAGAAGAGACATTATAGAAAACAGAAGAGGTTAGATGGTCGACAGACCATATACAAAAAGGAAATAAAGTCTGCTTAGAAATCTTTAGATTGTTGATAACTGTCAGCTGAGTGGATAAGCAGCTACTTGGAAGTGGGCTGTGATCTGATTAAAATCCATCAGAAAAATACTTATGCATTTTATCAAGAATAATAATTTGTTTCCAAGTGGAGGTTATAAATCATAACATACTAAAAAGGTTCTGCCTTGAACAAATTTAGAACTTTTTTTTAAGTAGGATACGCCTGGAGATGCTTGGTACTGAAGTCATGGGGACTGGTAAATGAATGAATGAATTAGGCATGAATGTAAGCAAGCGAGGCAGAATTCATCATTTCCTTCCAGTTTCATAAATTATTTTACAAACATCTTTACCACAAGCTATTTAAATATTGAGTTATCATGGACATTCTGATGATTTTGTCCTAGATTTGGGAACTGGTGTTCCTCTGTATGAAGTCGTATGGGCACCAGGGTTTAACTTATTTAGCATTGTGATATGTTAGAAAGATGCTTGGGTGAAATCTCCCAGTTTGAAAATGACATGAAGTTCTTCTAAATGGCCAGAGATGGATTACACAAAGAGTTATGTGTGCACTGCAAACTCGTTTCCTGTGGGCCGGTGAAGTGTACGGAAATGAATTCAGGGAATAAATGGTTAGAGTTATTATCTTAAACACAAGAAAATGGTCTAGGGGCTATTATAGACCATTGTCTAGAGTCAGTGTGAGGCTGCTCCCAGGAAATCAGCACATTTTAGATACTTGTTGGGAAAATATTAGAGCAGAAAACCCTACACATTTTTTCCCACTAAATAGATATGAAGTCTGGATTTCTTTCTTTATATCCTCATCAGCCTAGTTGAAGAAAGACAAAAAACATTGAGAAATATGAACAAATCATAGAACAAACATGTACTAATGGCCTAATATGTACAAAGCATCTTATCCAGCAATTGGGGAACCAAAGTCATTCTCAGTGGCCTTGAATAGGTTACAGAGTCTCCACTGAGAGTAGTTTGTTTGAACCATTTAGCTAACAAGAAAGCAGTTATCCTCGTAAGCCATCCATTTCACGTGAGAAAACTGAGAAAGAGGTACTCCTCTGGGCTTCTGCCAAAGGTTAGCTTTTAACTGTCTGAATTCTGCCTTATGAAGCGATGTTATTATTTTAAGAGAAACAGAAGCTACAAGCAGAGGTTTAAAAATTTATAAAACTATAGAGCAGAGGTTGAAAACCATTTCTAAAAAGGGCCCAGGAGTAAATATTTTAGCCTTTGTGGGCCATATGGTATTTGTTGTAACTCTTCAACAATGCAATGCGAATGAATGAGCTTGGTGGGTTTCCAGTAAAACTTTACAAAAACAGGCACTGCAGGCTTCCGCTGCTGGCCAGAGAAGATGCTGAGTTCGGTATGGTGGTGGCTGTGTCGCCTCCTGCTGGGGTTGCTGGAGGCCCTGAGCCCCAGCCCTGGGAGCCCGCTGAGTAGAGCAGGGTGAATGCAGTGCTGCATGGGCAGAACTTGTGTTGATGGGAGCCATTTTCTACCTTCTGCTGGTGACCATGATCCTTATGGCATTTTGTGTCTACAAACCCATCTGGCGCCAGGGATAGCTAAGCAAAGAAGTCCTTCCATGAGCATTTGGAAACAAAATAAGTTGAGCTGTACAGGGGTCAGTGGAGAAGTTGAAATCAGAACTCTCCTGCTTGAAAATAATCTTTGGTCTGGATAGTTGGTAAATTCTGAATAATTTAGGGAAAAAAAAAAGTCTAGCTGTTATCTCATCCTAATGCTGGAATGCAAGCACTGGGCCATTGATTCTCCTTCTCATTGTTTCCTCTTAGACTTCCCTGGTAAGGGCCTTCCAGGTTACAGTAGTGGTAAAGAACCTGCCTGCCAGTGCAGGAGACATAAGAGACATGGGTTCGATCCTTGGGTCAGGAAGATCCTCCGCAGGAGATCATGGCAACCCACTCCAATATTCCTGCCTGGAGAATCCCATGGAGCCTGGTGGGCTAGTACATAGGGTCACAAAGAGTCAGACATGACTGAAGCGACTTAGCACGTACTTGTTTAAAGTAAGACCTGAAGCTCCGGGGTTCAATGTGAAGATGGAGTACTTAAGAGAAAGAAAATATCACTTTGTGAGTAATGTAAAAACCACACTGGAAAGGACTAATCATTAATGTTTGAAAATATCAGGAAGGGAAAGACCTAACACCCTCATTCCCTACTTTAGAACCAACTGGTCACAGTGGGGTTAAGAATCACAGGTGTTTGAAGTTATCCCGAGTTGGCCAAAATGCTCCATTTGCAAAGCAGCATCAGCTGTGGGTAACGTAGGCTGCCGCTCCTCTTGCCGCATGGAGCTCTGCGCTCAGACGCCCTCTCTGAAGTTGGGGTCACACAGGTAGGCCTCTGGCCAGGGGCACCCTTGGGCTGGGAGGCTCCTGGGGGGAGAAGGGGACTGGAAGTGTTAGCAGCTGGCCCGTCTGAAAAAGAACTTGTCCCACTTGAACACGTTGATCTCCTTGCCCTACACCAAAATCTTCCCAGCCCATGGCCTGGAAGCCAGAGCAGTTTCTATGATTTGGAAAAAGAGACTCCCCAGGAGCTCTTTTCAGCCCCGGGTGGGGAGGGCACAACAGAACTGCATATTCCACATAGGAGGCAGAGTGGTGGTGTGTGTGTGTTTACACAAACTTAATTCCAGCTGTGAAAATGCTGCTTTTTCTTTGCACTGTTGGTGCACTGGAGTTTTCCTCCACAGAAATGATACTTTTGTACTTACAGTATTTTTTATATTTTAAATGTGCTAGGTTTAACTTTGTTATAAAATTAAAATGCTCACCTTGTTTGTGCTCCCTTTAAGCACAGCACTGTTTTTCTTTGTTTGTTTGTTTGTTTGTTTTAACAACCTGCCCTTAATGTGAAATAACTGATGTGGGATACCATAACTGTTTACCTAAGGATTTTGTTTGTAACTATCATGGAGCCACCAAATCATTCATTGTTCTTGCTTTTGAGCAAGATGCCAATTAAAACAAATGTAAAATCTTAAAAAAAAAAAAACTACAAGAAAAACTACACAAAAGTAAACAGTGGAGGATGTGGCCTTCAGGTCATGGTTTACTGACCCCCTGCTCTGCTGCTGCTGCTAAGTCGCTTCAGTCATGTCCGACTCTGTGCGATCCCATAGATGGCAGCCTACCAGGCTCCGCCATCCCTGGGATTCTCTAGGTAAGAACACTGGAGTGGGCTGCCATTTCCTTTTCCAATGCATGAAACTGAAAAGTGAAAGTGAAGTTGCTCAGTCCTGTCCGACTCTTAGCGACCCCATGGACTACAGCCTACCAGGCTCCTCCACCCATGGGATTTTTCCAGGCAAGAGTACTGGAGTGGGGTGCCATTGCCTTCTCCGGACCCCCTACTCTAGAGATTGGCAAACCTAAGCCTCCGGCTGTTGACTCAGTCTGCAGGGAACATTGCAATCTCACTAGCACCAAGAGGAGACTGCTGCTGAAAAACAAATTAAGGATTGCTAAATGCTTAATTTGAAAATAAGAGATGTTTACAGCACACTTCCAAATGGCTTCTTCTTTTGTCAAAGGATCGGTCTTTAAAAAAAAAAAAAGATGGGTCCTATTGTGTTCGAATCCAGACACTCAGTGACTCCAAGATGAAAGCATTTTATTCTCCCGAGAATGTGTTTCTGCAGCATTTTTGTCTTCAAAGGGCCATCTCCCCAGTTGCACAGGAAATTGGACAGCTGAGGTACACACTTTCTTCTAAGCCCCAATCTTGGCTGTTGGCACAAATCCTGGCCTTTTCATTTCCATTTGCCCTTTGGAAGCAACGCTGTCATTTATCTGCTAGACAGATGTTGCCGTCGGGTACCTTATGCCTGGCTCCAAAGAACGGCATATGGCTCCATCTAACCCACCGTCACCTCGCGCTGAAGCCCGCAGCGGGGACGCTGGCGTGAAGCGCTCCCTGGCAGGCCGCCGGGCCCCGGGGAGGCCGCGCCGCGTCTCCGGAAGGCGGCAAAGCTCCAGGGAAGGAGAGGAAAGGCAGCCGGGCCGAGGCTGCCAGCGCCTGGATTTCACGGGGTTCCTCCTGGGAGCGCTTTTGTTTCCTCTCTCTCGCTTCTAACTTGAATTGACTAAGAAAAAAAAGAGAGAGAGGAAAAGCCATCAAATAAAGGTACTCTCATCTGCCTCCTAATTTTGTTCCATAGGAAACGGGCCACCCACAGCGTTGGCAAAAGGAAGGGCAGCCAGAAGGACCTCCGGCCCCCGGACCTGTGGATCCATCATGAAGAAATGGAGATGAAAAATATCGAGAAGCCGCCTGGCACAGACCCGACGGCGAGAGACTCCCCCATCCAGAGCTGCCAAGACCTCACGCCCGTCAGCCACAGTCAGTCAGAGACGCAGCTGGGGAGCAAAAGCACCTCTCATTCAGGTAACTGACCTCACTGGCGGCAGGAAAAACATCCCACGCTGAACCCCGCCCAGAGGAGCTCTTGATGCCCTCTTTGTGTGTGCGAGCTTGTCGTGAAATCATGGCTTTTTATGTATTGATACTTTGTAACTTACATATGTATGTTATATATAACACGATTTTTTATATCCACACATTATATTTGAAGGGCTTCCCCAGTGGCTCAGCAGTAAAGACTCTGCCTGCCAGTATAGGAGCCACGTGGGTTCAATCCCTAAGTCAGGAAGATCCCCTGCAGGAGGGCATAGCAACCCACTCCAGTCTTCTTGCCTGGAGAATTCCATGGACAGAGGAGCCTGGAGGGCTACAGTCCATGGGGTCTCAAAGAGTCAGACATGACTGAAGCAACTTAGCATGCACACACGCGTTATAATTAAAACATAATAAAGGAATAATGGGGCTTCCCAGGTGGCTCAGATGGTAAAGAATCTGCCTGCAATGCGGGAGACCTGGGTTTGATCCCTTGGTCGGAAAGATACCCTGGAGGAGGCCATGGCAACTCACTCCAGTATTCTTGCCCAGAGAATCCCATAGACAGAGGAGCCTGGAAGGCTACAGTCCATGGGGTCTCAAAAGAAGTCGGACATGACTGAGTGACTAGGCACACGTAGGAATAATTATCACCACAATTGGATACATTAAATGGTCATCTTTACAGAAATATATTCTGCAAATTGTACATATCCTAGAGAATGGTACAATAAAAAAGCAGCAACAGTGAAACAAAATATAAGTAAAATTAGCAGGTTATTCATAAATACCTCTTAGCTCAAGGAATTTTTCCAAGTTAATCTGAAGTACATAAAATTACTAAGTAATACCATCCCAAATGGGAGAAGGCAATGGCACCCCACTCCAGTACTCTTGCCTGGAAAATCCCATGGATGGAGGAGCCTGATAGGCTGTAGTCCATGGGGTCACGAAGAGTTGGACAGGACTGAGTGACTTCATTTTCACTTTTCACTTTCATGCACTGGAGAAGGAACTGTTCTTGCCTGGAGAATCCCAGGGACGGCGGAGCCTGGTGGGCTGCTGTCTATGGGGTCGCACTGAGTCGGACACGACTGAGCAACTTAGCAGCAGCATCAGCACCATCACAAGTTGTCTCCCACTTTTGTGGATATATATACTTGCCAGTCATTCTCGGGTCATTTACCAATAGTTAAAGTAATCTGATGTAAATTTGGTTGATTAACTGGGTTTACTTTCTATTCTATCATCTTGTCAAATGCCTTGTATAATTGTGACGCTTCTTGAAACTTCTAAGAGACAGGAGGCAATCCAGTTAGGACATATCGAAATGTGGAGGCTAAATGAACCAATTGCATTTTGTTACATCTTGAACAAAAGTTTTGTCAAGGCAAAATTTGAAGCCATTTGTACATATTTTACTTCCCTGTGTCTTTGAAAAGTTGATTTTAAATTTTCTGTCAATCCCTTGCTTTAAAAAAAAGTCACTTCAGGGACACTTGAAGTATGAAAACATCAACTATTCTGTTACTTTGCCTTGATTACCATGGAGATCGACTGTCATCCCTACACAATCACGTTATATGATCACTCAGTTCAGTTCAGTCGCTCAGTCGTGTCTGACTCTTTGTGACCCCATGGACTGCAGCACGCCAGGCTTCCCTGTCCATCACCAACTCCCAGAGCTTGCTCAAACTCACTAGCCTAGTCAGATGGAGTCTCCCTGAAGGCTCTGTTGGTGTACCAAGTGATCTAAAGGAAAAAAAAAAACAAAAAAAAAAAACAGCCTGCTGTTTAATGATTTGGTGCAGAATAATCCATGTCCAGGAATAACTGAGAAATAAACAGAAAATGGTTGTTAGGATATATCACTTTATATGGGCTCTTATAGTTTCAAAATGCTTATGGGAAGTTACATAATCAACCCAATACTCTCATCAAGAAATTGCTTGGTCAATTCATTGGGTCAGAATCAGTAGCTGGTTTTATTTTGGTTTGGTTTTTTTGAGTAGGAAATTAAAAGTGTATTATACCACTGGCAAATATATTAATAATTCAAATAGACTTTGGAAAACACAACTGTATGAATAATCCTTATGAATCAGTTGTCTATGGAAATAATTAGATTCAATAAAAAAATGCTCAATCATTTATCTGCATTACTTTTCTCCAGACAATTTAGCTTTTTTTTTTTAAAACAAATTTTATTGGCGTATAGTTGCTCTACACTGTTGTTATTTTCTGTTGTATAGCCAAGTGAATCAGCTATCTATATACACATATCTCCTTCCTTTTGGCTTTCCTTCCCATTTAGGTCACATTGAGCATTGAATAGAGTTCCCTGTGCTATGCAGTAGGTTCTCGTTAGTTGTCTATTTTATATATCGTATCAATTGTGTGTATATATATACATATACATATATATCAACCCCAGTCTCCCAATACATCCCATATCCCCGCTTTCTCCTTGGTAGCCATATGTTTGTTCTCTATGTCCGTGTCTCTGTTTCTACTTTGTAAATAACATTATCTATACCAAAGTTTTCAAATTCCACATACATGCATTAATCTGCCATATTGTTTTTCTCTTTCTGACATAACCTCACTCTGTATGCCATTCTTTAGGTCCATCCACATCTCTACAAATGACCCAATTTTGTTCCTTTTTATGGCTGAGTCATACTCCATTTTATATATGTACTACATTCTTTTTATCCTGGACATTTAGGCTGTTTCCATATCCTGGCTATTGTAAGGTTCAGTCCCTGCATCTTGAAGATCCCCTGGAGAGGAAGTGGCAACCCACTCCAGTATTCTTGCCTGAGAAATCCATGGACTGAGGAGCCTAAGGGGCTCCAGTCCATGGGGTCGCAAAGAGTCGGACGGGACTTGGTGACTGAACACACATGCATACAAGGAACCTCCATCCTGTTCTCCATAGTAGCTGTATCAGTGTACATTCCCACCAACAGTACAAGAGGGTCCCCTTTCCTTCACACTCTCTCCAATATTTATTGTGTGTGGATTTTGTGATGGTCATTTTCACCAGTGTGAGGTGATATCTCCCCCACCCTGCCCCCCTTGTAGTTTTGGTTTTTCATTTCTCTAAGAATTAATGGTGTTGAGCATCTTTTCATGTTTGTTGGCCATCTGTATGTCTTCTTTGGAGAAATGTCTATTTGGGTCTAAAAAGGTCTCCCGCCCATTTTTGATTGGGTTGTTTGTTTTTTGGAGCTGCATGAGTTATTTCTATATTTTGGAGATTAATCCTTTGTCAGTTGCTATATTTGCAAATATTTTCTCCCATTCTGAGGGTTGTCTTTTCATCTTACTTATGGTTTCCTTTGCTGTACAAAAGCTTTTAAGTTTAGTTAGGTCCCATTTGTTTATTTTTGTTTTTATTCTAATTACTCTTGGAGGTGGGTCAAAAAGGACCTTGCTGTGATTTATGTCAGAGTCTTCTGCCTATGCTTTCCTCCAGGAGTTTTCTAGTATCTGGCCTTACATTTAGGTCTTTAATGCATTTTGAGTTAATTTTTGTGTTTGGTGTTAGGGAGTGTTCTAATTTCATTCCTTTACATGTTGCTGTCCAGTTTTCCCAGCACCACTTATCAAAGAGGCTATCTTTGCTCCATTGTATATTCTGGCTTCCTTTGTCATAGATTAGCTGACCATAGCTATGTGGGTTTATCTCTGGGCACTCTATCTTATCCCATTGATCTATATTTCTACTTTTGTGCCAGTATCATACTGTCTGAATTGCTGTTTTAAACCAAATTAAAATATTGTAACTGATTGAAAGTGTAGCTGGTTGATGAGGCTTTCTCACAGTGTCATTCAAACAAAGATTCTAATTGCTGATTTTTTTTTTATCATAAGTATTCTTTTTCTAGACCTTAAGTGATATCTCAAGCAGAGTCCTTAACTTTTCTGTCACTTTCTATCATTAAACCATGGTCCAGTTCCATTAGAAATTAAAATCTGAAATTTAATTTAAAGATTCTTTTTCTCCTATGGTCAGACTTTTGGCTCTGAGGACTAGGGGGGTTACAATTTGTTTCCTGAATCCTCCAGCACCTTGGAATAAATGGAGCAGTAGGGGTGGGACAGAAGCAGGGAGCTTACTCCATTTCAGAAACACCTTTAGCCATTCTTCTTACCTCTCTGCTCTTCCTGGTTTTTGTGGGGGTACAGTGATTGGAGATAAAGACAAGATGAAAGGAGACAGTCAAGGTGGGAGGGAAGAGAGCACAATTTGAAGCTCTTCACTGATTTTCTGGGCACATGGGCTGACCTCAGGTGGCACCCAGATTCTCAGCCTCTTATAAAATACAATATGAATTATTTACAGGAGCCTGTGGGATGCTTCTCTGGCCAATTCCATGATCTGAGATACCTCGTCAGGACTTAACCCTCCCCCCTGCGAAACAGATGTACCTGTCCACCTCACTGGTCTTCTGGAGGGTCAGCTACTTTCAAGCCTAACTTTCCAGCTGCCCATGTGACCCACAGGAAGCTCCTCTGTCTTTGACAAGCCAAATGATGAGAGTGCTCATAATCCACACTGGCTCATCTCTCAGACATGCTTTGTTCAGTTATCTCTTGTCTGTTTGAATAGACACAGGGTAGACCAGCAAGCCTGCTGCCTCAATAAGCTTCTACCTAGGGAATAAATGAAAGGCAGATCTCTTTTGCAGGAACCTCAAGAGTCTGTAGATATCTTTTATTGTAGATTCATTTTATCCTAGCCATCAGGAGAGGAAGAGCACCTCTGTCTCTCACTGGAGGGAATAAAATTGTCTCTCCGGCCTTAGAAGGTTTTGCTAATGATTTCTAGGATACCTCCTTCTTGATTTTCCTTCTCATTTTATATATATGACATTTCAGATCAATGACATTTCAGATCAATGAGACAGATTTTGTTGTCTCTTACCAAGTCTTGGGAAATGTTTAACTCCAAATGATAGCCATTTTATTCAGAGTGATAAGATACTTGTGCCCATTTGTCTTTAATTTGAGGACCTTCTTGCCAACTCTGTAGTGATAGGGAAAGCAGTACTTGAGATCCTGTTAGTTAAACTTGACAATACATGAAGTGTTCTTGATGATGTCCTGGTTAAAAGGACAAAACTATGATTGGAAGAATTAATACCATCAAAATGCCCAAATCACCCAAAGCAATCTATAGATTTAATGCAATCCCTGTCAAAATATCCATGACATTTTCATAGACTAGAACAAATATTCCGAAAATTATATGGAACCACAAAAGACCTTGAACTGTTAAAACAATCTTGAAAAATAGAACAGAGTTGACGGTATCAGACTCTCTGACTTCAGACTATACTACAAAACTACAGCAATCAATACAGCATGGTACTGGCCCCAAAACAGACAAATAGATCAGTGGACCAGAATAAATAACCCAAAAATAAACCCACACCTAACCACAGATATGCAGATGACACCACCCTTATGGCAGAAAGTGAAGAGGAACTCAAAAGCCTCTTGATGAAAGTGAAAAAGGAGAGTGAAAAAATTGGCTTAAAGCTCAACATTCAGAAAACGAAGATCATGGCATCTGGTCCCATCACTTCATGGGAAATAGATGGGGAAACAGTGGAAACAGTGTCAGACTTTATTTTGGGGGGCTCCAAAATCACTGCAGATGGTGACTGCAGCCATGAAATTAAAAGACACTTATTCCTTGGAAGAAAAGTTATGAGCAACCTAGATAGCATAGTGAAAAGCAGAGACATTACTTTGCCAACAAAGGTCTGTCTAGTCAAGGCTATGGTTTTTCCAGTGGTCATGTACGGATCTGAGAGTTGAACTGTGAAGAAGGCTGAGTGCTGAAGAATTGATGCTTTTGAACTGTGGTGTTGGAGAAGACTCTTGAGAGTCCCTTGGACTGCAAGGAGATCCAACCAGTCCATTCTGAAGGAGATCAGCCCTGGGTGTTCTTTGGAAGGAATGATGCTAAAGCTGGAACTCCAGTACTTTGCCCACCTTATGTGAAGAGTTGACTCATTGGAAAAGACTCTGATGCTGGGAGGGATTGGGGGCAGGAGGAGAAGGGGATGACAGAGGATGAGATGGCTGGATGGCATCGCTGACTCGATGGACATGAGTCTGAGTGAACTCTGGGAGTTGGTGATGGACAGGGGGGCCTGGCATGCTGAGATTCCAGGGGTCGAAAAGAGTCAGACACGACTGAGTGACTGAACTGAGCTGAACTGATCGTCAGTTATACTATGACAAAGGAAGCAAGAATATACAAGGAAGAAGAGACAGTCTCTTCAATAAATGGTCCTGGAATAACTTTACAGTTCCATGTAAAGTAATGATATTATAACATTTCCTCACACTGTATACAAAAATACAATGGATTAAAGACTGAATAAGATCTGAAAGTATATAACTCCTGGAAGAGAACATAGGCAGAACACTCTTTGACATAGATCACAGCAATAATTTTTGGACCTGTCCTCTAAGGTAGGTCTTCCCAGGTGGGTCTCAGGAGCCTGGCAATGCAGTAAATGTAAGAGATGTGGGTTCAATCTCTGGGTCAGGAAAATCCCCTGGAAGAAGCATAGCAACCCACTCCAGTATTATTGCCTGGAGAATGCCATGGACAGAGCAAACTGGCAGATTACTGTCCATAGCGTCACAAAGAGTCAGACACGACTAAAGAGACTTAACATACACACACACATACTCCTAAGGCAAAAGAAATAAAAGCAAAAATAAACAAATGAGACCTAATTAAACTTAAAACTTTTGCACAGCAAGGGAAACCATTGACAAAATGAAATGGCAACCTACTAAATGAGAGAATATATTTGCAAATGATATTACCAACAAGGGGCCAATATCCAAAATATATAAACAGCTCTGCTAAGTCTCTTCAGTCGTGTCCGACTCTGTGTGACCCATAGACGGCAGCCCACCAGGCTCCCCCGTCCCTGGGATTCCCCAGGCAAGAACACTGGAGTGGGTTGCCATTTCCTTCTCCAATGCATGAAGGTGAAAAGTAAAAGTGAAGTTGCTCAGTCATGTCCAACTTCCAGCAACCCCATGGATTGCAGCCCACCAGGCTCCTCCATCTGTGGGATCCTCCAGGCAAGAGTACTGGAGTGGGGTGCCATCGCCTTCTCCATATAAACAGCTCATACAACTCAATATAAAAGAAAAAGCCAACCCAATTAAAAAATGGGCAGAAGAGCTGAATAGACATTTTTCCAAAGAAGATATACAAATGGCCAATAGGCACATGAAAGATGCTCAACATTTCTAATTAATAGAAAGGCAAATCAAAACCACAATTAGACATCACCTTACACTTGTCAGAATGGCTGTCATCAAAAAGTTTACAAAAAACAAATGTAGGCAAGAATGTGGAGAAAAGGAAATCCTTGTACACTATGGGTAGGTGTGTAAGTTGATTCATCTGCTATGTAAAACAGTATGGAGGTTCCTGAAAAAAGCTAAAAATAGAACTACCATGTGATCCAGCAATTCTATGCTTGGGTATTTATCTAAAAGAAACAAAAACACTAATTTGTAAAGATACATGCACCCAGTGTCATAGCAGGTTTGATCCCTGTGTCAGGACAATCCCCTGGAGTAGGAAATGGCAGCCCACTCCAGTAATCTTGCCTGGAAAATCCCATGGACAGAGAAGCCCCGTGGGCTGCCATCCATGGGGTCGCAGAGAGTCAGACACAGACTGAGCACACACACACAGAATGCTCATAGCAGCACTGTTTACAGTAGCCAGGTTATGGAAGCCAACCATGTGTCCATCAATAGACATACAGATAAAGAAGCTATGGTATTCATATACAGTGGAATATTCCTCAGCCATGAAAAAGAATTAAATTCTCTCATTTGTAGCAATGTGGACAGACCTAGAGAATATTATGCTTAATGAAATGGATCAAAGACAAATAATGGATGATACCACTAATTTGTGAAATCTTAAAAAGTAAAATGAATGTATCTAGAAAAACAGAAACAAACTCAGATACAGAAAACAAACTAGTGGTTTTCAGTGGAAAGAGGAAAGGGAAGAGGGGCAAAATAGGGTATGAGGTGAAAACACAGAAATTACTATATATAAAATAGATAAGTGACAAGGATATATTGTAGAGCACGGGGTATTATAACCACTATTTTGAATAACTTAATGGAGTATTATCTATAAAATTACTGAACCACAATGCTGTATGCCTAAAACTAATATAATATTGTAAATCAACTATACTTCATTTAAGAAAAAACAGACGAAACTTCATGTCAATGAATCATATTCTTTTAACTGATATATAGTATTCAGAATTTCAGTATTACTTTTCCACATATATTTTTATTCAGTTTTCAAATCTGCATATATCATTTTTATTTTTATGACTCTTTAACATGACATTTTATGGAATTATAATAAATTTGTATATAGAGACCTAACCATATTTTTGCAGAAAGTAGTTTATGTCCTGTGTTTTCATAGTAAGATTTAATGTCTTTGGGGCTTAAGTATAAATTGCCAAGATTGTGGTTAATTCATACAGTTGCATATTATGGAGCTGTTAAAAATTACACTGCTGACTTATTTATTGACAGAGAAAGATTTTTCTGTTACTTTTTTTAAGAAGACTGCAAAACAGTATGTATGGTATAATGCCATTTTTGAAAAATAAGTATATTAGTATATATTCTCTTGCTTTCACACACACATATATATATATATGCATGTGTGGAAATTATAAATAAATAATAATAGTTCTTTTTGGATAATGAGGTTCTGGTAAATTTTATTAACATTTCTACAATGAGAGCATATTGATAAACAAAAAAGTAGATATTATTATTTAAAGCATCAATGAAATGAAAAAGGCATTGGGGTTCCTGGCTAGAAATGAAGTATTGCATCATTAATACTCAAGAGTATTGCTTTCTTTTTAGGTCAAGACACAGAAGAAGCAGGGAGCTCCATGTCCACTCTGGAGAGGTCACTGGCGGCACGCCGAGCCACCCGGGCCAAGCTCATGATCCCTATGGACGCCCAGTCCAGCAATCCTGGTGAGTGACAGTTGGTGCCACAGGGAGACGGGAACAACATCACATTAATAAGAGGCATGCGTGCTTAGCCGCTCAGTCGTGTCCACCTCTTTGCAACTCTTTTCCCTGTAGCCCGCCAGCCTCCTCTGTCCATGGGATTTTTCAGGCAAGAATACTCCAGTGGGTGGGCATTTTCCTCCTTGATTTGCAGTATTATATTAGTTTCAGTTTGTATATTATATTATACAGCTTTCTTTGTGTATCTTTTCTCTATCAACTATCAAAATCTGATTAGAGTTTTCTCTGAACTTTCTGGACAAATGGACATAATGCAGAACAATTAAAATCATATCATTTTTATTTGGAAGTTAGAATTTTCTCTCTGTTGTTTGTTGTGCTTGCCTTATACAACCACATGATTGATCTATGGGCAATCGGTTTATACACTGGCCACCTCATGCGAAGAGTTGACTCATTGGAAAAGACTCTAATGCTGGGAGGGATCGGGGGCAGGAGGAGAAGGGGACGACAGAGGATGAGATGGCTGGATGGCATCACTGACTCGATGGATGTGAGTCTCAGTGAACTCCGGGAGTTGGTAATGGACAGGGAGGCCTGGCGTGCTGCGATTCATGGGGTCGCAAAGAGTCGGACACGACTGAGCAACTGATCTGATCTGATCTGATAGAAAATGAATCAATCTAAAAAGAATGGAAGTTTTGTCATTATTGATCTTATTCTAACAACCACCTTCACAGATTTTAAAAAACTCTTTTAATAAGTCTAATTTTCAGACTTAAATAATCTAGCTCTCTTGAAACAAATATTGAAATAATCACTTCCTACTCCCTTCATGTTGAAGTTTTCTGTCATACTCCCATTTTCACTGAAGATATTAGTATCTGCGAATCACTTCCTTTCCAATTACCTCTGTGATCAATCTTGGTAATTACCGTATCCATGCACATAATCCATCTGATAGTAGTTCCTGATGTTCCCTACAATATTAGCTCTTTCCCACCTCAATTCATCAGTTCCATGTCACACAGTAAACCAATAACTGTACCTGCTGCAGAATGTCAGTTTCTGTCATCTCTTTTTCTAGCACAGTATTATTTTTCTCGTTTATTGGCCCCTTGCTAACAAATTTTTAATCCCACTAGGACCTCCAGTCCATTAACTCTGCAACCTTCCCATTATCCCTGGTCTTCCTCATGTCTTTATTTCCATTAAAACTCAACTTCCAATCCAGCATTAATTACTACCTTCCATCCCTTCTAAACAGCCTCATCTCCCTTGGTTCTTCTTTCCTATCATAGTTACCACCCAAAAAAACTCAACCCTGGTTAAATTAGCTCCTCACCAACATTGACCACGAACCCTGACAGCTGACTTCATTTGAAGAAAGATATGTAGCCTATTTGGGCTTCCCTGGTGGCCCAGCTGGTAAAGAATCCACCCGCAATGTGGGAAACCTGGGTCCAATCCCTGGGTTGGGAAGATCCCCTGGAGAAGGAAACTGCTGCCCACCCCAGTATTCTGGACTGGAGAATTCCATGAACTGTATAGTCCATGAGGTCACAAAGAGTCGGACATGACTGAGTGACTTTCACTTTCATATAGCCTATTCACTGGGCATTTATGACAACAAATTCAAGGTGAACTGTCATTTATTTGGAAATGCCAGTCATTTCTCTCACTTTGAGAGAAATCATTCATTATCATTCACTGAGACATCATTCATTGTCTCACTTTATAAGATGAATATCTTATATCTATTCTTTCCTTTCTGACTCAATACCTCTCTCCTTTCCCCCGTCCCTGCTAATAAGCCTGCTTCTTTTGCCACCAAGAGAAGCATTTAGAAATGATATCTACCCTTCAAATCTAGTGATCTGTTTTTGTTTCTGTGTAAGACCAGTTCTTTCCCTTGAGGACAACCTTTCATTCCCACTTAGGGACTTTTCTGTAATTATCCCTTTCCTTTCTTGGATCATCAGTTTTCCTTCCTACTGATAACTCCAATATGTGTATGAGCATTATCTCATAACTTCCTTGTTAAAGCATCTTCCCTGGAACCACTAGCCCATTCCTCCCCTTTGCTGAGAAACTCTCTTAAAAGTTGTCTGTAATTACTTTTTGCTCTTTTAATCTTCTTTATTAGTTTTAATAGCATTTCCACAGTCCCTCTACTAATACCATGGTTGCCAAGATTTCAATAATCTACACATCTGCTTACCAAATGCTCAATTGTCCAGTGCTCAGCAAAATTTGACATAGCTTCTATTTTTTCCTGGAATGCTTTCTTCACTTGCCTGTTGTATTCTAAATGCCCCCAGTTTTCTTCCTGTCCCACTGCCTTCTCATTTTTAGTCCTTGACTTACTCCTCCTTTCTCCCCAATCTCTTAAGAGATAGAGTACCCTAGGGCTCCGTCTGCAAACTGCTGTCTACTATCTACACTTGCTTCTTAGAAGTTGTCATCTAATACCAATGGCTTTAATGCCATTTGCATGCTGATGAATCACAAAATTTAATCCCTAGATTAATCCCTTCCTGAAACCCACATCAATTTCCATATACAATATTGACTCACCTTCTTCAAATGGCTAATAGGCAAGCCAGGTGAGCTCAACATGGAAATCTTGCTCTTCCATAATTCCCTCTCCCCAGCTCCAAACTTGATTCCTATCATTTTTCCCAATACATGGTACCACTATTTAACCATCTATTCTTGTTTTAAAAAACAAAATAAAACACAACCTCTAGTTTCATACTTCTTTATTCTGATTTCCTCACATCCCAAATTCAGTCTTTCACCAAATCTGATAGTTCTTGCTTTCAAAACCCATCCCGAATCTGACTACTCTTTCCCACCTCCACTTTTCTGCCTTATCCAAGCTATACCATCTCTAGATGGCAAATATAATCTATAGATTGTAGACTATAGCTGTAAACTTGTAACTGTTCTCTTTTCTTGAGCTCTTGATCTTACAGGAAGTCGTCTATGCCGAAGCTTTTCAATGTGAATTAGATGATGTTTTAAACTTTACATAATTGTATTAGTTTTGCCAAATATCAAAATGAATCCGCCACAGGTATACATGTGTTCTCTTGACTTCCCATCCTGTGTGGCACAGAATCCAGCGATTTCATCATGCCCAAGAGGTGCCCTGTGGTCCAGCCTCTGGCATGTCTCTCACACTGTCTCTTGCTATTTCTCTCTATAATCTCTTTCAGCCACATAGCTCTCCTCTCTGTTCTTTGGCAATAACACACATACTGATTCAGGGACGTTTTACTGTCCTCTTTGCCTGGCATTTCTTTCCATAGATATTTAGTTGACTTTTTCCCCTCATTTATTCAGGTCTGTGTTCAACCGCCACCACTGTGAAGGAACATAGATCTTCTCTAACCATTACCTAGGAGCATCCTTGGTCTCTCTCTACCCTCTTCATTCTGCCTTGTTTTTCTTAATGTGTATAACTATCTTACTTGCTTTATTGTGTTTGTTTACTTATCATGTGTTTTCCCTGTGTAGTATAGGCTCTATGAGAGCAGGAATTTTGCCTGCTTTCATCACGTCATATCCTCAGTACCCCAAATGGAGATTGGCACATGGTAGGCACTCAGTTGATACTGTTCAGCCAAATGAATGAACTAATGGCTGTTTCTTTCTACCTACTGTATGTGATGTTTCCTCTACCTTCCAACATAGCTCTCAATTTTACTATAATAAATGTAATGGAATTTATAACAGATTCCAGTTGTTCAACTCATGGGATAGATACTGTTCTTATGCCTGTTTTACTAATAAAAGAACTGAGGCTTACAGAGTTTAAGTACGTAGCTTACAATCATATAGCGAGTAAGTGACAGGGCCAGAATTGGGACTCCGGACCGGCTTCAGCCTCTATGCTCTGAATCATTATGCTCCCAGCTGCAATCCTCTGTGAAGCTGTTCATTCCTTTCACCGCATAGAGGGACGCTGTACACTTAGCTGCTTCTATTTGTGTTTTCCTTCCAGCCACTTTCCTCTTATAACTAAGTTCTGTCTGTGCCAACCTTCTATAGCTTTCTTCTTAAAAATCAGTGTGTTTCAGAATCTTCATGGGACTTTCTCTCCCATATATAACTTCTTCATCTAAGAAGTTTCCATATCCCATTGACTTTTTTTTCTTCCACTGTATCTTTTGAATCCCTGGCTGCATTCCCATTTCCAAGAGTCATGTTTTTATTCTTCTCTTTATGGCCTCACCCCTGAACTGTCAAAACAGCTTCATAATTAATCTTCCTCCTCTCTGTAGTACCTTCTAAATGTCTTTGTATCCTGCTTGCCAAATTTCTTCCTAAAACAACTTAAATATGGCATTCTACTCCATAAATTTTCCCAATGGCTCCTCACTGTCTTCCAAGAAAAAAAAAACAACAAACCCCTGTGCATATCAGATGTAAGTCTATATTTCTAGTCTCCTGTTGCTATGTTAGACACCCTTGCCAAGCCAGACCAATCACCAGTTCACAAATATGCATTGTACTTTATTTGATTTTCCTTCTGAACATGTTTTTCTTTTTTTTCCCCCTTATGGAATGACTTGGTAGCCATCTCTAACTAACAGAGTTCTGTGAATCTTTCAAAGACCAGAGAGGTATTAATTCTCTCATGAATTCTTTCCTCTCTGATTACTACACCCAGAAATGAGGGCTTCTTTTCTCATGTTTGAAAAGTCTCTCTTTTTAACACTTTTATGGAATTAATTCCTCAGAGTACTGCCTCATATACTTAGGTATTCAAGCCCAAATCTTCCCTCCTCTAACAGATTGTGTATTACATGATAGGGAGGGGATGCAGCTAATTCTTCTTCATATTCACACATTGTTTAACTCAATATCTAGCATAAAATTGATACTTGCTAAGTATCTGTCAAATAAATGACTAGATGAAAAAATAAACGTAGTGTTCATAACACATCAGGGTTTAAGGCTCTTTTTTTAGCAGTTCTAATAGAGTATCTTCAAATAAAAACTTGATATATTAAAGGCAGTTAAAATTGTTTTCATTCAACAAGAACTAACGAGCTTAGAAAGAAAGAAAAATGTAATGAAATCTAACAAGTGTTGAGAACTTCTAAATATTATTCACTAGCTAAATACCTTGCTAATTCATATTTCGTTTACTCCTCCCAATACTCTCATGTGTTGAGATTATCCTGATTTTACAGATGGGAAATAGTCTCAGCTTAACAAACTTCCTTCAGGACACAGCTGAGCAGCTTATGAGTCTCTATGGTGTGCTTCTTTTCTAAGGACAAAGATGCCTTATATTATTTGTATTCATTTTTTAAAATAATTTGTTTGACTCTAGCATCTCCAGCTTACAAACATGGAAACCAAAGTTCTGAGAGTCTGAACCCAAAGCTTGTGCTCAGTCTGTTGGCTTCACCCTACCCCCTCATGCTGTCATCTCAAGCTCTGACTTGCTTGATGGCTAAAGCACGACTTCTTTTATTCCTAGTGTCTTACATGAATGCAGGCCCTAAAATGACAAGTAATTTATTACTTTAATTAGTTTAAAATTAGTAGTTAGAAATGTATTAGTTTTATTAATTTAAAAACTATTCTATAAAGCATGCATATATGTGATTTTCAGCAGTTAAATACATTTATAAAATGCATAGGGACACTCTGACTCAACAGTTCCATACCTAGATTTATTCTGTTCTTGGGTGTATATCTAGCAGAAATGCCTAATATGCTCACCAAAAGACATGTATAAGAATACTTTGGGGGATACTGCTTATCATGACTTGGTTATGTATATAACATATTCACACAATGGACTACCATGTAGCAATGAAAACGAAAAAGCTAAAATGATACAAACAATATGGAGACTCTCACAGATGTACTCTTGCAAAACAGAAATGTAATACATCTGTATGATTCAATCTTAAACAGGCAAAATCTTAAACAGGCAAAATAACCTATGGGGTTAGAATTCAAAAGAGTAGTTTCTCTTAATGAGAGGTGGTTAGTTACCAGAAGGGACCATGGAGCAACTTCTGATAACGTTCCATTTTCATGGCCTGGATGATGGTCAGAAGACATTTCACCTTGAAAAATCACTGAGCAGTACTGACGATATTTAGTTTTCAATATGTATTACTGTTGTTCAGTTGCAAAGTTGTGTCCAACTCTTTTTGACCCCAAGGACTGCAGCATACCAGGACTCCCTGTCCCTCGCTGTCTCCCAGAGTTTGCCCAACTTCATATCCATTGATTTGGTGATATCATCCAACCATCTCATCTTCTGTCACCCTTTCTCCTTCTGCCTTCAATCTTTCCCAGCATCAGGGTCTTTCCAATGAGCCAGCTATTGGCCAAACTACTGGAGCTTCAGCATCAGTCTTTTCAGTGAGTATTAAGGATTGATTTCCTTTAAGATTGACTGGTTTGATCCCCTTGCTGTCCAAGGGACTATAAATATGCATATTATATTTAAATAAAACTTCAATTAGAAATGAAGAGTCAATAGAACATAGACCTTTTGAAATCTTTGTCGCATTACATTCTTTGTTGGCTCCAAACTCAGTTGGTTAAACTCTATCTAACAAGAGAAAATTTATTTCAGCATATAATCCAAGTTGATTTTAAAATTAATTCTTAGACTTTCCGATAAATAAAATAGATTCTTTGCAACTGACATGATTGATGGGCCTTAGCTAGCTAGGCTGAAAAACTTGTAGATTTGTATCTTGACAGAGCTATGATTTCATTCAGAATGGTAGATGCATGTACTGATGGCCCACTTGCAATTATTTGGATTCACTAGTGTATCAAGCCTTGTATAAACCACATCATAGCATAGTTTGGATTTCCAGTCACACGTATAAAGATGCTTGCTGTTCCACTTAATAATCTCTATTTTTGTAAGATTATTTTCCCCCTCTTCCTTGACATTTCTCACCATGTTCTGCAAAATGATAACTACTAGATAAAATATAAACTATCTGAAGTGTTTTTTAGTTCTTAAAATTCATAGGAAATGGCATTTAATTTCATTGAAGTACAAAACCTGTTTATTTGTCTGAGATTATGCTCCTTGGTTGAAAATATTAGGTGGCATATGTAACTTCTTACCCCAGAACACACTTCACAGCTAAGCAAGCTGATGCCTGTGAGAAGCATAGTAGCTAATAGCATAGACAGGAGAAGAATCCAGATATTCTGATTTCCCCAGTCTGGTGCTCTTTCTTATAAAACTGTGGCCAAAAGTGAGTATTTTTACAGTGGCCAAAAATAATTTTGTATGATTTTCTTACTATAAATTAGTCTCCTGGAGAAGACTCTTAAGAGTCCCTTGGACTGTAAGGAGATCCAATTGGTCCATCCTAAAGGAAATCAGTCCTGAATATTCATTGGAAGGACTAATGCTGAAGCTGAAACTCCAATACTTTGGCCACCTGATGCAAAGAATTGACTCATTGGAAAAGACCCTGATGCTGGGAAAGATTGAAGGTGGGAGGAGAAGGGGACGACAGAGGATGAGATGGTTGGATGGCATCACCGACTCAATGGACATGAGTTAGAGCAAACTCCAGGAGTTGGCGATGGACAGGGAGGCCTGGCGTACTGCAGTCCATGGGTTCGCAAAGAGTTGGACACAACTGAGCAGCTGAACTGAAGGAAAGTCATATGCTGAGTTTCCAGGAATCAGACTCTGAAAAGAGATTGGAAAACAGGAGATTTATTAGCAAGCTCCTTTAGGAGTAACACCTGTGAGGGTAAAGGGTGCAGGACTGCTGAGAGGGAGATAGTAAACTAATCAGGTATTGATATCGTCATTCACTTTGTAAACCGTGTCCAAGTCTTTGAGACCCCCATGGAGTATAGCACACCAAGCTTCCTGTCCTTCACTATCTCCTGGAGTTTGCTCAAATTTGTGTCCATTGAATCGATGATGCCACCCAACCATCTCATTCTCTGTCACCCTCTTCTCCTCCTGCCTTCAGTCTTTCCCAGCATCAGGGTCTTTTCCAATGAGTTGATTCTTCACATCAGGTGGCCAAAGTATTGAAGCTTCAGCATCAGTCCTTCTGGTGAATATTTAGGGTTGATTTCCTGTTGGATTGACTGGTTTGATCTCCTTGCTGGTTGGCATATGGAAAAACCTGGACAAACTATTTGGCCAACCCAAAAGTTTGATGGAGGCCTCAACTGACAGTACAGATTGCTCTGGTGCTGGAATTATCCTTCTAGGTTGTCCCAAATGAGGTGGAGGGGTGGGGGCAGTTCTGTAGTCTTT
This sequence comes from Bubalus bubalis, assembly GCF_019923935.1. Classification (NCBI taxonomy): domain Eukaryota; kingdom Metazoa; phylum Chordata; class Mammalia; order Artiodactyla; family Bovidae; genus Bubalus; species Bubalus bubalis. The sequence goes on along the minus strand of NC_059178.1, from coordinate 9,307,803 downwards.
GAGGCAGACTGCTCCTAGGAAGTAAGGTGCAGCCTTGGTGAGCAGCTTCTTTGGCTGAGAGCAGTACCTGGAGCGATGGCAGCTTTTCTTACACTTTCAGTGTTTTATTATTCCATGCATCCTAATTATTCTGCCTTGGAAAGATTCCTTTTCCATTCTCATTTTGTGTTTTCTTCTGCTGTAAAATGCCTGAGGAGAGGCGAAGAATAGATCTAGGTAAAATAGAAATGGAAGCAGATACCCTGTAGGATCACATCAGCTGTACAATTTTAATAATTCACTGTGTGAGTTTGTTGAGTAAAAATCTCTTGAATTTCTTTTTTTTTCAGTTTTTTATTTCCTTGTAAATATTTGAAGGAAAAAATGTAAGATCAGCCTCTAAAGAAGCTAGAAGTTTCAAAAACTTAAATTAGATGGTGTTTAAAAAGACTGAGGCAGAAGAAAGCATACAGTTTTGTTTTAAGGATAGCTTCGATGCTGCTATGGTTACTGGTTGGGGGCCTTTCTAGAACGTTCACTACGAGAGCCAACATTTTCTTCCCCACACTCACTATCTGCTTTAGTCACTTGAGTGCAGAACTCAAACAGTTTTCAATATCTTTGGAAATTTTTGACTTATATTTTAAGTGGTCATATTTTTTAAAATTTTATTTATCGTTGAAGTTTTATTTAGATATAATTTATATGTGTAACTGTACATATTTAATGTACATAGTCTAGGAAGTTTAGACGTGCATTCACCCGTGATACCATCACCACCAAGTCATAGATAAGGTTGTTTTAAACAGTATTTTTTATTAAATGTTATTCAGCTCAGTCTTGAGGCAGATCTGTTGGGACTCAGGAGAAATTAATGTCAATAACCAACATTTCCACCCTGCTGCACTTGTAGGTGGGTGCTGTCTTTAATCCTCAGAACCACATCCTAATGTTGGTACCATGATGATCTCCACTTTACTGATGGAAAAAAACAGGAAATAGATTACATACCCTCTCATGTGAATGTATAGTTACCTACTGCTGCTAAGTCGATTCAGTCGTGTCCAACTCTGTGCAACCCCATGGACTGCAGCCTACCAGGCTTCTCCATCCATGGGATTCTCCAGGCAAGAACACTGGAGTGGGTTGCCATTTCCTTCTCCAGTGCATGAAAGTGGAAAGTGAAAGTGAAGTCATTCAGTCGTGTCTGACTCTTAGCAACCCCATGGACTGCAGCCTACCAGTCTCCTCCATCCATGGGATTTTCCAGGCAACAGTACTGGGAGTGGAGTGCCATTGCCTTCTCCCAGTTACCTACTATTACCTAACAAATTACCTCAAAATGTAGCAACAGAAAACAGCCATTTATTTTTTCAGTAGCTTCTGAGCATCAGGAATCCAGGAATGATTTAGCCAGGCAGTTCAAGCTCAGGGTCCTCAAGACATGACTCCTGGCTTCCTCCAGAGTGAACCATCAGAGAGAGCAAGAGGGGAAAAGAGAATGAGAAAGAATCTCATTTGACCTATTTTTGGAAGTGACATACCATCACTTCCATTGCACTCTTTGGTCACGAGACCAATCTGGATGAATTGTGGCAGGGAACTCCAACAAGGATGTGAATACATGAAGAGAGAATCAACGGGCACTGTCTTCGATGTTGGCTGTGGCATTTATTCCCTACCAACTGGCAGAACTAGATAATGAACCAGGCAGTCTGACCTAGTGTTTGAGCCCTTTACCACTATTTTAAGAATAACTGCAGAACGTGTCGTTGTGAATGTTCACTATTTTCCTAAAGTAGGAATTTGTGGATACTTGTGGCTGGCCTCCAGTGCCAATTGCTTGTCAAAGGACACCTGAAAATGTGAAGGAGATTAGAGTATTTATCAAGGGTGATGGAAACTACAGTTCCGAATAATCCAGATTATATGTAGGCCATTGCCAAAAAGAAACGCTAAAGAGAGGCAGAGTGCGAAATCATTTCACTTAAGCTCTTTGCACTTTAAAATATTGTCTTTACTCTTCTGTTCACCTCTCCTCCTCAACAAATCTCTCAAATTGTCAAGTATCATGGGGAGAAGTGCCTATAGAGAGCTTTATTTCTTAAAATTGTAACTTTAAAAATAAAATCTGTATTTTTAGATTTCCTGTAGGTCATGTTTAACACTAACATTTTTGTAAATGTTGTTTAAAGTTTTTGACTATCAATGTGCCCTGTTCAGGAAACTAAGTAATTTGGTGGTGAGGGAGTTTCTACTTGAAAAATCTTTATGCGTCAGTATGAGAGATAAATCCAGTTGTCAGCAAGCTGTGTCAGAACAGATTTCTTGTCATAGTTGGCCGCAAGGCAGAGATTTATTGAAGATGTTTGATGATATCACGCTCTGAGCTGTTTTACATAAACAGAGGAAGGCGGTGAATGTCTTGAATTGTGCTGTGAGGATGTGTCTGTGTAGGTCTGTTTCTGGCTCTCAAAACTGATGTGTAGTTGAAAATACAAAAATGCACTTCAATACACAGTGTTGGGTCCAACTTATTTCAGAATGATTAGTTTTGCAACAACCGTTTTATAAGTAAGGGTAGCTGTCTGTTCTATTTTAGAAATGAATCATGGAACCCTAACTTCAAAACCAAAGCTTTGGAATACTGACTAGTCTATTCATGTGAGGGAAATAGAACAATGCAAATTTCTGAGTTGCTGAGACATACAACAGATTTATCGTTTTTTTAAAAGAACTTTTGTTATTTGCAAACCTTTTGTACTCAGGTCAGTAGTCAAAATGCAAAACTCATAGAAAGTAAAATTTCTTTTCTTAAGTAATGAAAGACTTGGAGCTGGAATATGAATTTAGTCTCTTGGGTTCTCTCTGTTCTCTAACTTATACAGAATCTGTGGCTTGCCAAATTATTTTATGTTTCTCTATTCAAATTTATTCAGCACCAACTGGAAGATATTTATGACATTCTTTTTCTAACTGCGTTCTAAAATATTGGTTAAATTCAGATAACAATATTGATTAGAATGTGCGCAGTTTGTCAAGTGGGTGCCTTCTACGTTTAAGGGAGGCTATTATTGTCACATTTATTTATCAGTAAAAACTGTCAACACAGGAGAAGCTTTGCAGTTTGGCAGTCAACCTTAATGACTGTATAGTAATCTCATTTTGATTGGTAAGATGTATGAATTCAATTAACTGCTTCAGAGAGTGAAATTTTGAGTCATAGGAATACAGACTTTGTTATTATATGACTTTTATTTGCAAATGTATTCAAATCTATTACTATTATTATCATTGTAGTAACATAGTAACTATACACACCAGGAAACAAAATAATACATACATGAAATCATGTGAAAAACCTCCAGTGGGTTAAAATGACAGATTTATAAATATTTCTAGAAAATCTCTCTTGTTAACTCACTTGAAAAATATGAAGTGTCTCCAGAACTGTACTATGACAGACACAAAGACTACAAAATTATAACCTTTTCCTTGAGGGAATTTATCATTATTTTGGCTGGAATCTGGTTTGAATTTCTAATTCTTTTCAAAAGTTCCCTTCTCATTTTATTTCTTTTCCTTTTTCTAAACTCTGTTCATGTGTTTATATAGCCACAATCTACTTTTATAAAATATCTTATCTATTAAATTATAACATCTTTATTTATGATGTTATATATCAGTTAGTCTGAATTTTTCATTGAAGTCCTCCCAAAAATAATTTAGAAAAGCTTTGTATTACCACACATGTTTTTAATTCAGTATTTAAAATTAAATATTATAGGTTAAATATCTGCAAAATACATAATTTTTCTGGTAGTCTACTCTTTTAAATAAAGCCAAAAGTATAAAAATACCATAGCAATTTGATACCCACCATCATCCATTTACAAAGTATCAATATGTAAGGAAGTTTCCCTTTTACAGAGAAAAGTTTGTATCACTCATTTTCTTCCTTTAACTAATACCTACAATTCATTTCCCCACAGAATAACATACAATTGTCAGCTCTGTGAACTTTCACAGAAAGTTAAATTCTGCTGCTGTGGCTGCTAAGTCGCTTCAGTCCTGTCCGACTCTGTGCGACCCCATAGACTGCAGCCCACCAGGCCCCGCCGTCCCTGGGATTCTCCAGGCAAGAACACTGGAGTGGGTTGCCATTTCCTTCTCCAATGCATGAAAGTGAAAAGTGAAAGTGAAGTCGCTCAGTCATGTCCAACTCTGTGCGACCCCATGAACTGCAGCCCACCAGGCTCCTCTGCCCATGAGATTTTCCAGGCAAGAGTACTGGAATGGGTTTTAACCAGAAAGTTAAATAGTATTTCAGTTAACAACTAGATAATGTCCTCTAATTTTTCTGGAAGTAAAAGTTATATTCAAGTATTGATTAATCATTCAAGTTATCTGCTTTCTAATTTTCTAGGAGGTACAACTGTAAAAAAGCTTTATCACGACGTGTATCTACAGGTTTTATTCACTTAGAGGTACTTTGTATAATACAATATACTAAGACAGGATTTAAAACATTGAAATATCTTTACTAATGTAAGTTTTTGAAAAAATATTTTATCTCATTAAAACATTAATATACATTCTTATTTGATTCAGACAAAGCACCCATTACTTCAGTTCAGTTCAGTCGCTCAGTTGTGTCCGACTCTTTGCGACCCCATGAATCACAGCACACCAGGCCTCCCTGTCCATCACCAACTCCCGGAATTCACTGAGACTCACGTCCATCAAGTCAGTGATGCCATCCAGCCATCTCATCCTCTGTCGTCCCCTTCTCCTCCTGCCCCCAATCCCTCCCAGCATCAGAGTCTTTTCTAATGAGTCAACTCTTTGCATGAGGTGGCCAAAGTACTGGAGTTCCAGCTTTAGCATCATTCCTTCCAAAGAACACCCAGGGCTGATCTCCTTCAGAATGGACTGGTTGGATCTCCTTGCAGTCCAAGGGACTCTCAAGAGTCTTCTCCAACACCACCGTTCAAAAGCATCAATTCTTTAGCGCTCAGCTTTCTTCACAGTCCAACTCTCACATCCATACATGACCACAGGAAAAATCATAGCCTTGACTAGACGAACCTTTATTGGCAAAGTAATGTCTCTGCTTTTCAATATGCTATTTAGGTTGCTCATAACTTTTCTTCCAAGGAGTAAGCATCTTTTAATTTCATGGCTGCAGTCACCATCTGCAGTGATTTTGGAGCCCCCCAAAAAATAAAGTCTGACACTGTTTCCACTGTTTCCCCATCCCATTACTTAACCTCCTTAAAAAAGAGTTAGTCCTCATTAACAAAACAGTCAGTCAAAACTTTCTATCTGAAAAAAGACCTGGGTTCATTTTTCAATTAAACATGTTAATATGCACTTTAAGGAGTGTTATGAATATACTGAAATTAAATTCTCAAATGCAGTTTTACATATATATGTGTATATATACATATACACCCCCTCCCTCTTGCGCCTCCCTCCTACCCCCGTTCCCGCCCTCTAGGTTATCAGAGCACCAGGCGGGGGGCTCCCTGTGCTACACAGCAGCTGCCCCCTAGCTGTCTATTTTACACACGATAGTATATACGCGTGCATGCTCAGTTGCTTTAGTGTGTCTCTTTGCGACCCTGTAGATTGTAACATGCCAAGCTCCCCTGTCCATGGGATTCCCCAGGCAAGAATACTGGCGTGGGCTGCCATTTCCTTCACCAGGGCATATTCCTGGCCCAGGGATTGAGCCTGGGTCTCCTGCATTGCCGGTGGATCCTTGACCGCCGAGCCCCGGGTGAAATGTATCCATGTCGGTTTTGTTTTCTCGATCCACCCCACCCTAGCCTTCCCCTCTCTGTCCACTTGGCTGTTCTCCGGGTGTGTATCTCCATTCCTTCCCTGCAAATAGCTTCATCAGTACCGTTTTTCTAGATTCCATATATATGCATTAATATATGATATTTGTTTTTCAGTTTCTGATTTACTTCACTCTGTATAACAGGCTCTAGGTTCATTCACCTCACTACAACTGATTTAAATTCATTCCTCTTTATGGCTAAATAATGTTCCATTGTATGTATGTACCACATCTTCTTGATCCATTCATCTGTCGATGGACATCCAGATTGCCTCCATGTCCTGGCTAGTGCTGCAATGAACACACTGGGTACATGTGTCATTTTGAAGGAACCCTTTTAATTTAAAGTGCTATGTATTTCATGTAATTAATCTGCACTTTTAAGTCAAAATATTTTAAAAATCTGTTTCTAACCAACAATAATGCAGTGTAATTTGTATCTTGATGATGAAATTACTAGGTAAAAGGAATGTGATTAAAAAAAAAAAAAGATCTTACTTTGATAAATGTACACTGCTGTCCATGTTGAACTTCAGCAACTGGCCTTAGGGTATAACTAAATTAAAAAATCATAATATAATATAAATAATTCATTACTTTTTTAGATAAGAATATGCTGTTGAAATTGATCATTCCAGCAGCTAGCTTAATTTTTATTTTTTGTTAATAAAAGGTAGAGCATGCTAAACATTTCATAAGATGAAGATTGACTTACACTGGAAGTAAGTATTTCATAATATGATACAGTTCAGTTCAGTTGCTCAGTTGGGTCTAACTCTTTGCGACCCCATGGACTTCAGCACTCCAGGCCTCCCTGTCCATCACCAACTCCCAGAGTTTACTCAAACGTGTGTCCATTGAGTTGGTGATGCCATCCAACCATCTCATCCTCTGTCGTCCCCTTCTCTTCCTGCCTTCAATCTTTCCCAGCATCAGGATCTTTCCAAATGAGTCAGCTCTTCGCATCAGGTGGCCAAAGTATTGGAGTTTCAGCTTCAGCCTCAGTCCTTCCAATGAATATTCAGGACTGATTTCCTTTAGGATGGACTGGTTGGATCTCCTTGCAGTCCAAAGGACTCTCAAGAGTCTTCTCCAACACCACAGTTCAAAAGCATCAATTCTTCAGAGTTCAGTTTTCTTTATAGTCCAACTCTCGCATTGATACATGACTACTGGAAAAATTATAGCCTTGACTAGATGGACCTTTGTTGGCAAAGTAATATCTCTGCTTTCTAATATGCTGTTTAGGTTGGTCATAACTTTTCTTCCAAGGAGTAAACCTTGGCTGCAGTCACCATCTTCAGTGATTTTTAGAGCCCCCCCAAAATAAAGTCTGCCACTGTTTCCACTGTTTCCTTATCTATTTGCCATGAAGTGATGGCACCAAAACAGATTGATTATATTCTTTGCAGCCAAAGATGGAGATGCTCTATACAGTCAGCAAAAACAAGACGGGGAGCTGACTATGGCTCAGATCATGAACTCCTTATTACCAAATTCAGACTTAAATTGAAGAAAGTAGGGAAAACCAGTAGACCATTCAGGTATGACCTAAATCAAATACTTAATTCATAATGTGATACAACTGAACAGGTATTTGAACGATGGAATCAGACAATGCTCACTAAACGTAGAAAATATTGTGTAAGATATCATCTGTAGGTTTAGACCAATGTAACTTCAAACATGTTTTTGTATTTCAGAAAACATTCAGTTGCATTTAAATTAATGTGTCACTAAGTTGTACTGCTTCAGCTGCTTGAAAGTATTTTCTATTAAATATAAATCCTTAGTGTGAGCATTTAGAGTATACTTTCATATTCTCTCTCCAGACTATAGATTGCCAAAGCATTACTTTCCTTTACAGAATTAATAGAAAATCCCCACTTTTTTAGCCCGCTCTATATAATATATTCCATTTCTGAATAATCCAATGTTTCTAACATCATCGTTTTTGCCTAGAAGAAAGAATAAGATGAAAACAAATCTAAACCAAGTAAAAACCAGGGAGCTGTAAGGTGGCCTATGAATCACTTCTTTGTTTGAAACTATGAAAAGTTTTAAACCTCAGGGTAATTCTTGCTGGTGAGATTCTTGAAGAGTGAGTTGTCTTTTCTGAAGTGAGAAAGGGACTTTCTAGAAAGAGAGGTAAGTAAAGGAACCTACATGAAACTATGAGGAGCATCCATGGATTTGAACATGTGAAAATGTAGCCATTTCCTTTTTGCTTGTTAGGCGGATGCATGGGATTGAAAATATTAATGACAACACCTTTGTTTTGCAGCTGTCGTGAGTGCCATCCCTGTGCCAACCCTAGAAAGTGCCCAGTACCCAGGAATCCTTCCATCACCCACGTGTGGATACCCCCACCCACAGTTCACCCTCCGGCCTGTGCCATTCCCAACACTGTCAGTGGACCGAGGTTTCGGAGCAGGAAAAAGTTAGTGGATTGCATTTTCCTTTCTTTTTACTGAGAACAAATGAATAAGATCAATAAAAAGTCTTGTCAACTGTGTAGCATTTTGATGTTCTTATCCTTTGTAAAGAGGGATTCAGCTGTGACCTGAGTACTAGAATTTTCTTTTTCAGCATGGCCAGTGTTTTGGACCCTAAACATGTATTGGGACTGATTTTCTAGGAGTCTTTCCACAGTCCGTAGCACTGACAATATGAAAAGTTGTGAGAAAACAAAGCTGAATGGGTTCAGTAAAACAGCCACGTGATGGGTGCTGGAAATTAATATGTTCTGTTAAGTGGGAAGTGAATAAGCAAGTGACTGAACTCCAACATATTCTCACTTAAGTGTCTGTCTGTAATAATTGAAGATGTCTCTTTGATTTTCCTTATGAACCAATACCTGTATGAAAGCTTTAGCTTTCTTTAGTTAAATCAGCCATTTGCAACACCATGGATAGGCCTTTTTTCATTTTTAATTTTTAAGAAATAGCTATTGGAAATAAAAAATTTTCCAGACTAATATTTCACCTGTTTTTATGTATTTATTTTTCCAGCTTTAATGGGAATAGTTGACATTGAACACTGTGTTGTGTGTGTTGATTTGATATACTTCTCTGTTGCAAAATGATAATCAGCGCAACCTTAGCCAACACCCCCATCCATGGCACATAATAAGCATTTCTTTTTTGTGGTAAAAACATTTAAGAGTTACTCTTTTAGCAACTTCTGAGGGTTTAACACAGTATCATTAACTATAATCACTCCTCTGTCCATGGGATTCTCCAGGCAAGAATACTGAAGTGAGTTGCCATCTCCTCCTCCAGGAGCTCTTCCGACCCAGGTCTCCTGCTTGCAGGCAGATTCTTTACTAACTGAGCTATGAGGGAAGCCCATTCTATACGTTATATCCCCAGGATTTATTCATCTTCTCACTAAAAGTCTGACCAAATACATCCTTTCTTCCCTCATCTCCCAGTCCTGGGTAAACATTGTCCTAGTTTCTATGTCTATGAGTTTGGCTTTTTTAGATTCCAAGTATAAGTGATTTTTAGATTCCAAATATAATGTTTGTCTTTCTCCATCTGACTTATTTCACTCAGCATAATGCCTTTAAGGTCTATCCATGGTGTTGCAAATGTAAATGTCCTTTCTCATGGCTGAATAGTATATATATATATATATATATATATACACACACACACACACACACACACACACACACACACACATACACACACACACATATGTGTGTGTGTGTATACATTTTATATGTATCTCACATCTTCTTTGCCCATTCATCCTTGATGAAAACTTAGCTGTTTCCATGTTTTGGCTATTGTGAATTATGCTGCAAAAAGCATGGGAATCTCAGCCATAAAAAGGGACGAAATGGGGTCATTTGTAGTGATATGAATGAATCTAGTGGCCGTCATACAAAGTGAAGTAAGTCAAAAAAAGGAAAACAAATATTGTATGTTAACACATATATATGGAATCCAGAAAAATAGTACTGATGCCCCTATTTGCAGGGCAGGAATAGAGACACAAATATAGAGAATGGACTTGTGGACACAGCGGGGGAAGGAGAGGATGGGACGAATTGAGAGAGTAGCTTTGATATGTGTGTGTGTGTATATATATGTATATATATATATATATATATATATAATCGTATGTAAAATAGATAGTTCGTGGGAAGCTGCTATATAGCACAGGGAGCTCAGCTCGGTACTCTGTGATGTCCTAGAGGGGTGGAATTGGGGGTGTGTGGGAGGTTCAATAGGGAGATGGTATAGTATACTTACAGCCGATTCACACTGTTGTACCACAGAAACTAACACAACATTGTAAAGCAAGTGTGTGTCAGTTGCTAAATTGTATCCGACTCTTTGCAACCTCATGGACTATAGCCTGCCAGGCTCCTCTGTCCACAGGATTTCCCAGGCAAGGACACTGGAGTGGGTTGCCATTTCCTTCTCCAGGGGATCTTCCCAATCCAGGGATTGAACTTGCATCTCTTGCATTGGCAGGTGGATTCTCTACCACTGAGCCACCTGGGAAGCACCTGTAAAGCAATTATCCTCCAAATTAAAGAAATAATATTAAAAATAGTTGGCAAAAAAATGCATGGGAGTGCAGAATCTCTCTGATATCCTGTTTTCATCACCTTTGCCTATATACGCAGAAGTGGGATGGCTAGATTATATGACTGTACAATTTTTAATTTCCTAAGGTACTTACATACTGTTTTCTACAGTGGCTACATCATTTTATATTTCCACCAACAGTGCAAAAGTGTTTTCCTTCCTCCACATCCTCACAAACACTTATCTCTTTTTTATTTTAGCCTTGGTAACAGAGGTGAGATGATATCTCATTGTCGTTTGATTTGTATTTGATTTGCATTTCCCTAGTGATTAGTAATGTTGAGCACCTTTTCATGTATCTGTTGGTCTTTTGTATATCTTCTTTGGAACAATGTCCATTCAATTCCTCTGCGCATTTTTTTTAATCACAGTGTTTGTGGTTTTGTTTTTGAGTTGTATGAGTTTTTGTATATTTTGGATATTAACCTAGTTAATCAGATATTTGATTTGTAAGAATTTCCTTCCCTTCCCTTTTCATTTTCTTTCTTTATAGCCGCTTTTTAATTGGATATAGTTCCATTTACTTATTGTTGCTGTTGTTGCCTTTGCTTTTGGTATCAAACAAACAAACAAAAAATCATTGCCAAGATCAATGTCTAAGTTTTCTTCCAGAAGTTTTACAGTTCTTGGTCTTATGTTCAAGTCTTTAATCCAGTTTATTTTTGAATATGGTACAAGATAAGGGTTCAGGTTCACTCATTCACAGTGACTATTATTCAGTTTTCCCAACACCTTTTATTGAAGAGACTGCTCCCTCCCCTTGGTGTATTATTGGATTTCTTTTTAAATATTATTTGATTTTATACTTGGGGATATATTTAGGCTCACAGTTCTGTCCCTGTGGTCTATGTCTGTGTTTATGCCAATACTATACTGTTTTAATTACTATAGTTTTGTAGTATAGCTTGAAATCAGAAACTATGATGCCTCCAGCTTTGTTCTTAGGTTTACTTTTGGTTCATGAGTTCCATGCAGATTTTAGGTTTTTTTTTTCTTTTTCTATATCTGTAAAGATTACAATGGAATTACAGTAGGGATTGATTGAATATATAGATGGCTTTGGGTAGTAGTTTTAACAATATTAATTCTTCCAACTCCTGAACACAGATTATCTTTCCATTTTTTGTGGCTTGTTCAATTTCTTTTATCAAAGTAGTAGATTTAAGTATACAACTGTTTCACTTCCTCAGTTAAATTTATTCCTAAGTATTTTGTTCTTTTTGATGCTCCTGTAAATGAGATTGTTTTCTTAATTTCTCTGATAGTCTGCTGTTAGTATATCAAAATGCAACTGATTTCTGTATATTGATTTTGTATCCTGAGAGTAGTATTTGTTTCAAAGAATGTACAAATGGAGAGAGATTCTCAAGCTATTATATGCACCCTGGTGGTTTTTCCTGTGCTATTTGGCTTTTTTCCCCTTCAAGCACAGCATTTTAAAATCGATTTTATGGCATTCTTCTCTTAGTTACGAACAGGTGACTCAGCATCTCCTGTGAGATAGGATATTTCGTAATAGATAAGATGGTAACAGCAATAAAATATATTTGTGGAGTAGCTATATTTTTTCCAAGCCAACAGGGACAGCTCTAAGAAATCATAAATTGTCTAGATGTAGCAAGGTTAGAATTAAAAGGCATCAAAAATCTGCCAAGAGAGAATTAGATTTATTTTTCTTCTTCCCACTGCACATCATGTCTAGAGAATAGAGTTGTGTGCAAAAACTCAAAGAAAAAAAGTCCTCCAGACCACATTGAAGGGATTTAAATAAAGGTGTGAGAAGTCCAACACCTCCAAATTTCTGAATCCCAAAACAACTAGGATGATAATTGTAGTCAAAGGATTCAGATCACACAAGTCCCTTCTTCAATTTCTGAATTGCACTATCCCCAAGAGAAAAGAGGTTTATACTTTTAGTTTAGTTTTCTTCTCATTGCTTCATTGTTCATTTATATTCTCTTACTGTAAAAGGAAGTGTCAGAATGGCCTTTATCTGTTCATTCCAGCAAGACTGAGATAGCCAAAGTTCACTACTTTGTCCAAAACTGGAAATTAACTATTTCATTTATGGGTGTTCCCGTAAATTCTTTTCCATTTTTAAAAGCATCATCTCCTTCTGAAAACCCAACATCCCATTGACTCCTTCCTTTCTCTCCTGATCTGGTACAGCATGCAAAACTGTCTCATTAAACCATGGGGAAAAGGATTCCAGAAGTTAAATTTCAATGAAAAGGAAAACAACTGAACTAGTATAGAATTTCGTTTCATCTGTGGTTAAGGACCACAGATTAGTTTATTCCTTTGTTTAGTCTCAAACCACAGTGGTGCAGGATTTTGACAGTGGACGAGGCTGTGCGTACCTGGGGTCAGAGGGTAAATCTCTGTATCTTCTACTCGATTTTGTTATGACTCTGAAAACGGCTCTAAAAATTAAGGTCTGTTCTACAATGAAAAGGTGAGGCGGGGAGTAGGGAGTGAGAAAGAGGAAGGAAGGAAGGAGGGCAAGCAGGAAGGGAGGAAAATGTAGTCTCCTTAGTTGATTTTTATTTTAATTTGCTTAAAAGTAATATTATTAAATACATTTAAAATTCTATTACTATTATATAACATATAATATGAACATAAAATAGATCATGTATTATATAAAGTTATGCAAATTAAGGATTCCTAACAGAATTCTTTGTTTAATAATTTGTGAACCTCATCTAAAATAAAAAGGCATTGACAGTCTACTCCTGGCCAAGATACCATAGTTTTTTTAAATATAAGATATACTCAGTCCTTCTTCAAGTATTTTTTTTGACCAAAGCTATGTGCAGTGCAAAAGGGATAGGAACTGATATGTGTTTCCAAGTGATTGCTTTGAAAAGAAATACATAAAACAAGCATCCTCCTTTCTAGGAAACTAAGTATTCTCTAAATCACTGTCAGAAACAGTTAACTTCCATCCATTCAGTATCGGTTTCTAAATGCCTTGGAGAACACTAAACATCCCAGTTCTCTCTCAAGCAGAAAACATTTCATGTCTCTGGCTGGAGATGTCTTATTAGTCACCTTGAAAAACAACAAAAGGCACATGTAGGAAAAGAAACATTTTGACTGTGGGGAACGGAGCAACTCTCCTTTCTCAAAAGTTATCAGAAAGACCTTTGAGTTTGAGAGACTCACTAAATCCCTGCCCCCAAAGAGGACACTAATAAAGCTGAATTTCTCCCCTCCCATAACGACGGAAAGATATAGGATACAGTGCATTTGCATAACACATATTGGGTGATCCACGCAGAAAGGTTTATACAGTTGTGATGGACAAATATTTCTTCTTCCTTTTAATAGCTTCAGTTTTGCTCTTCACATCCATGGGCAAAGGAACTGGCTGTGGGGGAACAACAAAAAGAGATGTATTTTGAAAACTTCAAACTATCATCTGTAGATCTCATTTCTACAAGTCAGTATAAAATTGGGGCCTCCGTTTTGTCCCGTTTGGAACAGGTGCTGCAGGCGATGATACCCACTGCTGTCCTCAGTGTCGACATGGGCTCAGTGAGAACACCAGTCACCTTTCTCCAGGTTGTCGTTCTCCCGCACCTCTCTCCCAGATCGGAAATCAGTTAACAGATGGAACTTGCCATCAATAAAACCAGAACAGTGGAGTCCTTGGATCTTTCTCTAGGGTCTTAAAAAAAAAACAAAGCTAGCTGTAAGGGATTAGGGTTCCCCAGGATTACTGCATGATGTTGTTCTTCTGAGATTAACGACTGACTTTGGTTCATGTCTTGAAGTGTCTTTGTTTAGTTATTCATCTGCTATATTTCTTTCAAGGCAATCTGAGATAGAAAGAAAATCCTCATTTCCGTTTTTACAATACTTTTGCCAGTTATTTTGTAGCAATTATTTATGTGTTGACATTAATTATTATAAATTGCCTTGAGATTTGACTCTACTGTGTAACTGTATGCTATTTGCACAATGAATTCCTAGTATCTCATCATTTGAAAATAAGTGCCTTGCCAGGACCTATTCGATTCTCACTGTAGTCTGTGAATTGCAGGGAGGCTGCACTTTGTGAGCGAAAGGAGGTTTTCTTTGCTTTTGGAGCTCTTAGCACGGCTAAATGTCATGTCAGAGCACCAGTCTGTTTCACTTAGGTGTCCTGAAGCTGGCGCCTGAACTGGCCAAACAGGCTCAGATGAAATGAGAGCTTTCTCCAGTGAAGCAGTTGCTATTGTGTTTGCTGGAGAGTTTTTTCACTGCCTTAAATGTCAGCCAATTCTAAAAGGCACTGTTTTTGTTTTTTTTTTTTTTTGCTCTATGCAAAATATAAGTATTATGAATAACCTATGGAAAACCTATACCTTGCCATTGTATTAGGTATTAAGCAAAATTAACATTTTGAACAACAACAAAAAACAATCCTTTGTGCATTACTGATACATTCAGTCTTAAGGCTCGACCCTCTCATTCCCACCTAGCACATGAGGTTAGGCGCTTTCCTCTTCACTCTGTGGCATGAAATATTGATTTTGCTAAAGAGCTGGTCCAGTGGTATCAAGCCATTATTACTTGCCTTGGTGTCAAGAACAAGACTGTGATGTTCCTAGTGGGGATCATGGTAGCCAGCTGAAAACTTGGAAACAGAGAACTCGGCGTGCTCAGCATTTTTATTTTCAAATATGTTAAAGAGAAGAGGAATGGTAGTGCCCACCCCCAAAACTCAACGAAGTCAACAGAATTCATGAGAAGCCTGAAGTTTTTAAGTAACTAAATTTTAGAAGACTAAAAACATGCAAAGTTTTATCAAACCTATGATCATAATAATATTTTAATATAGCTCTCTTTCATTTCAAAAATGTAGAAGAAATAGAAAAGAAAAAATATGAAGGAAGGAATGAAGAAAAAAAGACATCACAAAATATTACTACCTCTGTAAAGACTAAAGCAGTTTTTAAAAATATGATATAGATTTATTGCAATCCAGCTTCAATAGAAAGAATTACAGCAGATTTCTGAGAAAAATCATAAAATTTCTTCTCAGGGAGAGGCATTTTTAATCTGATGTGCAGATTAAAATCTGATGTTTGACTCTGTGACCCCATGGACTGTATCACACCAGGCTCCTCTATCCATGTAATTCTCCAGGTCAGAATACTGGAGTGGGTTGCCAATTCCTCCTCCAGGGGATCATCCTGAACCAGAGACTGAACCCTAATCTCCTGTGCCTCCTGCATTGCAGGTGGATTATTTACACACTGAGCCATTGGGGAAACCCCTAATATGATGATAAGGACCCTTTAATAAAAACTAGCCTTTTGGTAATAAAAGAAAGACCTCATTGTTGGTTCCTACAGCTGCTTCTCTCAATCTAAATCTAAGAGATACTGTATTTTTATTTGGGCAATTGACCATTTATTCCTTTAGATTAAATATGAGTCTATTTGGCAAAACTAATACAGTTATGTAAAGTTTAAAAATAAAATAAAATTAAAAAAAAAAAAATGAGTCCAGAGTAAAACCTGCATAATTTGTTTCTAAAGCTATACTCTCAGTCACCTAATTATACCATCCTGATGGAACACAAGTTACACGCGTATTCCTCTTTCCCTTTACATTCTTGAAAGCAGTTTAGCTCCTTTTAGCATCTACCTGAAGGTCCCTTTCCCTTTTGTCTCTGAGAACCAACATCACCAAAGACTCACCTTAATGTTTTCCTTACAGCCCCACGCTTTAACCTTGAGATTATATATGCACATACATACATGTCCATATTTGATAAGACATCCTAGCATAGAGATAAGGTACCACTCTTCAGACTCCGCTTGCCATCAGAGTTCTATCTAGTTTGCTTGATTACATTTTCCTTATTTGAAGAAATATTTTATCAAGTCTTTGCCCATTTTCTGGTTCTGAGTGCTACGTGGCTACATCTGTCCTTGGCCAACCCTGTGTCTTTCCTCCTCCATCTTTGAATGGGGTAAGCCTGAAGCCTGCTCAGTGACCCAGAGGACCTCTAATCCTTTTTGAATATAGAAAAATGAGCTTTAATATCAAATGCCTTCTACAGGCACATTTCACTGTTGCATATCTTTTATATCTTTAATCTCCACCCCCTTCAGCATTATCAGATTTTCTGTCTCCTCTGCCCTTTGCTGGCCTCACTGAGCCTCCCAGAGAGGTGTCTCAGAATTATCTCACAAACTAATTATCTTGAGATATTACCTGCTTAGAAATTCTCTTTCAAGGTAAGAGATTATCTTCTATTGCTGCATTTTTTTCCACCTTTACCCAATAGTACTTTCTTAAGAAATAATCAGAAATATTCTTCTTTGATCCACACTTACACCTACTATGAAGCTCTGTTCATTTTCAATTTAACTTGGGTCTATTGACTGAAGATGAATGCACAAAGTCAAATCACAGTGTTCTTAGCATGAAAAACTGCCTGGCCAATATTTTAGTACAACTCAACTGTGTTCTTTGGAGAAAAAGGTGTGTTTCTACACACAGAATTGTCCAAATAGCCAAAGGCTGTCACAAACAACTATGTGAAGCCTCTTCAACCATAGTCATCTGAATGAAAATTACAAGGTTTGCTACCAAAGGGGAAAAACTGCAATTCTGCATTCAGGCAACTTGTTTCAGCAAAGTCATCTCGCATGTAACTTCTTAGATTGATGGGCATCTATTTTGTTTCGGAAGATAACGACAATGGTTATTATTTGCATCATTTTATTAGCAATGCGTTGAGCACCCGGTAACTCTGCTGTGTTTGATAGCTGACATGGCATGTTTAAATCACAGAAAAATTGGCATATTGGCTAGTAGATAATAATGCAGCTGTAGCCTGGTTTGGTACATTGAATTTCACTGACATTGCTACTTATGAAAGGAGAAATAACTCTCTTTTCTCGCTCCATCACTTATGATTGCAGGGCCCAGACAATTCAGGCAATACAGTCAGCACTGTGTATCTTTTACTCTTCGTCCTAGAAGATGCAGGCCTCTCCTACTGGGTCTGTTTCTACTGTCTAAAGGGGCAGTGCTCAACACGTCCCATAAACGCAAGAGGATAGTGGGATGCAGATGTTCTTAAACGTGAAGAATAGATTGGCCACATCCTGGCACAACTCTCTGAACTGTTCCAGTGACTTAGAGAAAGCCCACTTTGTTGTGGAATAATGAATGGCTTCTACTGTGTTTATTGCAGCGGTGAGTGAAGGACCAACCACCCAACAGCCACCCATGTTGCCCCCAGCGCAGCCTGAGCATCCCAGCAGTGAGGAGGCACCCAGCAGAACCATCCCCACGGCCTGTGTTCGCCCAACTCACCCCCTCCGCAGCTTCGCCAACCCTTTGCTACCTCCGCCGATGAGTGCAATAGAACCGAAAGTCCCTTATACACCACTTCTGTCTCAGTCAGGTAAGTACCCATTTGTCTGCATTTAGAAGCTTTGTTGTCCTTGGTGGCTCTGTGTAAGTGCCAAGGCTTCCTGAGAAGCTTCGGATGTATCTTTCGGATGCTGATCACGTGCCCAGTGCTCTCGTGTCTTTGGCTGATTTTTGTGGTGCAGCTTTTAAGCATTTGCCTCGTAAGCAGCTGGCTGATTTGGTGCCTTTCATTCCTTTGCAAAGTCATTCATTGATGCTGAATATCAGTTCAGTACTTATAATATGTGCTATAGATATGCCCAATAGAGAATACTGGACTTTCTGCTACATGGGTTGTCAGATTTAAAGCTAGACTGCAAAATTAGAGTTCAAGGTACAGAATTCTGTGAAAATCACTTTTTAGAGAAATGTATGTAAATCTCATAATTCTGTTTTGCTCCTTTCAATTGTCATCTCCCAGGGGTTCTTATTTTAGAGTTCCAAGGCCAGAAAGGAGCATCAGACCAGCGTAGAGTCTAATCTCCTAATTTTAGAAATAAAGAAATATAGAAATAATATTAAATAAGTATTATAAGAGTATATAAGAAATAACAATAAAGAAATAGAAACCCAAACTTAGATAGGAATCAATATCTGTGTTTCCTTTCTAAGAAAAGCAGATGCAGAGAGAAGAACCTGAGTCCCTAATTCCGAAGGCAGTGCTCATTCTGTTACCTTGCCTGGCATCCATTGGCGCCATTGAACCAGAGCTCCTTTTAGTTTCTGTTATGGATTAGGGAGAATCAGGGGGTGCAGAGAAGGGGAGAGGAGGAGGAGGAGGAGGAGGAAGGAAGGTGGAGAAGGAAAAGAAAAAAGATGAGAAAGAGGAGGAGGGGAGCAGGGGAGGAGGAATAAATAGATAAGATGAAAGAAAGGTCAGTAGCTAGATAAGTAAATACGTAAAGAACTACATAGGGCTTAAAGTTATTTGGGATATTGGCATCATTCTTGACAACCCCAGCATATTAGGCACAAGACAATTAAGTTCAATAATTCCGTGTAAAGCGAGATGCCCCCTTAATAGACACAGGTAGCTGCATGGACCAATCAGCCATTGTACAGATACCTTTGAGTTAGTTCTGTATTCAGCTACATACCCAGAGCAGTTTTAGCCACTACATTAGTGCACAAACCTGCTGACACTAGGAAAAATGAGGCTGCAATTATGAATCTTAAATTTATACTAACATTAAGACTCTATCTTGTTCCTGGCATCACGCCGACGGATTTGTGAGTATCTGGTTTCTCACCATTCGTGTGGAGTCTAGTATGGCTGTCAGCTACCCAACTCTGGGAGGTGGAGTAGAACCCAGGAGGGCTGCGGACCTCCATCCCTTGAGATGCGAGCTGCATGTCGCCCCTGGGCAGAATGGGGTCTTCTCTGACACACAGGTTCACTGTAGGTCATGGTTTCATTTCACCAGAGATGGCTCTTCTAGCCCCAAAGAAAGCCACACTAGGATTCGAAGCAAGTCAGTATTGTCCAATCTCTTCTTCTGCTAGCCACATATATCCCACATACACATGATTTGGCAAATCCGCTACTTGGTATTGCCCCAAAGCTGTGAGGTCTTTGCTATTTGAGATAGGAACAATCTGAAGCAAGAAAATTTATTTCAGGAAATTCCTGTGTCAAGAACATGCTGCCTGGTGATTTCTGGCTATATCACTTTCCACTGAAATGCCAACTAAGGGAAATGATCTTGGAGGACACTGGTATTCAGGATAGATGGCAGGTTAATTGCAGCTACTACTACTAACTAACCTTTACTGAACATGTGCTGTGTGACCTGTATGCTTCTGAAGGCTTGGAGTATGCTACGTGATTCTCAGAACTTTGTGAGGTTGTGCCTTTTTTAAACCTATTTCAAGGATAAGGAATTTGTAATAAAGAGCATTTAAATAGTATATTTAAATCTACACAGCTAGGGAGCAAGGCGTCTTTTCCCACTCTTTTTGATTGTAGAAAGCAGGGGTTCTGAACTTTTAGGGAACTCATTTGTAACTCTTGGTTTATGTCTAACTCATTTAATGACAAAAGCAAAGATAATTTTTAAAGCCTATTAAATTAAATCAGTCTAAAGCTGATAAAAAGAAAAAAATGGGAAACATCTGAACTAATTCTGAGTTGGGAAATACCATTTTCTCACAAGGTTTGTTCCCTCGCATTTTGATGAGTGAGAGAAGATGAGAATTTTATCAGAAGCTTTTTCTACACCTATTTAAATGATTTCATGGTTTTTATTCTTCAATTTGTTACTCTGGTGTATCATATTGATTAAATAGTAGATATTGAAAAATCCTTGCATCCCTAGGATAAATCCCACTTGATCAAGGTATATGATCCTTTTAATGTATTATTGGATTCTGTTTTCTAGTATTTTGTTGAGAATTTTCACATCTGTCTTTATCAGTGTTATTGGCCTATAATTTTCCTTTTTTGTGTGATATCTTTGGTTTTCATTTCACAATGATGCTGGCCTCATAGAGTGAGTTCAGACGTATTCATTTTTCTGGAATTTTTTTGGATAGCTTCTGAACAATAGGTGTTAACTCTTCTCTAAATGTTTGGTAGAATTCACTTGTGAAGCCATCTGGTCCTGAACTTTTACTTGTTGAGAATTTTTAAATTGCTGATTCAATTTCAGTGCTTGGAATGGGTCTGTTCATATTTTCTGTTTCTCCCTGGTTCAGTCTTGAGAGATTGTACAGTTCTGAGAATTCGTCCATTTCTTCTAGAGATATTTAACTATTTTATCCTGAGAATACCAATTTTATAACACCAAGAAACTAAAGTGCTGTAGTACTTTATATTGTTGATATTCTATTTTGAAGTAAAAGTGTTTTATTTTAGGAACTGTGTTATGCAGAGAAAAAAAGATGGAAATGATATTCAGAAGTCCATTTTAAATGAAAATTCTGCAGTAGCAGTAATAGTGGGTTTGGAACACAAAATCTGGAAATAAACTGATGCTCCGAGTGATCTATAGTAACAAAAAATGACCCCCAAGTGACCCAATGATCCCAATTTTAGAAAGAACACCCAATAAGAGGCAGAACAAAGCACTTATCATGGTCATTTACTAGTTATTTTTTTTATTCTAGTTACATGAAACCAAAGCTGTCTAAAACAAAATATACTCAATGCAGCATGAATGAGTGTATTATATCTTTAAAAGATGAGTCAGAGAGGTTTTTCTTTTGTCTCTACACCTATTCTCTCAAATACTGAGCGTATTTGAAGAGCCTTTCTGTTCTAATGTCCTGTGGGCAAGATCTCATTTTCCTTTATTTCCCCTGCATATTTATAAGTCTACATTTATTTTAATATTGTTCTTATTTTAGTGGAATGATTTCTTATAAACTACCTTTTCTTTAAAAATTTTCCAGTGTCTTTGACTTGCTGGGGGATTGATTTTGTATAAAACCATAGTTCCCCTTTAAATGCCATCCGCCCCCACCCACCTGAGGTCCACCCCCACCGTCACTGGGGCATTATTAAATGCCTTTCCCTTTTTGTCTTTCTCCATTGTCTCCCTGTGACTCCTGTTACCGCATGATTTTCAAATAAGTTCTCCCTGCATTGCTCCTGACACATGGTAAGTAGTATGCTGTTAAGAAAGGGCTGGTGTTTACTTATTCTAATAGAAACAGAAAATTAGCAGACTGACAAATGTATTAGCTGTGACATTAACTACATGCTTCTTATTCTAAAAGATGAAATACTTAGAGCTTTCGACAAATTTTAATTCTCAGAAAATCATTGCTTGAGTCAAACTGATGGATGATGTCAAGTCTTTCTCTTTTTGGGTTGAAAACAATACCTCAAGTAATTTTACTCTGAGTTTCATAATAAAAGACTGCATAATTACTAATGAATTTATCTTTACTTACTACAAGTAGTTACTTTAGATATGGTAATGTGAGGCATTGCCATAATTTTGAAATATCATACCCAATAAGAAGCCCCTTCTGGTTTGAAATCATTTAAATTAGGATCGGGGAAGAAGTTCTTTTTTCTTCTCAGGTTCCTGTGTATGGTTTTTCTTGGGCAGTATTATCGACCTGTGCCTCAGCTTGCCTCCCAAAAAGGTACGCAAAGCTATGTTTGCAGTAGTTTTATATGATATATTTGTTGTTTAGTCACTCAGTCGTGTCTGACTCTGCAACCTCATGGACTGCAGCACACCAAGCTTCCCTGTCCTTCACCAACTCCCAGAGTTTCCTCAAACTCATGTCCATTGAGTCAGTGATGTCATCCAACCGTCTCACCCTCTGTCGTCCCCTTCTCCGCATAATGTGCAGCAATGGTATCCCTGCAGTTGCACAGAGATTTGCAGGATTTTTATAATAAATGGTAATTAGAAAGTCATCCTATTATCATAATGACTGACATTCTACCTCTACCTACCCGAAAACACAGATTTATTCCATGATTTATGTTTTCCTTCCACGATTAGAAATTTAGCTTTACTAGACTCAGGGAGCCTGGTGGGCTGCCGTCTATGGGGTCGCACAGAGTCGGGCACGACTGAAGTGACTTAGCATAGCATAGCATAGGGTGTTTTATGGTATTTCTTACAATTTGATCATCACCTCATGATAAAGCGGTTCCATTTCTTAATGCTTCACCTATAGATGTGAATAACTGTGTGGTCTTTACACATATCAGGGAGGCTGCAAATACTACATTTTGCAAATCACAGATGTGGCCATATAAGTGATTTGGCTTAGTCTCCTTTCAGATTAAATAGAAAATGCTTGATGGAGCATTGGGCTTATGGCCTTATAGATCTGACATAAATTCTACAAAGGGCCAAGATAGGCTATTTTTTTTTCCTTCACTAGTGAAAATTCCTTTTAGCTGTGAACTGATCAGCTGCACTTTAAATGAACCTGGATTAGGGGACCATTTGTCTTGCAAGGCTGTAATTCTAAAGGGAAAGAAAATGTGACCTCTTAAATAGTGACTTTTATATTGTAGTGCTGTTTTACAACACTAGTCTCCTGGAGTTCTTGCATCTTTGTAAAGCTGTATGCATGCTTCATTGTCATCCATTTACACACTGCATCTCTACAATTTTTTATTTATAAAGGGAAAACCAGGACATCCTGATCTTTTCAGTCTTCTAGAGATCAATATGTCAGTGGACATGACAAGACCAAAACTCACTTCATTGTACTGCGAAATTGAGTTTGATTTTCCCTCTGCAAATTGTGGCATGTGCTTCAATTTGTCTGAGGGTTGGGGACAAGGAGTGGGTGGAGGTGGCTGACAGCGGGCAGAAAAGGCATTTGATTTGTATTTTATGGCTGGCTGGGAAATCATGTGTTCCTGCTATAGCCTGATCTTTTTGGCAGGCCTCATTTCTGTAAATATGCTGTCACACAGAACTGCCGATAAATTACTATAATACATTAGTTCAATTCCTTCCTTGAGCCACATGTGCACCACCGTTGTGGGTGTTCATCAGGATTCCACCTGAGTGTTCCATTTTGCTGAAATCAGCCATGGGCAAAGGTCTTGGGGGGTCAGACATTCTTCAGCAGGTAGAACAAGAGGGTCACTTTCCAGGCCAGTCAGAGCAAATAAATCATTGGCACAGTTAAGTAGGAGAGATGTGTTGATTTGATGTTATTGGAGCCGATACCATCAATCAGTTTCAGAGGAGAAAATTACACTGCCCCCTACTATGCTGTATCTCATGTGTAAGCTCAGCTCTCTGTATGTTTTTGTTTTTTGTGCTTGGGCAGGGGGTTGCTTTCTTTGTAGGTACCTTCTAAATTGTCCTGTCCTCATGTCTAACAGATCATTTTTTTAATAGGTGAAATTTGATTTGATTTGATTTGGTCTAGTCATTCTAAATTACTCCTTGGTAAAATGTAGTTGGCTCTTCCCTGGTGGCTAAGACAGTAAAGAATCTGACTGCAATGCAGAAGACCCAGGTTCAATCCCTGGGTCAGGATGGTGCTTGTAGTAAAGAACCTGCCTACCAATGCAGGAGACATAAGTGACGTGTGTTTGATCCGTGGGTCAGGAAGATCCCCTGGAGAAGGGCATGGCAACCCATTCCAGTATTATTGCCTGGAGAATCCCATGGACAGAGGAGCCTGGCGGGCTACAGTCCAAAGGGCGCAAAGAGTCAGACACGACTGAAGCGACTTAACATGCACACAAAATGCAATTAAGTCAAATTTACTTTATACGTCACCAATATTTGTAACACTGAAACCTACTTTATGTTTTAATAAAATACTTTTTCCTTTAGCATGGTGTTCCAGGATTTAGGAAAAATCTCTGCTAACTGCCTCAAAGAGAGGAATTTCTAGAAGCAACTTTAGGAAACTTTATAAGTAAGCCATGTGACTGGTACCTCACTTATAAATAACAAAACTGAAGCCCAAAAAGGTTAAGTGGCTTGCCCAAGGTCAAGAGTTGAGCTGTTGGTCAAGTTTACAGAATTCAGAGAAATAGAACACTGAAGAAAAAGCAAGCATTTTAGCTGGCACGTAGTGATGCGAGTAGCTATTTTAGATTGACTTTTTTTTGTACAGTTGGGTTTCTAGGATGATTCTAGTTATTAAATATCCCTCAGAAAGAATTGTTTGATAGCAGGCAGGTTGAATTATTTAGCTTAGTATCTGAGTAAATGTTTTCTTCTTTTATGTAGACTAGATGGAGAAAGGGAGATACTAAGCCAGGAACTCTGAAATAGCTCCTGTTAAACTCAACTGTCCAGCCTGCCAGATCCCTTGACAGTAGGGCAAGGGGCCAGAGAGCTGGCATCTGGTGCTTTCAGCACCACACACCACGGAGAACCATGGCTTTGGAGTCCAATCATAAAATTTAAATGCGCAGAAGGGAGTGTAAAGCAAAGATAAAAGTTAACGCATGTGAGACTATTACTCAGATTGTGGGTCAGAACATGTGAAAGTCAATGAGAGTGAAAAAAGAAATGGCTGGTATTTTTTAGAATTTCAAAAAGCTATTGGGAAGAGGGGGCAAATGAGCACCATTGAGTCAAAATTGAGCCCTTTTGATCAAACTTTGGCACAATTAAAAAAAATAAGAGAAAATATTGTACCAAGAATTGTTTAGTTCGGTCGCTTAGTCGTGACCGACTATTTGCGACCCCATGAACCACAGCATGCCGGGCCTCCCTGTCCATCACCAACTCCCGGAGTTTACCCAAACTCATGTACATTGAGTCAGTGATGCTATCCAACCATCTAATCCTCTGTTGTCCCCTTCTCCTCCTGCCCTCAATCTTTCCCAGCATCAGAGTCTTTTCAGATGAATCAGCTCTTTGCATCAGGTGGCCAAAGTATTGGAGTTTCAGCTTCAACATCAGTCCTTCCAATGAACAGCCAGATCTCCTTTAGGATGGACTGGTTGGATCTCCTTGCAGCCCAAGGTACTCTCAAGAGTCTTCTCCAACACCACAGTTCAAAGGCATCAATTCTTTGGCGTTCAGCTTTCTTTATAGTCCAACGCTCACATCCGTACATGACTACTGGAAAAACCATAGCCTTGACTAGATGGACCTTTGTTGGCAAAGTAATGTCTCTGCTTTTTAGAGACAAGAATTGTTAGATCACAATTAAATTGAAGTTAATCATCAACAGTATGCAGTCTGACTCTAGGGTTAAATCATTGCATTGCCAGCTAGATTATCCTGTGTCTGTGTGCTCAGTCGTGTCTAACTTCTTGTGACCCCATCGACTGTAACCTGCCAGGCTCCTCTGTCCAGGGACTTGTCCAGGCAAGAATATTGGAGTGGATTGCCATTTTCTTCTCCAAGGGATCTTCCCAACCTGGGGGATAAAACTGTGGAGAAAATAAAAACAAATCTATTACACAGTAGACAATATAGTTTGAAGCATATAATCTAAGAAGACGGTCCTTTGATTATACTGGGGAGTGGTGGCCTTGTGAGTGATAGAAAATGATGAGAGAAAGGGTAAAGAATAGGTTGTTTTCAAGGCAGCAATTTTTCCTTTCCTGTCACCTAAGAACCTGATCGGTCACATGATTAACTACAGCTATAGAGATTTTGTTATTTACAAAATATTCTTGAGGGTCAAAGTGCCTTTTAAAAATCAGCTTAGGAGAAACTAGTAGGGTTAATAGTTTACATTTTGTCACCATTTACAATTTGTAAAGGATATTCTCAAGTGAATTCCTGCCTACCTGCAAAGTAACTATTATCACCATTATTGATGCAAAGAGGTTGAATAATTTGTCCTGTTTCAGGCTCATATGTGTTTGTTCTTTGACCTTTATACAAACCCTTACACATAATGGACACTCACTAAATATTTGTAGAGTTTGTCAGAATAGAATAACAAAGTAAGAGCCAGAAATTAAATTCAGGTCTTCAGTTTCGACTCTAATGATTATTATAAGTGAAGCAAGGCAATTTGGGAGTTGGTAAAAGTACCTCCTGAGAAATTTGTATGCAGGTCAAGAAGCAACAGTTAGAACTGGACATGGAACAACAGACTGGTTCCAAATAGGAAAAGGAGTACATCAAGGCTGTATATTGTCACCCTGCTTATTTAACTTATATGCAGAGTACATCATGAAAAACGCTGGACTGGAAGAAGCACAAGCTGGAATCAAGATTGCCTGGAGAAATATCAATAACCTCAGATATGCAGATGACACCACCCTTATGGCACAAAGTGAAGAGGAACTCAAAAGCCTCTTGATGAAAGTCAAAGAGGAGAGTGAAAAAGTTGGCTTAAAGCTCAACATTCAGAAAACGAAGATCATGGCATCGGGTTCCATCACTTCATGGGAAATAGATGGGGAAACAGTGTCAGACTTTATTTTTTTGGGCTCCAAAATCACTGCAGATGTTGATTGCAGCCATGAAATTAAAAGATGCTTATTCCTTGGAAGGAAAGTTATGACCAACCTAGATAGCATATTCAAAAGCAGAGATATTACTTTGCCAACAAAGGTTCGTCTAGTCAAGGCTATGGTTTTTCCAGTGGTCATGTATGGATGTAAGAGTTGGACTATGAAGAAGGCTGAGCGCTGAAGAATTGATGCTTTTGAACTGTGGTGTTGGAGAAGACTCTTGAGAGTCCCTTGGACTGCAAGGAGATCCAACCAGTCCATCCTAAAGGTGATCAGCCCTGGGATTTCTTTGGAAGGAATGATGCTAAAGCTGAAACTCCAGTACTTTGGCCACCTCGTGTGAAGAGTTGACTCATTGGAAAAGACTCTGATGCTGGGAGGGATTGGGGGCAGGAGGAGAAGGGGACGACAGAGGATGAGATGGCTTGATGGCATCACTGCCTCAATGGACATGAGTCTGAGTGAACTCCGGGAGTTGGTGATGGACAGGGAGGCCTGGCGTGCTGCAATTTATGGGGTCGCAAAGAGTCAGACACGACTGAGTGACTGAACTGAACTGAAAAGGGCTAGATATTGATAATAAATGCATATGCTGCTGCTACTGCTGCTAAGTCACTTCAGTCGTGTCCGACTCTGTGCTACCCCATAGATTGCAGCCCACCAGGCTTCCCTGTCCCTGGGATTCTCCAGGCAAGAACACTGGAGTGGGTTGCCATTTCCTTCTCCAATGCATGAAAGTGAAAAGTGAAAGTGAAGTCTCTCAGTCGTGTCGGATTCTTAGCGACCCCATGGACTGCAGCCTACCAGGCTCCTCCGCCATGGGATTTTCCAGGCAAGAGTGCTGGAGTGGGGTGCCATTGCCTTCTCCAATAAATGCATATAAGATGAAACAATTCCCAAATTCATGACCATTTGATCATAAAATGCTAAATGGCCTGAACTATGAATAACACTTTCTGGTAAAGTTGAATTAAATTACATAAAGTGGGAAAAAGTAATACTAAGCCACCACCTCTGGAAGTCCTATTCAGTAACTTAACTTCGTGAAAATAAATACACATAGTACATGAAGAAGAACTGTGTCCCCTTTAAATTACTACAAAAAGGGGAGTGAAGCTCAGTGCAAATAATGTCTTCTCTCCATTTTGCTGTAATATTATGGAATTATGCTCTCCTGAATTCTGCTCATTCTCATCTGTGAAATTAGATCAGCATTCCTCTTCAAAGAAAAATGAAACATGAAACCGAGCAATCTCAATTACTACAGTCATAAAGGTAGGCATTCTTTCTATGTTTCTTCTTTGCATTGTTAAAGAGCATCAGTAAGAGAAAGATTTGCCTTGAATAAAGATTCTTAGCTACACACCGTGCATTTGACAGAGTTCCATATAGTTCATCAATTTGTGTCAGATTCCAGTTGCTTTCTGTGGGGGCAGGGAAAAATTTTGAAACAAAAAGCATTCATGTAAACCTCTGTGTTAACAGATTATTAAAAATGTGTTGTGAAAAATCAAACATGCCGAAAACAAAATCTCTGTGAATAAGTGAAAATTTAACCATGAGCAACTATTTCTAAAGATATGACCTGTAATATCTGAAAGAATGTGTAAAAACCATTTAAAGGTCCTACTTCTTCTGAATGTTTATAATGTTTACTGGCAGGGACTTGATGGGAAATTCAAGTGCCATGTTAAAGCATCTTGTATGCTTCATAGCGTAGACTTTCATCTTAGGTTTGCAAGAGGTTTGATGTTCTTATTGCCAGAATCTCTTATTTACTGGGATATTGAAGCTCTCAGAGGAGAATGCCTTTATGGTTTGTGTAAAGGGATTCCAACAAACTTTTTTTTTTTAAGTTGTTGCAAAACAGTGATCAGTAAGCCCAATTCACTTGATGGTACTTAAAACTAACTACTCTTTTCATATCTACTCCAATTGCCCTTAAATATTCTTCTTTTATATTTCCCATCCTCTCGCTGTTGCTCCATCACTAAGTCATGTCTGACTCTTTGCGACCCCACGGACTGCGGCACGCCAGGCTTCCCTGTCCTCCACTGTCTCCTGGAGTTTGCCCAAGGTCATGTCCATTGAATAAATGATGTCATCAAAACATCTCACCCTCTGTCACCCTCTTCTCCTTCTGCCTTCAATCTTTCCCAGCATCAGGGTTTTTTCCAATGAGTCAGCTGTTTGTATCCCATCCTCTTACCCAGTTTATATCTTTCTACTTCTGTGGTCATCCGAGTCATGTTTTTTTTTAATAGAAAACAGCATATTTCAAGCTACAATAATGTGTTCACTTTCTATATCTTTAAAGTCTGAGATTGCTGGTTTAACCTTGAGGTTCAGGAGGTGTTGCATTAAATTATAGTTATCTGTTCTCTTCTTGGCTCCTCTCTGGAATGGTACCACAGTTAGTTAATAGAAACAGAGTGCTTTGGACCCACAAGTGTGAGCTGATGCCTGCCGTGGTGCAGGACTAAGGGCAGGAAGGCTTCATGTGATGAGGATTCAGCCAGTCTTTGGCAAGAGCAGACTGTGACTGAAAGAGAACTTCAGGAAGAAAATGATAAAACTCCACTAGGACCCAGCTGGAGAAGGCAGTGGCATCCCACTCCAGTACTCTTGCCTGGAAAATGCTATGGATGGAGAAGCCTGGTAGGCTGCAGTTCATGGGGTCACTGAGGGTCAGACACGACTGAGCGACTTCTTTCACTTTTCGCTTTCATGCATTGGAGAAGGAAATGGCAACCCACTCCAGTGTTCTTGCCTGGAGAATCCCAGCGACGGGGGAGCCTGGTGGGCTGCCGTCTATGCGGTCACACAGAGTCGGACACGACTGAAGTGACTTAGCAGTAGCAGCAGCAGGACCCAGCTCCCCTGCTCACTGGCTAGGTTGTCCTTATATAAGTTATTTAACCTCTGTGCTTCCATTTTCCACAACGATAAATGCAGAGAATAAAATCTAGCCTGGAAAGAATTTCATCTTCCCAAGGGAGTCAGAGCCTGTAAACATGAATGATGCTAGTTAGAAATGTTAGCACTGAATCCAGGAGTTTCTGATTCCATACAATCTGGAGACCACATTGCCTTATAAATTGGGCCCAGTGAATTTTCCAGTGCCTTATGGTAAGAAGCAATAGGGTCATGTGGAAGGGTTACAAGCACATTTTACTCATTGAGTGGCTACACAAGATCCAACTTCTGCGGGTTGAATTTCACCACAAGAATGTGCGCCACAGAAGGAGCAGTCAGTGAAATGGGCCCTTCCTGGCTTGGAACACAGAATGGTCTTGAGAATTTCACAACAGCTGCCCAGACCGGTCTGAATATCATTTCGTACATCTAGAGAGCAGCATAGCCTCTTTCAGTTAAGCAGGACTTGCTCTTAAATCCTAAGTCCATCCAACAGCCAGGAAGCTGTTTCCCAACAGCCCCTGTAAATGACCAAACCGCATTAAACAGCATTCCCCCTGCAATTTCTTAATCTGTCTCTCCGCCTATTGTTATGAATGTCTGTTCCTCAAGCCCACTAAGGATTTATGTCCAGTAGGTGTTCAGATTTGATGGTAACATGCCTGACTTCCTCTCACTTATAAACCCTGCATCTCCTGAATTGCTTCTCATCATGAACCAATTTAATGTGACTAAAGCCTCGGGAACTTCCTAAGTCACAGCTCTCCCTTCCAGCTTAGCTATTCTGGACCCTAACCTTCTGCAAAGACAATTATAGGGCAAAGAGTAAGAAACGAGGCCCATAAAGTAGGAAAAGGACATTTTTCATCAACACATATAAAATATTAAACCTTTGTCTTTTCACTTACATCTAATATGTATTCTTTTCAAAAGTTTTTTTCCAGTTGAAGTAATACTTGATTTACAGTATTATTGATTTCTGTACAGTAAATTAATAAATATTTCAGTAAAGTGACATATATATGTATATACATACATATATTTATATATATTTTCTTTACTATATTCTGATCCATCATGTTTTATCTCAGGATATTGAATATAGTTCCCTGTGCTATACAGTAAGACCTTGTGGTTTATCCATTTACAAATAAGATATATGTTCTACTAAGAATATTATAGTCTGAGTCATTTTCAAACATGATTTGAGATAGACATTTTTAATTCTAAACTCTTCCTGAACGTGAACTCTTCCTGTATGTAAGCAGAGCTTCTCAAATCTTAGGTGCCCAGGAATCACCTTCAGAGCCTCCTAAAATACAGGTTCTGATTCAGTAGATCCAGAAGAGGGCCTGAGATTCCAGGAAGATATCCAGACAATGCTGATTTTGCCCTTCTGTAGATCACATTTCGAGTAGGGAAACTCTAAAACTGATCACATGTTCTTCAACTGGAGCTCAGGGGAGAAATTGTGGGTTTAATAATTCATTTGAAATTAAATTCACATTTGTCTCTGTGTATTTTTCTATTGAGTAGGTTCACAGCTTTCATTAAAGTTTCAAGTTCATTATTTGTAAATAAGTTAAGGACCACTTAAGCTGCCATTTTGTCATTCACTTGCTTTAGTCTCTGTGGAAAATAAATTCCAAAGTCCTTTTTTGTTTTGTCTCAGTTTTTTGTTTGTTTTTTTTTTAAAACAAGACCAATTCCAGGCTGTCTTTTGCTGAGGTAACCTTCTATGATCTAAGGCCAAGAGCAGAACACTTTTGCCCTGCTCAATGCAATTCTAAAAAATTAAGTTGTTCATTTTCTTGTAGAAACATCAGGGTCTTTGCATACATTTTTCATTGCATGAGTCGGATTAGTATTTATAAATGTCTTAAAAGAGGCCCTGCTTCTGAAACTCATTTTTGTTGCCTAAATGAAAACTGATAGAGAAGATCTATAACTCTCTAGGAAAAACTTTCCCCAAAATGCTGCTGTGGGAAACAGAGATGTGTTGTCATTTGACAGGGGTCATCATAACCAATCATCGGTACCTCGTGTTCTGGGGGTCATCATAACCCATCATCGGCACCTCAGCTTCTGGGGGTCATCGTAACCCGTCATCGACACCCTGTGTTCTGAGGGTCATCATAACCCATCATCGACACCCCATGTTCTGAGGGTCATCATAACCTGTCATCAGCACCTCGCCTTCTGGGGGTCATCATAAGCTGTCATCGACATCCTGTATTCTGAGGGTCATCATAACCCGTCATCAGCACCTTGCCTTCTGGGGGTCATCATAACCCGTCATCGACACCCCGTGTTCTGAGGGTCATCATAACCCATCTTCAGCACCTCGCCTTCTGGTGTGCAGTAGAAAGCACTGCCAAAATAGGCACACATATTTCCCCAGTGACTCACCATCCCATGTAAATTTCTGATTCAGCCAGTGTCATACCGGGATGAACAGCATATAGAATCTGTAAAACATATTTTAAAAATTGCTTCTTGTGGTCATGAGGGCAGGTGAACCTCTGAACAGCAGTAGTGTAAATCAGAGATAATTTTTAAGAGGAAGTAAATGAAAATATTTAAAGAGTGAAGAAGTCATATAATATCCTGAAAGATCTCATCCTAAATCATTTATTGGGTATAAAATAATTCTAAGGAGTAAATATGTGCCTGAGGATGCTTGGTTGTGGTAAACAGGGGTGGCAGAAGGGAGGAAGATTTTTAAAGAAAAAGGACCTGTTTCTCCAGTCAGTGTTGGAGCAATTAAAATCATTCTCTCTCTCCCTGCATCCTGCTGTCTCTCTCTTTTTATTCTCTCTCTCTCTCCCTGCATCCTGCTGTGTCTCTCTTTTTATTCTCTCTCTCTCCCCCTGCATCCTATGTCTCTCTTTTTGGTTTTTTGTTTGTTTGTGTTTTGGATCAGAGCTTCTGAATTTAACTGGAAACAAGCGCTACCCAAGCCCTTAGCCAGGGCATGACCAGAGACAGAAACAATGAGGAAACATTGGAAAATAACTTGGAGAAAAGTGTATTAAAATGTATTTTCCTAGGTCTCTTGATGTTTTGAATGTTTGCAAATTGGGGGCTGAGAGGCCTCCCCTTACCTCTCCCCTTCAGTTCCCAAGTTTCACAGACAGGGCGGGAGCCAGGTCCTGAAGGCTGACTCGGGGCCTCCTCTGCCACGTGGAGGCCATCCCACCTCTCAGGTGCTGCCCTCTCTTCCTCCAGCTTCATCGTCTCCCAGATGCCACACAATCAGCACTGTCTCTAATTCTTTCCTGGGTTAAATCTCAGAAAGCTCATAAAGTTTCTCTATTTCTTACATAGTACAATTCTAATTAAATAGTTCACACTTATGTGACTGATCTTCGCACACCTACATATAGTGGGATAGACACTCATTTTCAATATCCTTTAATACAACAGTAAAGCTTCTTTAATGTATTTATTTACTTTGGCTGTTCTGGATCTTCGTTGCTGTGCTGGCTTGTCTCTACTTGGGGTGAGCGGGGGCTACTCTTCATTGCGATGTGCAGGCTTCTCGTTGTGGATCACAGGCTCTTGGGTGGGCGGGCTTCAGGAGTGGTGGCGCGAGGGCTTAGTTGCTTTGTAGCACGTGGGATCGTCCCAGACTAGGGATCTAGCCCGTGCCTCCTGCATTGGCAGGCGGGTTTTTTCCACTGAACCACCAGGAAAGCCCTCGAACAGTAAAATTTAATATGTAGGGGGTCCCAGTAGATGCTCCTGAAAAAGTGAACTGCTCGAACCATGATGAGGATGGTTGCAAAGTTCATTAGTGATGATTACCAATAAGCACTTAACTATCACTTTACTGCCTCATTTAATCTTGACAAAAACACAGAGAGTGAAGTATTATTTCTCCCAATTTATTCATGACAAATTTGGGGCTCAGAAAGGATAAAATAATTCATTCAATGTCACATTGTATTTAAATGGCAAGACAAGAATTTGAACCTAGGACTTTCTGAAACCAAAGCCTACTTTTCTGAACAACTGTATTATGATTCATATACATAAAGGGTCAATGATTATGTGAATAGTAGTATCACAAATAAGAAACATTCAACCTTCATACATGTACAGTTATTTTTCCAGAAGTTTTCCTAGTGTTTTTCTATGATATTTATACCCATGATACCATAACGCATACTTTCACAGAGAAAAAGAAAAAAATAGATTTTGTTTATTTCCAGGTTCTCTATATAAACATTTACATTTCTGTTGAATTTTATTTTGTCACATTTTCAGTTTCCTTTCCAAAGAGGTATTGGTTACATTTTTTTTCATACTTGAATTATCCCAACACATCCAACTGGAAAAAGTTTTATTTTTCACTGGAAGACTAAAATAAATGCCTATATAGTTGTCAGAAACCCAAGATAATATGGGCTTATTTCTAAGCCCAGTACAAGATATCCTATAACCTATTTTTTAGAAGTAGGTTCTAATCATTTTATAGACATGAAATATTCAGAAACCATGCTGCAGAATATGTTGAATATGGAAGAATTTATGAAACATTGCATAGAAACATATTTTGTCATAATTCCCCACATATGGGCTTGAAGAGAACTTATTTTTGGCCCAGCATGACAAGGATTAGTCAGAAATTTTTCATTGACATTTAGTTCCACTGCAAATAAAGAATATAATCTCAATTAACTAGTATCTTTGGGGAATGGACTGTTCTCAGGAAATTGCATTTCTGGATAGCTCAGGGTAAAATAGAAATCATTTTATAACATATAAATGTTTATCAGTTGCCATTTCTATATTAGCTCTAAACTTATGGCTGAAGAGAATGCCATTTTGCACGTGCTTTGTCCTTAAATCCCATACCATCTTTCTAAAGTAGACCATGTCAATTTATATGGGATGAACCCAGAGTACAGAATAATTGAATAACATCTCCAAGGTCACAGTTAATAAAGAGCAAGGATAGGATATAAGTCGGTTTCTGCGTGACTGTAATACTTCTTCTCTTTCACCAATTGCAAAAGTATAGCAGAAGAAAGATGAGAGTAAGTAAAGGCCCAGAGATAGAAAAGTACAAGACATTTTCAGAGCCTGCAGGTCAAGCATTCTTGCTGCAGAAGATGATTCGTAGTGCAGTTATGAGATAATAAGCTGGAAAAGGGCAGGGTATTGTGAGTGAAAATAGAGCAGAGCTTTGGGGAGGATCAAACGATAAACTGAGACGGAGACAGAAAGCATGTGATGGAGATTGACAGCCGTGAGAATGGATGGAAGAGACAGTTGCAAGAGTGATCTTCCCAAAGAAGAGACAGGTGACTGAGTGAATAACTGGATGTGGAGGAGGAGGCAGAAGGTGAGGTCCAAAGGACTCTGTCGTAATCCTTTGTCTTTGGGAACATGGTGAGAAACAGGAAAGTGAACTGAGAGATTCCTCCTTGCAAGTAGTAGCGGGGGAGTAGGAAAGAGTGAAGTCGGTTCAGTTTGGGGTTAGCAGGTGCAAACTATTATATATGAGATAGATAAACAAGTCCTACTGTATAGCACTGGGAACTGTATTCAAAACCCCATGATAAGCCATAATGGAAAAGAATATAAAAATGTCTACTGTTGTATAACTGAATCACTTTGTTGTACAGCAGAAACTAACACAGCATTGTAAATCAACTATACCTTGATTTAAAAAGAAAAAAAAAGTAAAGTATGTTGAGCATAAAGAGGCAGTGGGACATCCAAGTGGAAATATGTAGTGTGTGGATATGGCAGAGTGCTAACAATTCAAGAGGGAAGTCATACTGAAGAACAGGCTGGGGAATCATTCTCTGAGAGATAAGAGTTTCAGCATATAGTACACAGAATTAGATGACTACTCCCTGGGAAAGAATTTGAAAGGAAAAAAAAAACTGAAAGTTGTACCATGAGGTAAATCTACATTTTATGAAGGAATAAAGAAGAGGTCCTAGAAGTATTTTTCAGAAGCCAGGAAGGGAGTGTATTTCAAGGAAAATATAGTTTTAAGTACAATAGTTCTTTGATTCAAAGTTACCATAGAATTATTTTTCCTCTAAATGCTTTTGTTTGCTTGTTTAAGCTAATGTTTATTGAAGAATAGTTGCTTTATAATGTTTTGTTAGTTTCTACTGTACAGCAAAATGAATCACCATGCGTATTTTGGACTTTCTTCCCATTCAGGTCAGGGCAGTGCATTAAGTGGAGTTCCTTGTGCCATCCACCTTCTCAGTAGTCATCTATTTTATACATAGTATCAATGACGTATATGTGTCAATTCCAATCTCCCAATTCTTCCTATCCCCACCATTTCCCCTTTGGTATCCATATATCTATTCTCTCCATCTGTGTCTCTATTTCTGCTTTGCACATAAGATCATCTATATATTTTCCTAGATTCCACATGTATGTGTTAATATGATATTTGTTTTGTTGTAAAAATATCAAATGCCCAGGAAAGCTATGAACTCCCATATACCCACCACCAAGATTCTACAGTTAACTTTTTGCTTATTTTCTTTGCCACATATTTATTTCTCTAGCCATCCACATTACTTTTTTTTTTTTTTTTTGCATTTCAAAAGAAATCGCAGACATTAGTTCACTATAACCCACAACACTTCAGCACATATTTAAGATACCATTGCCTAGGGAGTACACCACTGATTTAGTTGTATACTTTTAGAGGGGAAAATAAAAACTATAATAATTGTACAGAATCACTTGGAAGAAACATTCTGATTTCAGGGAAATTGCTGTGAGCCTTAGAACAGAGGAAATGTAATACTAACAAATCCCATGGAAACATTTAGAGGGCACATACTCATTAGTCTGAAACATTATGAGGGTGTTTATGACCTTGATAGCTGACATTTCTATAAATTAGTGAGGCAAAAGCCAGGTGACCAGAGAGCCATGGGGAATAGGTAAATAAATGATGTGCAAGGGTAGACAAGCCCTGGAAGTATGATCGCAAGCACAGGAAAGCAGTCAGTCAGTGGGGAAAATGGCAGTGTTCACTTCAGGTGCTGTCCTCAGAGCAGACGTGGTCTCTGGGGCGGACGTGGTGATGTGAGCTAACTCTTAAGACACTTGAAAAGGTCTTTAAAATGTGTGGCCATGCTCCATTGACTAATTTTCTTTGAGCCTTTTTTTTTTTTTAATATTCTATTTGAAGGCAATGGCAACCCACTCCAGTACTCTTGCTTGGAAAATCCCATGGACGGAGGAGCCTGTTAGGCTGCAGTCCATGGGGTCGCTAAGAGTCGGACACGACTGAGCGACTTCCCTTTCACTTTTCACTTTCATGCATTGAAGAAGGAAATGGCAGCCCACTCCAGTGTTCTTGCCTGGAGAATCCCAGGGACGGGGGAGCCTGGTGGGCTGCCGTCTATGGGGTCGCACAGAGTCGGACACGACTGAAGCAACTTAGCATAGCATAGTTGCTTTACAATATGTTAGTTTCTGCTGTACAGCAAAGTGAATCAGCTATACATATACATATATGTGTGTGCTCAGTCATGACCAACTCTGTGTGACCCCATGGACTGTAGCCCGCCAGGTTCCCACGTCCATGGAATTCTCCAGGCAAGAATACTGGAGTGGGTTGCCATTTCCTTCTCCAAAGGGATTTTCCCAACCCAGGGATTGAACCCAAGTCTCCCGCATTGCAGGGATTCTTTACCCTCTGAGCCACCAGGGAAGCCCAGATTCTCATTAATTAGCTATTTTATACAAGAAGTACAAAACAAATATATCAATACCAAGGGGGAGGGGAGTGGGCAGAAGTGGGAGATTGAGATGGACATATAGACATTATTGATTTTATGTATAAAATAGATCTAGTGAGAATCTTCTATATTTTACACATTAGTTTACTCATTAGTTATCTATTTTATACATAGAATCAATAATGTCTATATGTCCATCTCAATCTCCCACTTCCACCCACTCCCCTCCCCCTTGGTATCCATATATTCATTCTCTATGTCTGTGCCTCTATTTCTGCTTTGTTAATAAGATTGTCTATGGTATTTTTTTCAGATTCCAAATATATGCATTAATATATGATATTTGTGTTTCCCTTTCTGACTTAATTTACTCTGTATGACAGTCTCTAGGTCCATCCGTGTCTCTACCCAGTTTTATTGACTCAATTTGATTCCTTTTTATGACTGAGTGATATTCCATTGTGTATATGTGCCACATCCTCTTTATCCATTCCCCTGTTGATGGACGTTTAGGTTGCTTCCGTGTCTTAGCTATTGTAAATAGTGCTGCACTGAATATTGGGGTGCATGTGTCTTTTGCAATTATAGTTTTCTCTAGTATATGCCCAGAGATGGGATTGCTGGGTCATGTGACAGTTTTATTTTTAGATTTTTAAGGCGCCTCCATACTGCCCTCCACAGTGGCTCTATCAATTTACATTCTCACCAGTAGTGCAAGCGGGTCCCCTTTTCTCCACACCCTCTCCGGAATGTATTGCTTGTAGACTTTTTGATGGTCATTCTGACCAGTGTGAGGTGGTATCTAATTGTTCTGATTTGCCTTTCTCTACTAATCAGTGATGTTGAGCATCTTTTCATATATGTTTGTTGGCCATCTATATGTCTTCTTTGGAGAAATGTCTGTTTAGGTCTTCCACTCATTTTTGATTGGGCTTTTTTTATATTGAGTTCTTGAAGCTTTTATAATATTCTTGTGCCTTGAAAATACTAATAATGTTGTGTTACGGTCAATCTGAGAGACATACATACAATAGTTGGAAAATATTGGGTTACAATAGTTGTGTACTAAGTCTCGAATATAATCTGAAAGTTATATTTATGGCCATAATTATGATATCCATATGGGTGTGTGTATATTACAGTATGTGTGTGAATGCATATAATTTGATGACTTCTATTAAAGATGAAGTCAGATTAAAAAATCAATTATTTCAGGATATTACTGTATCTGTTTTAGAGTAATAAGATTTTACTATAAAAACAGAATCCTCTGTGGCAATCAAATCGTTTTCACAAAGAGAAATATTTTCAATATTTACAAAGTAAACTGATTTTTGAAAAGTGAAAATTATTACACTTACACATCATATGAAATATTTACCAGGATTGTAATTGCTGCATACTAATGTGGATGAATTTGGACTGTGATGACATTCTACACAGAGTACATAATTACAAATGTTGTATAAGACTGATGCTGGATTTCTGTAGCATTTCTCCTTTTTTCTGATGTTTTCATGAAAGATGAAAACAGTATGCAGTGTCATTTGTTTCCTTATGAATTGAGAGTTGTTTCTCTGAAGTTTGATCACTAGGATATCATCAAAAATGAGATAATAAAGGAGGGATTTTTAAATCTATTTTTCATGAAAAAACAGAATTGACAGTTTTCTTCCTTGGAGCACAAAACAGCTGAATTGCAGTAACTATAAATAAACAGCTCAAACTTGTTGCTTCTTGAGGCAATCTGGGTAAGAAAATTTAGAAAATTAAATTATAGATTTGGACAGAGGATACAAAGTTCCAGACTGTTTAGAAATGATCTGGAATAGCCATGAAATTAACTGAGAAGCCTCTTGACTTTGATATTGTCTGCAAAAGGACACAGGAAATCAAAGTAGACCTTTTAAAGTGAGTGATGGAAGCAATATTGAATCAGCATTTTTACCTTCAATTGTGGAATCCTGCAAGTAAGTAACACAGGCTTAAAGTTTGTCGTTTTCAGTTTATTTTGGTATTTTATTAATTTATGGTCTAGGAACCTCAGAGAAGGATCAGGAGAAGAGAGGAGAGGTAGAACTGTTCTGGTAAATTCATTTCTCATGATCATTGATGACTTTCCTAGAACCTATTTCATAGAGTTCCTAAACCAAGAGGCAAGGAACAAGTAGAGTCATAAGTTCAGTATCTTTGCTTCCTCATGTGCCTGTTGTTGCTTTGGTGTGCCTCAGTCTTGTTTCCAGGAATGAATTCCACAAAGTATGATGTCAGCTCTGTTCTTCATAAATCAGGCACTGATGTTAAGCCCTAAGACAAAAGGACATATTAGACGGCGGTTTTGTCCCTCAGGGCTTCCTGGCCATCCTACACTTAGTCATTACTTCCCAACATAGACTTTATAGAATGACTCATTCTCAGTTCCAGCTCCTTTAAATCCTCTGTAAAGCTCTCTTTTATCCATTATAAAATGCAAAGTAAACACCTCTCTTGTATAAAAGATTTTTATGGATTCTAAGCTATCTGGGACAATATTTAATTCATCTTTCCAAGACAGGTTGTCACTTTCTCCCCTCCAGGATTTTGGAAATTTGACTATTTTCTTCAATTATTGCTGGGTAGGTTCTGATGTGCCCAACACCTTTAGGACTTAAGATTCCAGCTTGCAAAGGTATGAAGGTACAATAGACCACAAATATGTAGAACTAGGAAAGGGTTTATCTTTATAATCGAAGCAACTAGAACTTGGTATTTCCTCAAGGGAAGAATTGAACTACTTTTGGATTATTATGTAGTTGTTCAAAGGGACCCCAGCCTCTGGAAACTAATGCCTAGTGATCTGAAGCGGAGCTGCTGTAATAGAAAGAAAGTTCACCATAAATGTAATGCACTCAAATCATCCCCAAACCATCCCCCCCAACCCCGGTCCGTGGAAAAATTGTCTTTCATGAAGCTGGTCCCTGGTGCCAAAAATATTGGTCTAGAGGAAAAAGGGAGATGGAAAAAATATCAATATCAGATTTGAGAGGTATCTCAGAAACCACAAACATCTCCCCTGCTGCCGCTGCTAAGTCGCTTCAGTCGTGTCCAACTCTGTGCAACCCCATAGACGGCAGCCCACCAGGCTCCTCCATCCCTGGGATTCTCCAGGCAACAATACTAGAGTGGGTTGCCATTTCCTTCTCCAATGCATGCATGCATGCTAAGTCGCTGCAGTCATGTCCGACTCTGTGCGACCCCATGGACAGCATCGCACCAGGCTCCTCTGTCCACAGGCTTCTCCAGGCAAGAGTAGTGGAGTAGGTTGCCATGTCCTACTCCAACATCTCCCCTGCTCAGTTGCAATGATGACAGAAAACTTATTAGTAGAAAAGAATCTCTTATATGGTTCTTTTTGTGATTTACCTTTAAAATGTAATCAAGCC
The DNA here is from genome assembly GCF_019923935.1 of Bubalus bubalis. Taxonomy (NCBI): domain Eukaryota; kingdom Metazoa; phylum Chordata; class Mammalia; order Artiodactyla; family Bovidae; genus Bubalus; species Bubalus bubalis. The sequence continues at coordinate 9,267,016 of NC_059178.1, read as the reverse complement.
CAAGAGAAAGACAATAACGTTAATAGTTTGTCAGTGGTTGAATATTGGGTCATTTTCTGTCATATGTCAGGATGCAGGGCTGTATGATGGCTCTTGGTATCTCATATTGGATGTGCACAGAAAGAAGAGTAAGGGGGCCATGTGTGGGGAGAACTATCCGGAAAGGAAGGAGTACAAAAGAGAAAAGAAATTTGAAGACACTCTTTACCCTCAGCGTTACTCAAACAAAGACAAACCATACCAACCATGTACTATATTTTCCCTTTAATTTTATTGTATTAAATAGTTATTTAAAATCTTGTGTTTCCAGTGCATAGCCAAGTGATTCAGATTATATAATTATATGTATATATAATTATATATATATATAAAATATACACATACATATATAATACTTCAGATTTTTAACCTTACACATTACAAAATATTGAGTATTCTCGTTGCATTGTCATAGGTCCTGTTGCTTATCTCTTTTATGTGTATAGAACCGTGTATTTGTTAATCCCATACGCGTACTTTGTCCCTCCAACCCATCTTTCCCCTTTGGTAAATTTGTTTTCTGTATCTGTGGGTATATTTCTGTTTTGTCTGTAAGTTCTTTTGTATTTATTTTTACTTTCCACATATAAATGATATCATATGATATCTTTCTCTGCGGGCTGACTTCGCTTAGTATGAGAATCTCTAGGTCTGTGTTGCTACAAATGGCATTAATCCATTCTTTTTGGGGCTGAGTAATACTCCATTGTGTGTGAACCACAGCTTTAACCACTCCTCTGTCAATGGATGTGTAGGTTGTGTGCATGACTTGGCTGTTGTAAATAGTGATACGAATATTGGGGTACATGTATCTTTTTGAATCATGGTTTTCTCCAAACATATACCGAGGAGTGGGATAGCTGGATAATATGGTAGCTCTATTTTTAACTTTTTAAGCAAACTCCATACTGTTCTCCATACTGTTTCACTTTACATTCCTGTCAACAATGTTGAAGAATTCCTTTTTAGTCACACCCTTTCCAGCATTCATTATTTGTAGACTTTTTGATGATGGCCATTCTGAGGTAAGATGGCCATTCTATCTGAGATTAAATGATACCTCATTGTAGTTTTGATATGAATTTCTCTAATAATTAACAATATGGAGCTTCTTTTCATGTTCCTTTGGCCATCTGTATATCTTCTGTGGAGAAATGTCTATTTAAACTTTCTGCTCATTTTTTTGACTGGATTGTTTTTTTATATTGAGTTGTTTATATATTTTGGAGTTTAATTCTTTGACAGTCACATTGTTTGCAAAAATTTTTTCCAATTCTGGTTGTTGTTTTGTTTTGTGTGTGATTTTCTTTGCTATGCATACATTTTAAAGGTTACTTGGGTGCCATTTGTTTATTTTTGCTTTTGTTTTCATTACTCTAGAAGACAGATCCAAAATGATATTGCTGCAATTTATGTCTAAGAATATTCTGCCTATGTTTTCCTCTAGGAGTTTTATGATATATGATCTTACATTTAGGTATTTGATCCATTTTGAGTTTCTTTTTGGATGTGGTGTTGGAGACTGTTCTCATTTCATTCTTTTACATGTAGCTGTCCTGTTTTCTCAGCACTGCTTATTGGAGAGACTTTTTTTCTCCATTGTATATTTTTACCTCCTTTGAGTAGACAAATGGGCCGTAAGTGTATGAATTTATTTCTGGGCTTTCTAAACGGTTCCACTTACCTATGTGTCTGTTTTTGTGCCAGCATCATACTGTTTTGATGACTAGCTTTCTAATATAGTCTGAAATTTGGGAAAAAGTCCTCCGGTACTATGTATCTTTAGCAAGGTTGTTTTGGCTATTTAGAGTCTATTGTATTTTCATACAAATTTTAAAATTATTTGTCCTAGATCTGTGAACAATTCCATTGATAGTTTGATAAGGATTGCATTGACTCTGTAGATGGCCTTGGGTTTTGTGGTCCTTTTAACAAAATTGATTCCTCTCCTCCAGAAAGATGGTGTATCTTAACATCTGACATTGTCATCTTTCATTTCCTTCATTAATGTCTCATAGTTTTCTAAGTATAGCTTTTTGCCTCCTCAGGCAGGATAGCTAGTTATTGTAGTCTTTTTGATGTAATGGTAAATGGGATTGTTTCCTTAATTTCTCTTTCTGATCTTTCATTCTTAGTGTTTAGAAATGCACCAGAGTTCTGTGTATTAATTTTGTATCCTGCAAGTTTACCAAATTCATTGATGAGCTCTGGTAGTTTTCTAGTGGCATCTTTAGGATTTTTTATATGTAGTATCATGTCATCTGCAAACAATGACTATTCTCTTTACTTTTCCTATTTGGATTCCTTTTTTTCCCCCGTTTTCTCTAGGACTTCCAAACTACGTTAATAAAGGTGGCGAAATGCACATCCTCATGTTGTTTCTGATCTTAGAGAAAATGCTTCCAAGCCTTTCACTGCTGACTATGATCTTAGCTGTAGTTTTGTCATCTGTGGCCTTTATTATGTTGAGTTCGGTTCCCTCTATGCCCGATTTCTGGCGAGTCTTTATCATAGATATTAAATTTTATCAAAAGCTTTTTCTGCATCTATTGATATGGTCATCTGGTTTTTATTCCTCAGTTTGTTAATGCAGTGTATCACACAGATTCATTTGCAGATTCATTTGCAGATCCCTTCTTTGGTGAATCCTAGATGGCACTCTGTACTTCCTGGACTTGGGTGATTGTTTTCCTTTCCCATGTTAGCTTTCAGCTATTATTTGTTCAAATATTTTCTCAGGCCCTTTTCCTGTCTCTCCTTCTGGGACTCCTAAATGCGAGTGTTGGTGTCTTTGATGTTGCCGCAGACATTTCTTAAACTGTCCTCATTTCTTTGGATTCTTTTTTTTATTTCTTTTCCACAGCAGTGATTTCCACCACTCTGTCCTCCAGCTCACTGATCCATTTTTATGCATCCTTTATTCTACAATTGATTCTTTCCAGTGTATTTTTCATTTCAGTTATTGTATTCTTTAACTGCATTAGGCTGCCTTTTATATTTTCTAACTCTTTATTAAAAATTTTTTGTAACTTCCCACTCTATGCACCCATACTTTCCCCCAGACTTTGGATCATGTTTACAATCATTACTCTGAATTATTTCTCAGGTAGATTGCCTGTCTCCATGTCACTCAGCTGTGCTTCTGGAGTTTTATCTTGTTCCTTCATCTAGAATATATTTCTCTACGGTCTCATTTTATCTAAATTTCTATTTGTATGTATATGTATGTCAAGGTAAGTTATGTTTCTCAACCTTGGAGAAGTGCCCTCTGCAGCGGATGTCCTGTATGCCTCAGCAGTACACTCACCTCTCATCACCCAAGGGCCAGAGACCGGCTGGTTCCAGGGTAGGTTCGGACCTGCAGGCTTGTGCAGGGTTCCTGGCAGGAAGGACTGTGCCTGCCCACTGGTGGGTGGAGCCAGTTCTTATCCCTCTGGTAGGCAGCCATGTCAAAGGGCGTGCCTAGAGGTGGGTGTGGGCTTAGTAAATCCTTAGGTAGCCTGATGCATACGGATATGTTTACCCTGATGCTTGTTTGGATTGTGGTATCCCAATGCTAGAGCCTGCAGCCTTTTGGGTGGGGCCAGGTCCTGGCACTTGTTACTCAAGCAAGATGTCTGCTACCAGCAGGAGTTCAGGTAGATGAACACTCCCTTGTATTTCCATCACTAGCTTTTATGACCTCAGAGAGAGCCACAGCCACCCCCTGCCTCCCCAGGAGATCCCCCAAAGGTCAGCAGGTAGGTCTTGCCCTGGCTCCTACGAAGTCACTGCTTTTGCCTTGGGTCCTGGTGAACATGAGACCTTGTGTGTGCTCTCCACAAGTGCAGTTTCTCTTTCCCAAAGTCGGATAGAGCTGCTGCAATCAAGCCCTGCTGCCCTTCAAAGCCAAATGCTCTGGGGCTCCTCCTCCCATTACCAGAACCTCCGCCTGGGGCGGGAGGTTGGGGGGTGGTCTGTGCTGAGGCTGAGAACTCGCACTATTGTGAGAGAATTTCTGTTAATTATTCTCTGGTTTGTGGCTCACCCACCCAGGTAGGATTTGATGATATTGCTAGCGCGTCTCTCTTACTCTCTTGTTGGGTTTCTTCGTTATGTCTTTGGATGTAGAATATCTTCTTTGTTGAAGTGAAGTGTTAGTTGTTCAGTCGTGTCTGACTCTGCAACCCCATGGACTGTAGCTCTCCAGGCTCCTCTGTCCATGGGATTCTCCAGGCAAGAATACTGGAGTGGGTTGCCATTCCCTTCTCCAGGGGGACCTTCCCTGGGATGAAGGCAAAAAGAGCAAGAGCTTGTTAATATATTCTCTCTTCTGTCACCCACTACCACCATCCCACACAGTCACTGCTGTTTTCTCTCATTTTCTTCCCTTCTCACTCTCTCCTTTCCAAAGCTAACAATGTCTTGCTTTCCGTCAAAGCCTACTTGGTAGAATTATATTTGTATTTTTTTTGTCTAAGAAAGAACACATACTTTAAAAAATAGTAGTCAAACCCCATTTACCAGCTGAATAGCTTTGAGCAAATTCCTTATCTTCTTTGAACTTTGACTTTTCTATCTTCATGACGTGAGCAGTAAGATGTTTTGAAGGGTTTATTTTAAAGAGTGTATTAGACAATTTAGGCAAAAAAAAGTTTTCTTGTAAGTTATGTGCCTTTGGGAGAGAAGATACCAAGGTTTTGCTCTTTTCCTCTTTGGGTTCCAGTTTATGGAAATAAAAGAGGAAAAAAATGCTGATAACCAAATGAGAATCAAGTATCCCAAAGAATCATGACCCTCTGGAATATGTGGATGGAAGTAGCTGGGAGGCTTATTCTTCCTTGACTGCAGGACTATTGGGATCACCAGCAGTGAACTAGAACAGAGAGACGGCTGTCTACCCTGCTAGAGGCTGATTGTGTCTTGTTTGCTTAACAAATGCAGCCTCTGGAAATTTTAGGGAGAGAAAGTTCGGGGTCCTCTATGCCAGGGGTCCCCAACCTCCAGGATCTAAAGTCTGATGATCTGAGGTGGAGCTGATGTAATAATAATATTAATAGAAATAAAGTGCATGATAAATGTACATGAAGAAAATAAAATCGCTCCATCATGTCCAACTCTTTGCGATCCCATGGACTGTAGCTTATCAGGCTCCTCCGTCCATGGGATTCCCCAGGCAAGAGTACTGGAGTGAGTTGCCATTGCCTTCTCCAGAGGATCTTCCTGATACAGGGATCAAACCCAGGTGTCCTGCATTGTAGGCACATGCTTTGCTGTCTGAGCCACCAGGGAAGTCCTAAAGTCCATGAGTCATCCCAAACCATCCCCGCGCCACCCCAGACTGTGGAAAAATGGTTTTCCGTGAAACCAGTCCCTGGTGCCAGAAAGGATAGGGACTGCCTGTGTCCCAGCATAGACAAGGTCTAAAAACTTGAATAGTGACCATTAGTTCATTAATTGTACCTTCCCACATTTCACAGAGTGGGGGCCCAATGAAAGTCAGCTTACTTGTCCCTAGAGTAGTTCCCCTTACTTCTTAATGGGGAGGAGTAAAGAATGGTAGTCAGGTTGGTAGAAGCCCCTCCTTAACACAGCCTCAATGTTTTATTTATCTTAGAGGAGGAACAGGCAGGTTGGAATAACACAAAGCTTCTATTCCTAGAAGTGGTACTTAAATGTTTATCCCCCTTTAAATGTAATACACATAGTAAACCAAATGTTTAAGATCGATGCCAAAATTTCACGTTTGAAATTTTATCCCTTCTGAAGAATGCCTGAAGCTTTTGCATCTAGGTAAATACAGTTACTCTCTTTTCAATATTTTGTGAACATGAAAAGGTAGGGAGTATTACACAAAGTTTTCAATTTACATATGTCGTATTTCTTCTATAACCTCAAAAACTCCTCGCATGTGAGAAGTGTGTACATCTGTATGACACTTTTATATTCCCCCAAACAACCTGTGCACAGGGCAGTTACATTTTAATGAGCACATGTTAGAATAACATTATGGTTCATGTGGAAAGTAGACCAAGAGAAGCTCCTTTGTGTGTCTCGTATCACAGAAGAGGTGAGACAAAGTAGAGATAAGAACTCAGGCCTCTGCAAAGCTACCCATTTTAACCTTACTCGTAAGGATGAAGGAGTGGAAAATGAGATAGGAAATAGGAGAATGTAAATAAGGATGTAAAAATTAATATTGAAATCAGAATCATGCTACACATCGGCCTCTGATTTGACCCAGTTGAGTCTGTACAATTCATTCCTGCTGCAGCTTAATCTAATGTTTCTCACCAAGAACTGTTTTACCCAGGAGAGCCCTCTGCAGGGAGGTGCTAACAGGAGTCTGCACCTGGCAGTCATACATTATGTACCTAATGAGCAAATGAAATGTTTAATAACTGCACTGTGAAAATAAAACTTAAAACAGTAAATTCCTGCTGAGGTGGCTCACCTCCACCTGATGTGCAGGCCCATCTCAAAACACCAGCATCCTTCACATTTCCCCCGACTCACTGGGTCGCTCTGGGGAGAGCAGTATTAAAACCAAAGCTGTGCTCACTTAATTAGCTGTGTATCAGTGTAAATTCATTTATTTATCATATCAGCATCATGTGTTTCACCTAAGGGTCGCCTGAAACACTTCTCCAACAGGCACCCCTGGGGAGGGGGGAAATCTACAGCCATTGCAGACTAAGCATCTGTAAATTTTAATTTTTCAGTTAATCATGGATCATTTAAACACATAGTAATTTGATATTGCGTATTTTAGGTTGAACTGCCTGATGTTAGTCTGAAATAAAAAAGCAAAACAACCATAATTATTGTTACGGTTTTTCATTAATAACTTTAAGAGAAAATGATAGAACATTTTTTTATAGAGAGAACCAATTTAAAATCCAATTATCATAACTCATGAGTTAAGGATTCACTTGCTAGATATTTCTTTAGATTCATTTTTACCAGAGAATTAGCTACACTTCCTAAATCTTAACAGCCAAAACATCCCGAAAAATGAAATATATAGGTAGAATACTTACAATACTTAGTAAAGTTAAGTAATAGGTAGAATAGCTTCCCTGGTGGTTCAGACAGTAAAGAATCTACCTGCAACACAGGAGACCTGGATTCGATCCCTGGGTGGGGAAGATGCCCTGGAGAGGGAATAGCTACCCACTCCTATATTCCTGCTTGGAGAATTCCATGAACAGAGAAGCCTGGTGGGCTAAGCCCATGGGGTTGCAGAGAGTCAGACATGACTGAGTGACTAACACTTTCACTTCACAGAATATTTTCTCATATAATTTTTACAGCTAATAGCTAAAAGATAAAATTGTTTAACCTTTATAGAAATTAAAATGACCAAGACCAAAGAAATTAGGCTATGGGGTAAAAGTCACAAAACTACAGAGAATGGCTCTCCTAAGCCCCAGGCTGGGATTCTCCCTCGGTATTTGGGTATGAACTTGAGCACTCATTCTGTGCTTGGAATTCCTTGTGTAGTTAACACACATTTTACTATCACAGGGGAAAAATAATACAGGAAATCAGAAACCTTTTGTCCTGTTCTCCCTCCTCAGTTTTGCTCACCTTCAGCTCCGAAATGAACATGGGTTTTCTTTATCACATTCTCAAAAGCATTCTTCATTATGGGGAGTGATCACAGAGCATCTTGACTGCCAGGCTAAAATTATATGAAATTAGCATCTGGGAGCCATGAAGAGAGTTCTTTGATTTTTATTATTATTTTTCAAAAAATTTATAAAATTTTTATACAATATTTAAAGGTTACTTTCCATTTACAGTTATTATAGAATATTGGCAGTATTCCCCATATTGTAAAATACATCCTTGAGCCTGTCTCATGCCCAGTGGATTGTAGCTCTCATACCTCCACCCCTATACTGCCCCTCCCCCTCTCTCCCCTCTGGTAAAATATTGTATCTCTGAGTCTGCTTCTTTTCTGTTGTACTCACTAGTGTGGTGACATTTTTATATTCCATATATAAGTGATGTCAAACAGTATTTGTCTACAATTTATTTCACTTAGCATATTGCCCTCCAAGTTTATCCATGTGGCTGCAAATTTTATTCTTGTTTATGGCTGAGTAGTAATTGTGTGTGTGTGTGTGTGTGTGTGTATCTTCATCCATTCATCTGTGGATGACTTCCTTGGCAATTGTAAATAATGCCCCTATGAACACTGGGGTGTACACATCTTTTTGAATTAGTCTTTTTTTCTGATATATATATCCAGAAATGTAATGGAATTCCTGGGTTATACAGTGGTTCAATTTTTAGTTTTTTGAGGAACCTCTCATATTGTTTTCCGCAGTGGCTGCACCACCTTACATACGCACCCCAAAGTACAAGAGTTCCCTTTCCTCCATGTCCTCACCAACATTTGTTATTTGTATTATTTTTGATGATAGCCCTTCTGACAAGTTTGAGGTGTCATTTTATTGTGGTTTTGACTGCATTTCACTGATTATTAGCAATGTCAAGCGAGTTTTCATGTGGTTATAGCAATCTGCATATCCTTTTTGGAAAAAATGTCTATTCAGTTTTACTGACCATTTTTTAATCAAGTTGCTTTTGTGATATTGAGTTTTAAAAACTGTTTGTATATGTTGGATATTGATCTATTATTGGTCATATCACTTACAGATATTTTCTCCCATTCGGTACCTTGCCTTTTCATTTTGTGGATGGTTTCCTTTGCTGGGCAAAAGCTTGTAAGTTTGATTAGGTCCTATTTGTTTATTTTTGCTTTTATATCATTTGATTTAGGAGATATAAAATATGGATTTAGGTCAAAGAGTGTTCTGCTTATGTTTTCCTCTAGGAGCGCTATGGTATACAGTTGTACATTTAGGTATTTAATCCAGTCTGAGTTTACTTTCGTATGTGGTGTTAGAGAATGTCTAATTTCATTCTTTTACATGTAGCTGTCCTGTTCTCCTAAAACCACTTATTGAAGAGACTGTATTTTCTCCATTGTATATTCTTGCCTATTTTGTTGTAGATTAATTGACCATAAGTGAGTGGCTTTGTTTCCAGGCTCTCTGTCCTGTTTCATTGATCTGTGTGTCTGTGTCTGTTTTGTGTGTGTGTGTGCATGCATGCCAGTACCATACTGTTTTGATAACTGTGGCTTTTTAATATAGTCTAAAGTCAGAAATATAATTCCTCCAGCACTATTCTTCTTTCTCAAAATTGTTCTGGCCATTCAGAGTCTTTTGTGTTTCCATACAAATTTTAAAATTATTTGTTCCATTTTTGTGAAAAATACTGTTGGTAATTTGATAGGGATTGTATTGACTCTGCAGACTGCTGTAGGTAAAATGGTCATTTAATAGTTTTGATTCTTCTAATCCAAGAAAACAATATATCTTTTCACCTGATTGTGTTGTCTTCAATTTCTTTTTCATCCAAGTCTTACAGTTTTCAGAGCACAGGTTTTGAGCATTCTCAGGTAGGTTTACTCCTCGGTATTTTACTCTTTTAAATGCAATATTAAGTGTCACTATTTCTTTTATTTCTATTTCTGATACTTCATTGTTAGTATATAGAAATGCAACAGATGTTTGCACACTAATTTTGTATCCTGCAAGTTTACTGAATTCATGGATGAGGTCTAGTAGTTTTTTGGTGATATCTTTAGGATTGTCTAGGTACAGTACCATGTCATCTCCAAACAGTGATGGTTTTACATCTTGGTTTGCAACTTGGGTTCCTTTTATTTCTTTGTACTCTCTGATTGCTGTGCTTGGACCTCCAAAACTACACTGAATACAAATGGCAAAAATGGGCGTCCTTGTTGTTCTTGATCACAGAGGAAATACTTTCAGTGTTTCAATATTGAGTATGATTTTAGCTATGTGTTTGCCACATATGATCTATATTATGGTGCGTTCTGCTCCCTCTGTGCTCTTTTTTTCTGGAGAGTTTATTATAAAGGGATGTTGAACTTTTTGCAAAAGCTTTTTCTACATCTGCTGAGATGATCACATGATTTTTATTCTTCAATTTGTTAATGCAGTGTATCACACTGATTTACAGGTATTGAAAGATTATTGCATTCCTTAGATAAATCCCACTTTGATCATGGTGTATGAGTCTTTTGGTAGAAAAGGAAGGGCCCAAATGAACTTTTTGGCCAGCACAATATATTGTTCAATTCTAATATTTTATTGAGGGTTTTTGCATCTGTGTTCATCAGTGATACTGGTATATAACTTTCTTTTTTGTGATATATTTCCTGGTTTTGGTATCATAGTGATGCTGCTCCGAAGTCGCTTCAGTCGTGTCTGACTCTATGCGACCCCATAGACGGCAGCCCACCAGGCTCCCCCGTCCCTGGGATTCTCCAGGCAAGAACACTGGAGTGGATTGCCATTTCCTTCTCCAGTGCATGAAAGTGAAAAGTGAAAGTGAAGTCGCTCAGTCGTGTCCAACTCTTAGCGACCCCATGGACTGCAGCCCACCAGGCTCCTGCATCCATGGGATTTTCCAGGCAAGAGTATTGGGGTGGGGTGCCATCGCCTTCTCCCATAGTGATGCTAGTCTTATAGAAAAAGTTCATAAGTATTGCTTCCTCTGTAATTTTTTGAAATAGTTTCAGAAGGATGTGATAACACTTACCTAAATGTTTGGTAGAGTTCACCTGTGATGCCATCTGGTCTTGGACTTCAGTTTATCGGGAGTTTTTAATTACTAATGGGATTTTAATACTTATATTTGCTCTGTTCATATTTTCTATTTCTTCCTCATTCAGTCTTACAAGATTGTACCTTTCTAAGAATTTGTTCATTTTATTGGCATATAGTTGTTTCTGTGGAGAAGACAATGGCACCCCACTGCAGTACTCTTGCCTGGAGAATCCCATGGATGGAGGAGCCTGGTAGGCTACACAGTCCATGGGGTCGCTAAGAGTTGGACATGACTGAGCGACTTCACTTTCATGCATTGGAGAAGGAAATGGCAACCCACTCCAGTGTTCTAGCCTGGAGAATCCCAGGGACGGGGGAGCGTGGTGGGCTGCTGTCTATGGGGTCGCACAGAGTCGGACACAACTGAAGCAACTTAGCAGCAGCAGCAGCAGTTGTTTCTGCTAGTTTCTTAAGATCCTTTGTATTTCTGTGGTGTCAGTTGCAACTTTTTTTCATTTCCAATTTTATTGACTTGGGTTATCTCCCTTTTCTCTTGATATGTCTAATTTATCAAGTTTATTCTTCCAAAGAACCAACTCATTATTTTCATTGATTTTTTTGTCCTACTGTGTTTTAAAGCCTATTTTATTTATTTCTGCTCTGATTTTTATGACTTATTTTCCTCTACTAACTTTGGACTTTGTTTCTTTACCTAGTTCTTTTAAGTGTAAGGTTAGGGTGTTTATATGAGACTTGTTTCCTGAGGTATTCTGTATCAGCATAAACTTCCCTCTGAGAACTGCTTTTGCTGCATTTCGTAGGTTTTGGATTGTTGTTTTCATTTCTCTCGTCATTTTCATTTCCTCTTTGATTTCTTCAGTGGTCCGTGGGTTGTCTAGTAGCATATTATTTTAGCCTCCACATGTTTGTATTTTTGGCATTTTTCCTTGTAGTTGATTCCTAGTCTTATTATAGTTAGAAAAGACATTTGATAGAACAATTCAACTTTGTTAAATTTACTGAGGTTTGTTTTGTATCCTGGCATGTGATTTATCCTGAATAATGTGTATTCTTCAGCTTTTGGATGGAATGCTCTATAAATATTAGTTAAGCGCATTTGGTTTAATGTGTTCAACTGTGTTTACATGTTGTTTTCCTGTGTGGATGATCAATCTGCCCATTGATATGATATTAAAGTCTCCTATTATTGTTACTATTAATCCTCTTCTGTCTATTAATATTTGCCTCATATATTTTGGTGCTCATGTATTGGGTATACATATATTTACGACTGTTATATCACCTTCTTATACTGATTCCTTGATTATTATGTAGTGTATATTTTTGTCTCTTGTAGCAGTCTTTAAAATCTATTTTATCTGATATAAATATCACTACTTTTTCTTCTGATTTCCATTCATGTGGAATACCTTTTTCCATCCCCGCAGTATGAATATGTCCCTGGATCTGAAGTGAGTGTCTTGTAGGCAGCATATATATGGGTCTTGTTTTCATATCCATTTAGCCAGTCTATGTCTTTTGGTTGGAACATTCAGACCATTTAAGGTAACTATCAATATGTATGTTCTTATTGCCATTTTGTTATTTCGGATTTGTTTTTGTAGGTCTTTTTTATTCCCTTTCTTCTTTTGCCCTCGATTATATGACTATCTTTAGCATTGTGTTTGGATTCCATTTTGCATGTAGTTCTGAATTTTTGGTTTGTGCTTACTATGAGGCTTTGTGTAGCAGTCTATGTGTAGATACATAAATACATATATATGTGCTACAGTCCATGGGATCACAAAGAGTGGTACATGATTTAGCTACTTAACAACAATGTGTGTATGTATATATGTGTATTATGTGTGTGGTCTTCCCTGGTGGCTCAACAGTAAAGAATCTGCCTGCAATACAGGAGGTGTGGGTTTGATCCCTGGGTCAGGAAGATCCCCTGGAGGAGGAAATGGCAACCCACTCCAGTATTCTTGCCTGGAGAATCCCATGGACAGAGGAGCCCGGTGGGCTACAGTCCACGGGGTCACAAAGAGTCAGACACGACTTACTGACTAAACAACAACAATGTATGTATATAAGTATATTTGCTTGATCCCTTCATTTCAAATGTATTTTAAAAACCCTGCTTAGATGTTCTCCTTCCCTGATAATTAATTTTTGATATCATATTTCACTTCAAATTGTTTTATGTATCCCTTAACCTCTTATTGTGGATATAGATGCTATCTTTGTCTTTTAATCTCCCTAGTAACTTTGTATGTGGATGATTTCCTATCTTTACCAGTGAGCTTTTCTGTTTCATAATTTTCTTATTTCTAGTTGTGGGCTTTTTTTTTTTCACCTAGAGATGTTCCTTTACAATTTGTTGTCAAGTTGGCTTAGTGGTGCTGGACTCTTGGTTGCAGGTTTTTGCTTTTCATTTGCTGCCTTTAATAGGCTTTTTGTCATTTAAAGTAGTATGTCTTGGTGTGTTCCTCTGAGTTACACACCAAAGTTGCTATGTGGGACTTTGTGCTTCCTGGACTTGGGAGACTCTTTCTTTTTCCACACTTGGGGATTTTTCAGCTTGAATTGGCCTGGATCCACAGGATCATAGTTTTCAGGGTAGGTCTGATGGAACAGGTCTAGAAGCTAGTGCAGGCTTTCTGGAGGGCAGACCTGGTGCCTGCCCACAGAGAGAAGAGCTGGGTCTTGGCCCTCTGTTGTCCAGAGTCATGTCTAGGGCTTGTCGAGAGATGGCTGAGGGCTCAGGAAGATTTTAGACATTCTGTCTGTGATGGCACCCCACTCCGGTACTCTTGCCTGGAAAATCTCATGGATGGAGGAGGCTGGTAGGCTGCTGTCTATGGGGTCGCTAAGAGTCAGGCACGACTGAAGCGACTTAGCATCAGTAGCAGTCTGCTGGTGAGTGGGGCTGTGTCCCCAGCCTGTTAGTTGTTTGGCATGAGATGTCTCAGCACTGGCATCTTCAGCTTTTGGGTGGGGCTAAGTCTTGGGGCCGATGAGCCAAGATGCCAGGAGCAGTGTTCACATCATAGAATTTCCCCAAATACGGCTGTCACCAGTATCACATATCCAGGGTGAGTGGCAGCCACCTCCCCAGGAGGCTTTCCAAGACCAGCAGGTGGGTCTGGCCCAGGCTCCTATGAAAGCCACTGCCTTGCCCTGGGTTCTGGTATGTGTCAGATTTTGCATGTGCCCTGTAAGAGTGACGTCTCTATTTCCCCTGGCCTTCAAAGTCACATGCTTTGGGCGCTTATCGTCTTGATACAGGACTTCCAGGCTGGGGAGCCCAACCAGCGGCTTAGAATTCTCACTATTGTGGGAGAACCTCTGCAGCACTGTTCTCCAGTGTGTGGGTTGCCAGCCCGAGGGTATGGGATTTGATTGTATCATGACTCTACCCATCCTACCTGTCTCATTGTAGTTCTTTCTTTATGTCCAGTTGTGAAAAATCTTTTCTGGGAGGTTCTTTTTCATCAGTGGTGGTTCTGCAGATAGTTGTGACTTTGGTGTGCTCATGAGAAGAGGTGAGCTCCGGGTCTTTCTATCCGACCTCTTGGCTGCTGGCCCATTTTCTTTTCCTTTGATATATTACTCTGATAAGACTCAGAAAAACTTCACTGAAATTAAGAGAAATGTTATTAAATTTATGTTAAACTAATTCTCAGCATAATTGCAGTTCTCCAAAGTGAATAAGTAAATATGAAGCAAAGTCTTCTCCCTAGATCTACAATAGGAAAATCTGTCAAAAATCCTATCATTTCTTGACACTGCAGAACAGGAGTTTAATACCCTGAAGTAAATGCTTTTTCTAATTGCTACTGTTTTCTCTCGTTCTCTGGGAGGGTAGGATTGTCTTCCAGTGTGTCAGAACACCATCAGGTAAGGCAAAGGCTATCATGCCTTAAAATAACTCATCATATAGAAAGAGTACTGAAAAATGGGGGATCAGGCAAGACTGCACGAATATAGTTGGCTTTTAAACTGGTGTATAAGCACAGCATACCAAAACCCAGATAGCAACAGAGGAAGTGTGACAAAGCCCATCTGCAGTTTAAATGACTATGTTGAAAATACAGAAGGAAATAAGGATGAATGGACTTGGGATAAATCACTGAGCAACAACCACAGTCCATCAGCAGGTGAGAGGCTGCAAGATGGTTCCTAGAGTCCAGTTCAGATTGGACTGAGCTCTCAGACATCACTTACTAATCCAAACGCCGGGTGCCACTACTCCATCACTGTCTGTGCCACAAGACTGCTTGTTTTATAGGAAGAAGTTTGCTTGGTTTAAGTGGTATAGAAAATAGATTCAGAATGAAGCCTTTGGAAGAGCCACAGGTAAGGTCTCAAGCATGAAGTGATAAAGGCATGCCTCATAGTTCTTCAGAAGAATAAAGATGCAGACTAGAAAATCAAGAGCCAGGAATACACACTGAGGGAATAGGTGAAGAAAAGTTTCCAAGCCAAAACATTTGAGATTCAGAGTATAAAATACTGAATCTACCCAAATACAAATGTATATAGCACAGGGACAGAGTTGATACACATCCAAAAGCAAGTGTGTCTGCTATCCATGGAAATCTATTCATGGAAATCTTTGCTTTAAACATTTGTTCCACTTTACTAAAGGGCACTCTTAAGACCAAAGTTGTCTTATTGGCTGTTGATAAATCTCTCCTGGAAAATTTTTCTCATACTCTTTAATAATTCCCCATTCAGGAAAAAGAAAAAAATTAGGCCATATAATATGCCAGATAAAGTGCTAATACTGAACTCTAGAGACCCTTTAAATTCTTCTCTTGTACTGGAATGTTATTGAAATTAGATTCTACCTTGACCTCTTGATCTTCAGGGACCTCAGTGTTATCTTCAGCAAAATAATGGGAAGGGCACTAGTTGAACTCCAAGGGCCGTCAAGATTCCAGCGTTCAAACTTCTTTGCATCTGTGAATATTGCTTGAGAAAAGGGTGTCATATGAGGTTTAAACACTAGGCAATGTCTTTGATTCCTTTTGTAAAATGCAGTGTCTTGCCTGTTATTCAACACTCAGCAGGTATAAAACTGTTGCCTGGACACTAGAGATAATCAATTATTATAATTATCTTCTAATGGGTTTGAGCTATGGTACTCTTTAGGCATGTCTGCATCTTATTATAATAATATTAATGCTTCACAAGCACTATATAATACATCGTTTAGTTCAGTCGCTCAGTCATGTCCGACTCTCTGCATAGACCTGCCCAAATCATTAGGATCCCCAGCAGAAAATACTCCATTAGAATGTATTTTAATAGTGAGAACTATAATTTCTCTGTGTAAAACTACCAAAAAAGTAGTTAAATAATTTTTATTCTTAAATATATTTCCCAGTATACAACAGGGACAGGCTTGATTCAATTTTCTGCATAATAGGCTAAACCTATACTATTTACTTCTTTTGCGTGTTACTCTCTTTGTATATATCTCTATGCTAAAGTGAATTAATTTGTGTTAATTCATGAATATATGTTGCATGTGTTAAGGGTTAAAATGTAAACTTTTCAAAAAAATTTCTTAAAAACTGAAATTTAGGCAGAGATCAATATGGGAGACTAGGATGTGGAGCTCACCTCTTCCTACAAATCCTTCAGAAATATATCTATATTTGGAACAATTCTAACAGAATACTTACTGAATGTTGGCAGAAGATCTTTCTTATACAACCAAAGCTACAAGAAAGAGATGACCATGTAACTGGATAGGATGAAGTGGGGAAAAAAGAAATGGGACCCCATACCTGGCAGGGAGTTATGAAACAGGAAACATTCCCTCACGCTAGGAATCTCCTTCTCTGGCTGGGAAGTCAGCTGGGACAGATTGGGAGGATCAGAGGAAAGGGCAGTAGCACAGAAGGTCCTTGCCACCTCACTGACTCCCCAGCCCCAGACACGTGTCTGCTGGGTGCCCAGTGCCTGGGTTCTGAAACTCAGACTTGAGTAGCCAGACCTGGGGAAAGGACTTGGTTTGGCTGCAGAGAGGCAGCCTGAAGGGCCTGGAGTGTGGTCTAGGCCACAACTGGAATGCACGTAGGATGGAGGCTGCATCCTCCGTAAGAGCCGCATCGTCAACATGTGCCCAGTGGGAGGGTTGTGGACCCAGTGTGCTCACAGTGGGTGCTACTCCACTGCCACAAGCCCTGGGAACACGCAAGCACGGGTAGGTTGCCATCGTGTGAATGAACCGGGCGATTCCTGGTAATCCCACAGTGGGTGCTGGTGCGCTATGCCAGCAAACTCACACTGGCAGCTCCGTGAGCACAGTGCTTGGCGGGACAGCCGAGCTGCTTACTTACTGTTGCTCCCCAGGCGGAGGTTGATCCAAGGATGGTGCCAGCAACAGTGTACTCTGTGGGTGCCCACACTAGGTGGCAGGCGATGTCACAGAGTACATGTCCTCGGACAGTTCCCGGGAAGGAATACACACCTCCTTCCCAGTGGAGTGCTCTAGTCCTACTACTGATACCACTGGCTAAACTTGGCCTGTGGGCTTCTATTCCAACAACTGGGGAGCAGACCCTGCCACTGAAAGGGCTGTGACAACCACAGAGCAAAGAGAAGGCCTCACCCCACATCCGCTGAAGGCTCTGGTCACAGCAAGACACGCTTTATCCAGGGCCAGCACAACCTAAGGAAAGAAATGGCAAGCAACCATACCAAAAACAGCCCTCTTGAGCCAAAAATATTGGACTCAGGCTATACAAGGGCACTCCCACATAAAAACAGCCCTTCAAAACCACAGTAGAAAACTGTTTGTTTATCCTAAATCAAGAGAGTCAGAGAAATATGAAATGACAAAGCAGAGAAACCATTCCAATAATAAAAAAAAAAACCCACACAAGACAAATCCCCCATTTTAAAATATGAAATAGACCTCTCCAGTCTACCAGGGAGAGGGCAATGGCACCCCACTCCAGCACTCTTGCCTGGAAAATCCTATGGACAGGGGAGCCTGGTGGGCCGCAGTCCATAGGGTCACTAAGAGTCGGACAAGACTAGCGACTTCACTTTCACTTTTCACTTTCATGCATTGGAGAAGGGAATGGCAACCCACTCCAGTGTTCTTGCCTGGAGGATCCCAGGGACAGGGAAACCAGGTGGGCTGCCATCTCTGGGGTCGCACAGAGTCGGACACGACTGAAGCGACTTAGCAGCAGCAGCCACAGTCTACCAGACTCTGAGTTCAAAAAGGAGGTAATTAATAAAAATACTGAAGGAATTAAGAAGGACTATCAATAGAAATGCAGATCACTGTAACAAGGATCTAGAAACTATAATGAGCCATTCAAAATTAGACAAGTCAATTACTGACGTGAAAACCAAGTTACAGGCAAAAAATACCAAACTAAATAATGCAGAAGAATGAATAAGTGATTTTGAAGACAGAATAACAAATTATACAATCACAGCAGCAGACAGAAAGACAAATAAAAAACAATGAAAGAGAGATCTATGGGATAATATAAAGGGTGCCAATCTATCCATAAGTAGGGATTGCAGGAGAAAATGAGATCAAAATGTATTTAAAGAAATTATGGCTGAAAATTTCCCAGACCTTAAAGAAGGAAAAAAGATGCCCAGTTACAGAAAGAACAGAGGGTCCAAAATAAGATGAGCTTGAAGAGAGACCCACATTAAGACATATAATTGAAATGGAAAAAGTTAAAGCAAGACTCCTAAAGGCAGTGAGACAAAAACAAATTGCAGGTGAAGCCCCCCCCACATAAATATATCATCTGATTTAGCCATACAAAGTTTATAGGCCAGAAAAAAGTGGCTAGATATACTCAAAGTCCTGAATGGGAAAAACCTGCAACCTAAAATACTTACCCAGCAAGATTAACATTTAGAATAAAAGGAAGGAGAGAGAGAAGATTTCTCAGACAAGCAAAAACCAAAGAATACATCAATACTGAGCCTAGAGGGTTGGTATGGGGAGGGAGGAGGGTTCAGGATGGGGAACACGTGTATACCTGTGGCGGATTCATGTTGATATATGGCAAAACCAATACAATATTGTAAAGTTAAAAAATAAAATAAAAAATAGTGAAAGGTATTCTCTAAATAGAAAAGAAGCAAGAGTCTATAAGGAAGGGGAAGATTGCAATAGGAAAAGTAAACATATAAAAGGATTGTAGATCCCTTAAATAAACGTAAGACCAGAAACTATAAAACTCCTAGAGGAGAACATAGGCAAAACACTCTCCGACATACATCACAGCAGGATCCTCTATGACCCACCTCCCAGAATAATGGAAATAAAAGCAAAAATAAACAAATGGGACCTAATTAATCTTAAAAGCTTCTGCACATCAAAGGAAACTATTAGCAAGGTGAAAAGGCAGCCTTCAGAATGGGAGAAAATAATAGCAAATGAAGCAACTGACAAACAACTAATCTCAAAAATATACAAGCAACTCCTACAGCTCAACTCCAGAAAAATAAATGACCCAATCAAAAAATGGGCCAAAGAACTAAATAGACATTTCTCCAAAGAAGACATACAGATGGCTAACAAACACATGAAAAGATGCTCAACATCACTCATTATCAGAGAAATGCAAATCAAAACCACTATGAGGTACCATTTCACGCCAGTCAGAATGGCTGCGATCCAAAAGTCTACAAGTAATAAATGCTGGAGAGGGTGTGGAGAAAAGGGAACCCTCTTACACTGTTGGTGGGAATGCAAACTAGTACAGCCACTATGGAGAACAGTGTGGAGATTCCTTAAAAAACTGAAAATAGAACTGCCTTATGATCCAGCAATCCCATTGCTGGGCATACACACTGAGGAAACCAGAAGGGAAAGAGGCACGTGTACCCCAATGTTCATCACAGCACTGTTTACAATAGGCAGGACATGGAAGCAACCTAGATGTCCTTCAGCAGATGAATGGATAAGAAAGCTGTGGTACATATACACAATGGAGTATTACTCAGCCATTAAAAAGAACACATTTGAATCAGTTCTAATGAGGTGGATGAAACTGGAGCCTATTATACAGAGTGAAGTAATCCAGAAAGAAAAACACCAATACAGTGTACTAACACATATATATGGAATTTAGAAAGATAGTAACAATAACCCTGTGTACGAGACAGCAAAAGAGACACTGATGTATAGAACAGTCTTATGGACTCTGTTGGAGAGGAAGAGGGTGGGAAGATTTGGGAGAATGGCATTGAAACGTGTAGTATCATGTATGAAACGAGTTGCCAGTCCAGGTTCAATGCACGATACTGGATGCTTGGGGCTGGTGCACTGGGACGACCCAGAGGGATGGTGTGGGGAGGGAGGAGGGAGGAGGGTTCAGGATGGGGAGCGTATGTATACCTGTGGCGGATTCGTTTTGATGTTTGGCAAAACTAATACAGTGTTTCAGGTTTAAAAATAAAATTAAATTAAAAAAAATTATGGAAGTGATTTTAACTACAAACGTGCATGCTAATTCATTTCTATCATGTCCAACTTAGGGCAACCGTATGGACTATAGCCCTCCAGGTCCCTCTGTCCATGGGGATTCTCCAGCCAAGAATACTGGAGTGGCTCGCCATGGGATATTCCTCACCCAAGGATCAAAACTGTGTCTCTTATGTCTCCTTCACTGGCAGGCAGGTTCTTTACCACTAACACCATGTGGAAAGCCTGGTTTTAACTACAATGAACAGCAAAAGGATAAGCATAAAGATGTAAAATAGGAAATCAAAACGAAAAATGAAATCAAACTGAAAAAAAAAAACAAGATGTTGGTGAGGGGAGTAAGAAAATGTTATTTTTTAGAATGTGTTTGAACTTACATTACTACCAGTTTAAAGCAAGTAAATATAATAATGGTTTGACATATTTGAAATGGCTCCTCTGTCCATGGAATCCTCCAGGCAGGAATACTGGAGTGGGTTGCCATTTCCTTCTCCAGGGAATCTTCCCAACGCAGGGATCGAACATGGGTCTCCTGCATTGCAGGCAGATGCTTTACCCTCTGAGCCACCAGGGAAGCCCACTTGAAATCCAGGGTAACCACAAATCAAAAACATAAAGTAGGTTCACAAGAACCAAAAAGAACTCAAGCAATAATACAAAAGAAGACAAGCAAACCACAAAAGGAAAATCCAAAAGAAAAAGAAAAGAACAAAGAATATAAAATAAAAATTTTGGTAAACAAGATTTAAATTGGCAACAAATACATACCCATAAATAATTACTTTAAATGCCACAATCAAAAGATACAGAAGGGAAGACTGGACAATAAAATAAGAACCTACAATATGCTGTCTACAAGAGCCCCACTTTGAAGGTGAAGGACATACCTATATGGAAAGTGAGGGGAGGGGAAAAAGACATTTCATTCAAATAGAAATGACAAGAAACCAGGAGCAGGAAGACTCATATGGGACAACATGGACCTTAAAAACAAAGCCCATAAAGGTAAAGAAGGACATTATATACTGTTAAAAGGATCAATATATATGCACCCAGTATTGGAGCACCTAAATATGTAAAACAAATACTAACAGATATACAAGGAGAAACTGATGGGAATACAATAAAAGTAGAAGACTTTAATGCCCCACTGACATCAATGGACAGGATTCCAGGAAGAAAATCTGTAAGGCAACAGAAATCCTATACAACAAACAAAACAGTTATGTATAACTGGTAATTTTAGAACAGTGAGAGAGTGAAAGTCGCTCCGTCATGACCGACTCTTGTGACCCCATGGACTATATAGTCTATGGAATTCTCCAGGCCAGAATACTGGAGTGGGTAGCCTTTCCCTTCTCCAGGGGATCTTCCCAACCCAGGGATCGAACCCAGGTCTCCCGCACTGCAGGCAGATTTTTTACCAGCTCAGCCACAAGGAAAGCCCAAGAATACTGGAATGGGTAGCCTATCCCTTCTCCAGGGGATCTTTCCTGATACAGGAATCAACCCGGGGTCTCCTGCATTGCAGGCAGATTCTTTACCAACTGAGCTATGAGGGAAGCCCTTAGAACAGTAAATCCCTCCATAAAAGAAAACACAGTCTTCCCAAACACACATGGAATGTTCTCTAGGATAGACCACATAGGACACAGAACAAGTCTCAACAGATTTTAAGAGGACGGATATTATTTCAAACGTCTTCTCTGACCACTGTGGCATGAAATTAGAAATGAGAAACAAGAATGGATGGAGACCAACAACATGCTACTAAGAAACCAATGAGCCAAGGGTGAAATCAAAGAGGACATTTTACAAATACCTAAAGACAAGGGACAATAAAAACACAACCATACAAAAATCTATGGGATATAGCAAATGCAGTCTTAAGGGTAAAGTTTATAGCAAATAGAGCTTCCTCAAAAAACAACCCTGACCTACCACCTAACAGAATTAGAACAACCACAAAACCTAAAGTCGACAGAAGGAAGGAAATAATACATATGAGAGAGGAACTTGAGATTTAAAAACAGAAAAGTTAATGAAACCGAAAGCTGGTTTTGTTGAAAGAATAAACAAAATTGACAAACCTTTGGCCACACTTACCAAAAATAAATGAGAAGACCAAATAAATGAAATAAGAAATGAAAAGGGAGACATAAAAAATTATACCATATAAATAAAAATTAATAATTAGGGGATAGTATAAACAACTCTACACCACCAAACTGGACAACTTAGAAGAGACAGAAAAGTTTCTAGAAACATACAGCCCACTAAAACTGAATCAAGAAGAAATAAATAATTCAAACAGACTGATCACTAGAAGTTAAACAACCTATAATTTAAAAAAACTCCATGCAAACAGAAACCCAGGTCTAGATGGTTTCACTGGGGAATTCTACTAAATAAACATTTAAAAAAGAACTTACACTGGTCTCTCTCAAACTCTTCCAAGGGTCTGAAGAAAAAGGAATATTCCCAAAATCATTCTATGCAGCCACCATCATCCTGATACCAAAACCAGAAAAAGAAACTACCAAAAAATAAAATTGCAGACCAGTATCTTTGATCAATATAGATGCAAAAATCCTAATAAAATATTACCAAACTGAATTCAATAACACACAAAATGGACCATACATCATAGTCATGCTGGATTCATGCTAGGATCACAAGGCAGTCAAACATATGAAAATCAATCAGATACACCAGTCACAAACCAAAGAAAGATACAGTGGGTGAAAGCCAGTTTCTTCAGCAAATGGTGCTGGGAACGTTGGATAGCTGCATGTAAACCAATGAAGTTATTGGAACACACCCTCACTCCATACCACAAAACTCAAATAGCTTCAAGACTTAAATATAAGATATGACCCCAAAAAACCCCTAGATGAGAACATAGGCAAAACATTCTCTTGTATAAATTTATATAAATTATAGTAATACTTTCTTAGGTCAATCTCCCAAAAGAAATAAAAGCAAATATAAACAAATAGGACCTAATGAAACTAGTAAGTTTTTGCACAGCAAGGAAAACCAGAAATAAAATGAAAAGACAACTTACAGAAGAAAATATTTACAAATGATGTGACCAAGAAAAGATTCATCTCCAAAATATGCAAACAGTTCATAGAGCTCAATATCAGAGAACCCCAAACAACCTGATCATAAAGTGGGCAGGAGACCTAAATAGACATTTCTCCAAAAAGGCACACAGATGACCAATAGGCACATGAAAAGATGTGCAACATCACTATCAGAGAAATGCAAATTAAAACCACAGTAAGATATCACTTCAAACCAGTCAGAATGGCCGTGTGTGTATGTGTGTGTTAGTTGCTCAGTCATGTCCAACTCTTTGCAACGCCATGGACTTTAGTCAGCCAGGCTCTTCTGCCCATGGAATTTTGCAGGCAAGAATACTGGAGTGGGTTGCCATTCCCTTCTCCAGGGCATCTTCCCAACCCAGGGATCGAGCCCAGGTCTCCTACATTGTGGGCAGATTCTTTACCATCTGAGCCACCAGGGCCATAAAGACTAAAAATAAGAGATGCTGGAGAGGGTGTGGGGAAATGGAAACCTACGCTGTTGGTAGAAATGTAACTTGGTGCAGCCACCATGGGGAACGGTATGGAGGTTTCTTAAAAATTTTTAAATATTGAGTTGCCATATGATCCAGCAGTCCCACTCCTGGGCAGACATCCAGAGAAAACACTACTTCAAAAAGATACACGTACCCCAGTGTTCACTGAAGCTCTGTTCACAATAGCCAGGCCATGGAAGCAACCTAACTATTGATAGAAGGGATGAAGATGTAGAGTATCTATATAATTCCTCAGCCATAAAGAGGAATGAAAGAGGGACATTTGCAGCATGGATGGACCTAGAGATTATCAAACAAATGAAGCCAAATACCAGAGAACCTTATTTATATGTGGAATCTGAAAAATGATATTAAAAACATTCATAAACCAGAAACAGATATATAGACATAGAAAACAAATTTAAGGCTGCCAAAGTGGAAAGGGGTAGAAGGGAGGGATAAATTTGAGTTTGGCATTAGCATTTATATATATATATATATATATATATATATAAATTACTATATATAAAATAAACAAGGACCCACTGCACAGCAACAAAGGGAACTATATTCAGAATATATGTGTGTGTGTGTGTGTTGGAATCGCTCTGTAGTATACCTAAACTAGCACAACACTGTAAATCAACTATAATTTTTAAAGAACTAAAATTTAAAATTCAAAAACTAATTGGATTTCACCATATACCATCAAGAAAATCAAAGTAAAAATTTTAACAACAAAAAAAAAATTTCCATGTAAAGTGTTAATTGTTCAAATGTAGCTGCTCTGGTTCTATTTAAGGAAGGAAGAGCTAGGAGGTCTTGGAATGTGCTCAGAGGAACGTCTTTCCATGGCAATAAAACTACATTTGGGTTTAATCGGAATATCGTGAACATACTTGAAGGGACTGTAAACACAATTCAGAAAATGGCATTCACAGCGGGAGTTGCATAGATGTGTTCCCAGGGCTCAGCGGTGCTGCATGAAGACTCCTCTTTAAACTCTGTGCTTTCCCTTGCGTGATCATCTACAATATTAATGTGAATTACACATGTTGCAGTAGCTAGAGAGTACTTTAATAGCATCACTCTGACAGGGTTTTCAGTGCCTGCCTTTGTATTTAGGTTTACAACTAAGTTGGCTGTAGGAACACTGTGTTTCTAGTCAGAGGCCAAAGGAAAAATATAGAGGTAGATTTACTACACAAATGATTTCTTCAGATCCAACGAAGACCAGCTGGTATTATTACATTCTTTGGGAGAATGAAGGTTTGCCAGTTGTTCAACCAGAAAAAAACTGATGGTAAAAAATGATCGTGTAAGACAAATTCAAAATGACTTGTGTGACACAGCGGTCAGTACAAAATTTATGTGATTATTTTGTTTTAGCCCACTGACCTCCAGTCTCATTAAATTGATGATCTTAATTTAAATCGTATTATTTGTATAGTACTTTGCTATTTAAACATGTTTTGGTTTTATAGAACAGTCTTAGAGCTACAGGTTTATAAAAGTTATGCCAAGTTTTATGTTTGTATAAATTTAAATAACACTGTAATAAAAGTAGTTTAAATCAATGCCGAAATTCATTGTTTTCCTCTTTAAATTCAAACATAATTTAACTATAAGAAACTGTAATACAATAAGTAGTTTATACCCTCAAATGACTTATAGTCCTGAACTAGGTTTCATGTTTTTTTTACACTGCTTCTTCAAAAAGCTCATTTTAGTTGGATGGATTAAATCAACATGCCAATGAAAAAAACATTAATGTGTTCAGTGGAGTTTGACAGATCTTGGTAAAAATTCTTATTCTGTCTATCCTTCTGAAATGTATGAATTTGGGTAAGTTACTTCATTTCTCTCTCCTTTAGCCTCCTCATATATGAACTGGAGATAGAATACTTAGCAGGCTTGTTTTGACAATTAAATCTTATTTTCAATTTATTTATCTTAATTGGAGACTAATTACTTTACAATATTGTAGTGGCTTTCACCATACATCGATACAAATCAGCCACAGGTGTACACGTATTCCCTTATCCTGAACCCCCTTCCCACCTCCCTCCCCATCCCATCTCTCAGAGTCATCCCAGCGCACCAACCCTGAGCTCCCTGTCTTATGCATTGAACCTGGACTGGTGATCTATTTCACATATGGTAATATACATGTTTCAATGCTATTCTCTCAAATCATCCCACCCTCGCCTTCTCCCACAGAGTCCAAAAGTCTGTTAAATCTTATTAACAGCTAGCTCTCTTTGAAAGAGTTACAGGAAATCAGCAACTTTAAATACATCATCTTATTAGTCCTCACAAATTATTATTTCTATTTTATAGATGAAGAAACAGGCAAGAGAACTTAGGTTAGTTGAGCAAGGAATTATACAGGTAGAATGCATAGTTAGGCTTTCCAGGACCTGAATTCAGATTCGGTTGGTAAGTCCCAAATTCTTCCCTACTATGCTATTGTCTAAAATGGAATAAACTTCTTAGCACAAGTCTAGAGCTTAGTAGGAGTTCCACAAATGTTAGTATTTCTTTTCTTAATAAGATGATTCTTACTTCTCCTGTCTGTATCTCTTCTCATATGAGTTACCAAAAACTTAAGATCACCCTCTAGTGATAAATGATTCTAACTGCAGACTTTTCAGCCTTGGTTTAAGAAAAATGGTGATTGAATATAAATATGAAGGAATTAGATGCTAGGCCAAAATGTGTGAGAAAATGTGTGCTGGATGGGGTTTAGCATTTATAAATTGCTAGCTTCCTAGATGGTTTGCATTCTTCCTTTTCTAATAAGCAAAAATCCCCTATTTCTCTGATAGTAAAATAACTTTTGAGTTTTATTAACTAGATTACATTTTTGAAAGTATGGTCAAAATAACTTTTTTCCCCCCCAAAATATACAGTATGTCACTAGGATCATTTGAACTTGAATAGCATCATTCATTATAGAAGAGAACTGAGGCAAGCATTGGAATAGCTTCAATGCCTTCTATGCTAAGGTCTTGGTTCCGATACTAAACATGACAAAAGACCTTAGGTATATGAGGTATACTAGCTGATTTGATATACGCCTTTATAAAATTTGTATTTTAGACTATAGGGAAAAATTATACTTGCTGCTACATGTTAAGCAGAATTTATAAGGCAAATTTTAGACCCTAAAATAAAAGGTAGCCATTGTTTGTAGCAGACTGAAATGTAATTTGTAGAAACTCAGCAGTTATTCAAATGACTTTCATGAGCATTAGAATGTGTTTCATTGAGAGAAACTATACTGATCAGGACAGAATCATATCTTTTTTTTTCTTTTCCAACAGAAAATATTCAATCAGGTTAGCCATAAAGAACTGTTTTGCACTGTAACACCTAATACTCTGCAGATCAGAGCAACCATCTCTTTTAACTGCGCAAGTGTTCCTTGGTACTTGTTAAACAGTATATGGTTTATACAGGTGGTTGAGAACAGGGCTGTCTGGCCCAAAGCTGCGACTGGCCCCAACTGAGCCGGCCTGACACTTATACCATATGACAAATATTCCACAGTTCCCACGCAACGTTTCACAGGGATATCTGAAATGCACTCGCAATGACATATGACTGGCGGAGCTTCATCTGGAGAGGCCTAATCAGGATTTGTCTTCCATTCAGGAGAAATAAAATGAGCCCATTCATGTGTCAGAACTCATCTCTTGACTACAGAATGAACAATAGCCTAAAGGCAATGCCAACCCTCTGGATTTGGCTTACACACTAGCGAGATTGTTCCAGAATGTTTTACACAGTACTTTCATCACTCTGTTTTCTATTTTAGGGCCTACTCTTCCCAAGACTCATGTGAAAACAGCCTCTCTTGGGTTGGCTGGAAAGGCAAGATCTCCTTTGCTTCCTGTATCCGTGCCAACAGCCCCTGAAGTGTCTGAGGAGAGCCACAAACCAGCAGAAGATCCAGCCAACGTAAGGCCGTCCTTGAAATTCATGGGGGCACTGCTGCGCAAAGCAGTCTAAGCCATCCAGCCCTCTCCATTAAGCCCAGGCCCTCCTGTTCTTACTGTTAGTTTAGTTCTGTTTTCCTGCACTTGAATATGAGGAGAAAAAACTTCATGGAAAAAAATTACATCAAGGATCTAGTTATATGAAAAAAATCATTGCTACTTAAATAAAGGCAATCTTTATACAGACAAGCTGATAGCAACATATTGAGTGACTTTACATACATACATACACACACATGTGTATATACATGTATATAAATATGCACGTGTGTATATATACACACTGGCATCACTATCCTATAGAAATACAATGCGAACCACACAGGTTAAAACTTTCTAGGAGTCACATGAACAGATGTACAAATAAATAGGTGAGATTAATTTTAATGATATATTTTTATCTAACCCATATAGATATTATCACTTCAACATGCAATATTAAAAAAATTATCATTAAGATATTTACTTTTTTTGTACTAAGTGCTCAGAATATGATGTATATTTTACATGTACAACACATCTCAATTTAGGCTATTCACATGTCAAAACCCCAGGTGCTACTTTTGACTTGAGGTTGCTGTATTGGACAATGAGATCTAGATTATTCAAGAAAAACAACCCAGACAACTATGACATCATTTGGGGAAAGCAGTAACAATAATCACCTCACTGCAACCTCCCTTTTCATATATAGGGCCAGTCTTTTGAGCCAAAGTGGCTATTTTCAATCCTTGTTAATCTCTGAAGATAACACAGTAAATGACCAAATCATTTACTGGCAGGCTGAAATTCCTGTAAGAAGGTACCATCTGCAACCTGTTTAATACCATGAGGTCAAGTTCCCACAAAAAAAATGATTATGTGGTATTACAAAGGAAAGCTGCTTATGTAAATTCTGTTTATAGCCTGATGGACAAGAAAAGTAACTAACATACCCCAGTATCTACCATGTGCTGAACTCACAGGATGCTCAGAATAGCCTTTGAAAAAGATATAATCATCATCATTTTATACCTGAAAACTACACATCAGAGAGGTTTACTAACTTGTCCAAGATCACATAGCTAGTAATTGGTAGAACTTGATTTGAAACAAGATTTTGTTTTCAACACTGAAGCCTCCTCACAGAGATGAAGCTGGTGAAATAGCACACAGGCCTTCGTCACTGCCTCTTTTATGACCAGCGTCTTCATCCAGTGATTATATGCGGAGTGCAGCCCCTGGGCTATGGGCCGCTGTGTCATGCATGAGAATGCACAGTGAAATGATCAGAGATGGCACCCCCTTACAAAGGAAGGCACCCACATTCACCTGCACTAATCCTTTGCTCTCATTCTCTCTGTAGGTGTATGAACAGGATGATCTGAGTGAACAAATGGCAAGTTTGGAAGGGCTGATGAAGCAGCTTAACGCTATCACAGGCTCGGCCTTTTAACACGCATCGCTGAATTGACGAGCTGAATTTTCGGGGACCTCTGCAGCATTACCAGTTACCCATGAACAGCACACCTGTATCCAAGAATGCTAACCAGTGTACAGGTCAACCGTCAAGACCACTCACTCCTGGAAGATCCTGAAGCAGTTCCGAAAGAAGAAGCAGTCCTTCTTTCCTGGGCATCAGGAGTTTCAAAATGAGGACTCTGGGGTCCCTTAACAAAAGCAAAGATACATCTTCACTGCAATGTCAAAGCTGGAGCTGCGAGAATACTCGTGGGCCTTTGCCACTGCAGTGACTGACTGTCATGACGAATACGGAACGCTCTTCACAAGGCCTGTCAGCTTCTCCTGATGGGTGGGTCTAGTCTTACAAAAGGCAAGTGCATTATTGAAGCCTGTACCCTGCCATGGCAAACCAGCGCAAGCTCACTATTTTGTTTTCAAATAATTTAAAGTACAGAGCACCCATGGGAACTTTCTCACCAAAGGATTGGATGTTTTTCTGACAGCACAAAAAAGTAAGCGAGCAAACAGAAGGTGTACATTCTGTAACGTGGTCACACTTGCACAGGTGCTGGGTATCAGCAAGTGGCTGTGAAATTCACCCATGTTAGCAAGGTATCTGTAAATCCACCCTTGGTTAACACTGATGTCTGGAGAACAGGAACATTTAAAAATCTCCAGCGAGGGACATGCTGCCAACCACCAGTCCATTCCCTGAAGGAGGATACAACATGCAATCTTCTCAGACACGTGTTAATTATGAGCTTAAAACTTCTAACAGGACACTGTTCAATCTGGGTGGCTTTTGTGCCATCCCACACTGTGATGATATTTCAAACTTCACCAAGTCCGTCTCCCTCAGAAGTCTGGCTGGAAGAGTTCTCCTCTCCACCCCATCCCTCCCTGAGTCCTCCTTGGCAGCCAGCCCTGGGCAGGTGGCCAGCTCCACACATTCCATGCCACCCCCCAGCCCCGATCTACCTTTCTGAAACCCTCTGTGGACGTGGCAGACCCATCCCATCCGAGGAAGGGAAGGAAAATGGAAGGCAGTTTCAAACAGTACCTTCTCTTGCGTGATGTCTCTTCCACCAACAGGGTCCTCACTGACTCAGAGCAGGCAGTGTTGGTGAGTGGCGACCACCAGGCTTGTTGTCAAGGAAACCTTCTGCACCACACCTGCCCAGAGTCAGAGAGGAACGGGGGGAAGACATCGCTTGACACTTCTAACACATCACCCTAAATCCGGTGGATGCTCTTTAAAAACTGCATCTTCATTATGAGCTAGAACCTTAAACTCCTATTGCCATGTTTATCTACAGCTTGCAACTAGGTGAAATTAAAAACATTGTGTGTGCACCCTTTTAGTTTCTGAATTTGCAGCTGCAAATTTGGAGTTAATCCATTTGTGCAGCTGAATCGCCAAAAGGGAGCCCGTTTGCATATTTATCTGTTAGGCAACTTGAAAACCCAATAAGAGAGTTTCAGCTGAATTATTCCTTTCAGCTCTGCCTTTGATTTCAAGCTTGAGTAGGTCATAATTTTAAAAGAGCATGGAAGGAATAGGATCTTTACAACCTAATAGCTCCTTTTATTAGGTGGGTAATTATATATGAATCCCTGAATGAAATATTTTGAGCAAAATGGCACTGTAACAGAAGTAATAATTCAGATTATTTTTTTACAGTTTTATGTCGGGAAGGAAATCTGATGTCAAAGAGAGGGCTTGTTCAAATGGTTCATTAGAAAGTCCGGTCCATTTGTGAAATCGTTCCTTCAATAAGAGTGCTTGTTCAATTTACTTACATTTTCATGAAGTCCTTCTGAAGAGCTATGTGACGTTATCCTCTGGGGCAGATAACTCTTATTCAACATCTAAACACTTAGGCAAACAACACTCCACTGACCTGGAAGAAGGCATTTCATAACATGATATTGAGTTTCACAAAAAATAATCTATGACATCAGGAAAAAAAATGTTCATTAGCCCACCTTACCCTCTCAAGGTCCTAGGATGGCTTTTCTTTTCTAATCCTTACAAACATGGAACATTCTCTGAAGGCATCTGACATCCAAGGAGAGTCATTCTGAGGGTCCAGATAGGAATGAGCTGTAAATCTTGCAGATTTCAGGGACTAGTCATGTCTTCAGTCTGTATTCTGTATCTGCACAATCAAGAGAACTAGCATTTTTACAACATTCCAAACTCCTCTAGTCAAAGTCATTGATCTTAGGAGATACGTTTTTTAAACACATAAAAATATACAGTATATGATTTCAGCATGCTCTTGAAACTGTCTTCATAAACATACCCAATGCTCTATCTTAGTAACTGGCAATGCTAATAAGTCTTAGCTCCGTGCAAGGAATATGTGGTAGAATCCATTTACATTCTCACAAAAGGCTCTTGGGAGATTGGCCCAATGGTTTGAACATGACTTGACAGCAACTCTGTACAACCCTGCTCCCTGTTCTCTCAGATAGTTCACGTGTATGTACAACTGCCTGCCCAAGTGTACAGGTAACTTTCTAATTTCCCGGTCTCCTGCTCTCTTGACAAGAAGAAATCTGTGAATAGTGCAAGATAACCTTTGTTTTGCTCTTACTCTGAGTCTAGTTCATGACAAACAGGGCTCTTTAAGCTCATAAATCTCTCTGATTCCCGTGGGGTGATGCTTGACAGCCAACCAGCAGCTCTGCCACCAGGAATCATTTCTCCCTGAAAAAGAAGAAAATAAAACTTGGCAGAGCATGCTCAGACCCCACCCCCGAAACCTCCCGCTCTGCTGAACTGTCAGGCATAAGCCTCCTCTTGAAAAAGCTTGGTACATTTCTTTGGTATTTCATGCTGATAAGAAAGCTATTTACTTTCCTCTAGGAAGTTCTGCATTTGAGAAACTCACAAAAATTCAGATAGCTCAAGATGCACAGAACACTTGGAGGATGCTCTAGCCAAAAGTTAAATAGTTCTTAGTGACTCACTCTCAATAAGAAACCAGTCACAGCTCTTTGTAGAACAGAGCTATAAGCTTCTAGAGCATTTAAATAATGGAACTTTACATTTGGATATTATAAAGTGCACATACAATTGAACAAGCTGGAAAAAAATCAAGCGAGGGCAGGGATATAGGAGGTGAATTTATTAAGGCTAGGAGGGGTTGGGAATAACATTATTCTCTTCAAAATAAGGGTCATTCCCAGTGACGTACATGTTTCCATCCCCTGCATTGGGTAAGACCTATGAAAGTCCAGCACTGGTGTGTCATTCCAGACATGTGGAAACTATAATGTTGGGCACTCATTGGCTTTTCCCATAAAGAATCTAAGTACAGGTCTTTCTGGAAGCCTTCCTTAGTCTGTGCTTGAAAATGGTTACTCTTTCCTAGTTACTCTTGTGATACAACCGTCTACTGACCCTGTTTAAAGAAACAGCTTAAGGTCTTCTCCAAACATAACAGAGTGTCTCGCACATGGCTGCTGAACTGAAATTCTAACCACCCCATCCCCCAAGAAAAGCCTCTAAAGCAATCCCCTTACCTTTTATATAAAAAGCTGTGTCCAGACTGACGCCTTGTAATTTTAGAATGTCCATTTCTAGTTCATGAGAGAGAAAAAAAGAAAATAGAATAACTCCCTAGTTTGACACATGTTTATCAAAAACAAAACTGTCGGAACTTTAAAATAGATGCAGAATGTGGTCGCTTTCCCTTCCTGGACCAATTTACTTCATCTAAATGCAGACCATCCCTAAGGCCAGAGGTTAATATCTTCACATGTTCATCACCCACATACACAAGAGAGTACCCCCAACAGTCCAGAGCAGCAGAGCAGTCGGTCATACACTCAAACCTACTATCTTTTTTTAAATATTTTCAAAGCAACGTTTGACTTAAAATAATTTGTATTTCTCTGATAACTTTCAGAAGTCACTTTCCTAGTGTACAGAAAAGCTTTTCACTTGATTTCCAATTAAGTCAGACTTTGGAAAAAATCATAGATGTTTTGTATGATATTCCATTGCATTCGAAAACACGTGCTATCCCATGCGTCAGTGTAACTTGCTATCGAAATACCTGCTTCCAAAATGTCCTGATTCTGAAAAGAAATGCCTGAGTATTTCCAGGTCAGTGAGATCAGACGGAAGCGCACACACTAAGACTGTATCTAGGCTCTCCATTGCCGCTCTTGGGTAACGTTCCCTTGCTGGATTTCTGCTGCACTCTCTGAAGGACTTCTCCTGCTCTCAGTAGAGAGCCTCTGTACATTGTATGCTCTGATTTTTTGTTGGTTGGAGAGCAACAGCCAAACTCTACAAGATGTCGCGAACACAGATACATGGGCCAAGGGATCTCAGTGTGTGCTGAACGTGTGTTCTCAGATGCAAGAAAGGAAGGTTAGGGAGGAGGAGAAATGCTGTTTTTTTTATTACTGTAGGGTAACCTGACAATTCAGAACTTTGTGAATTGTCAGCTTGTTTGGGGAGGGGGGTGGGGGGCTGGGGGGGGTGGGTCTGGGGTGTACTTTTTATAAGTAATATTTAATTTATTATTTAGAGTGGCTTCTTTTTTGGATAATTTATGATACAAAGGGAGACCTGGTTGGGAATCTAGATATGGCTGTTAAAGCTGCAGTGTTCCATAGCTTAGAGGGACCACTTTGGAAATGAATTGTCCACTGCTGGGTATGAGGGTATGCCCAGGCAAAGCCCCCACTGAATTTCCATCATCACCGCCTTCTCCCTTGCCAGGGTCATTCAAACTTGATTACCACCAAACCTACAATATTCCAATGGCATTTTTCAGATCAAATGCTACTCATTCTCTCCAAGGGCTTTGCGATTCAAATTGTTAGTGTGTTAGTGGTAGGTTTATTTGGTAGAAGTGGGTATACTACAGCTTTAACTAGCCTTAGTGGAAAAAAGAAAGTTTTTGTTGCTACAAAATGCCTTTTAATTTCAAAAAAAGAAAAAAAAAAAGGTATTTTGAGCCCACAAAGAGTTTCTTTAAATTGTCAGACTCTAGCATTGTTAACCAAATTAGACTAGTGATTGCAATATTTAAGTGTAAATCTTGTTCTATGAGAAAGGAAACTTGCTTACAGTTTAAAACAATGACTGTTTCTACACAAATCTTGTATACTACTACACGAGGAAAAAGGGGTTTTGTAATCACTGTAGAACAGTCTCATATTCATTTTTTATAGAAATGTTATTCCAATGGTGCATTTTTTTGTTAATAAATAAAGTTTTGATACAAAGTTCTTCCTCCATGTTATTTATATTAAACGACTGATATGAAATGAGCACACCCCGAACCCCTGCCTGTCTGCGTTCTTCCTCCTCAGGACACGTGCTGCCTTTTTGGACATGTGGATCAGGGACGGTCGGAGGAGCCTGGAGGGTTACAGTCTGTGGGCTCGGACACGCCTTAGGAACTAAAGGACAGCAACAGCAGAGACTGTCAGTCCTCTGGCACATCCCTTTAGATGTTTCTGCTGTTTCAAGCACACGCCCAGTAAGGTTTCTATCCCAACAGCCAACACCCAGGTCTGCTAGAAGGTTGCCCTCCCATTGCCAGAATTTGCTTTTTTGCCTACACACACAGGAGACCTGTGAATTCCAAATCAGATAGATCTTACCAATACTGTTAGATGCCCAAGCCCCCATGCCCTGACTGAGACAACTCTGTAGTGAAAGCCAACTTATTTCCAGAGCCTCAGGCAGGACTGAACCAAAGTGACTCAGTGGGGACACAAAGATGCACTGCTGTGTGCTTAGTCGCCAAGTGGTGCCTGGCTCTCTGAGACCTCTGTGGGCTGCAGCCTGCCAGGCTCCTCTGTCCAAGAGATTCCCAGGCAAGAATGCTAGTGCGGTCGGCATTTCCTTCAGGGGAATTGCTCAGACTCAGGGATCAAGCTCACATCTCCTGCACCACCTGCATGGCAGGAGAATTCTTTATCACTGAGGCACCTGGGGAGCCCCCCGTGCGGAGATACTGCTCCACAATATTGCACCCTAGAAGTGGCACCCATGTTTGGCTCATCTCCTTTCTCTTTCCGTCTTCTCCCATCCCACTAGTGATTTCCCCTGGGAGCACTTCATGATAACCCACTTTTACACAAATCTTCACATCAAGGACTTTTCAAGGGACTTAACCCAAGACAACTCGGAGAAGGCAGTGGCACCCCACTCCAGTACTCTTGCCTGGAAAATCCCATGGGTGGAGGAGCCTGGTAGGCTGCAGTCCATGGGGTCGCTAAGAGTCGGACACGACTGAACGACTTCCCTTTCACTTTTCACTTTCATGCATTGGAGAAGGAAATGGCAACCCACTCCAGTGTTCTTGCCTGGAGAATCCCAGGGACGGCAGAGCCTGGTGGGCTGCCATCTATGGGTTCGCACAGAGTCAGACATGACTGAAGCGACTTAGCAGCAGCAGCAGCAACCCAAGACAAAGACCCTACTAATTTTGTACCCACAGCAACACACCAAAACCAAATAAGTATGATACTCTCCATCCTCGAGATATTTCATTCCTACTCAACATGGGGACCCATATGCACTGAAAAATATATTGCTGTGAGTACTAAAGGATCAAGTTTAGGCATATAATCTATTCTTTAAGAGAAAATGATGGATTAATAAAAGGTTTACTCACTCTTTGGGATAAGCAGAGAACTACTCAGTGAGTTTCCTTGCAGACCATGCATCACCAGTGACAGGACAGGTGGGGTTTTAAAGGCCACCAGCTCTTCTCATCTTCGACTCATAATCATTCCACCTAAACAAACAGGAATATGGTTAAGATCGCTAGAGAAGCTGGAACCCTTGAGCACTGGCAGTTGGAATAGAATCTGGGGCAGTCACTGTGGAAGACTGTATGGTGGTTCCTCAGCGTTAAACACAGAACCGCTGCTGCTGCTGTTTAGTCACGAAATTGTGTCCAACTCTTTTGGGACCCCATGGACTGTAACTCGCCAGGCTCTTCTGTCCATGTGATTTCCCAGGCAAGAACACTGGAGCGGGTTACCATTTCCTTCTCCAGGGGCTCTTCCTGACCCAGGGATCAAACCTGTGCCTCCTGTATTGGCAGGTGGATTCTTTTATGCTGAACCACTAGGTAAACCTTAGAGCTACTATATGATCCAGCACTTCCACTTCTGAGCATACATACCAAAGAAGTAACATTAAGGACTTAAGAGATATTTGGATACCCACATTCATAGCAGTATTATTCACTATACACCAAAAGGTGAAAGCAATCCAAATACTCAACAACTGAATAAACAAAATACTATATATATATATATATTTTATATAATGGAATATTAGTCACCCTTAGAAAGGAAGGACATTTGGACACATGCTACAACATGGGTGAAGCTTGAAGATACCATGCAAAGGGAAATAAGCTCATGACAAAAGAGCAGTGTATGGTTCCACTTATATGAGGTGCCTAGAGTAGTCACCAGAGAAGGCGATGGCTCCCCACTCCAGTACTCTTGCCTGGAAAATCCCATGCACGGAGGAGCCTGGTGGGCTGCAGTCCATGCGGTTGCTAAGAGTCGGACACGACTGAGCGACTTCACTTTCACCTTTCACTTTCATGCATTGGAGAAGGAAATGGCAGCCCACTCCAGTGTTCTTGCCTGGAAAATCCCAGGGCCAGGGGATTCTGGTGGGCTGCCGTCTCTGGGGTCGCACAGGGTCGGACACGACTGAAGCGACTTAGCAGCAGAGTAGTCACATTGAGAGAGACAGTAAGTAGAATGGTGGTCGTCAGGGGCTGGGAAGATAGGGGAGTGAGGAGTAATTGCTTAATAGGTACAGAGTCTCAGTTCTGGGAGATGAAGAAAGTTCTGGAGATGGATGGTGGTAACGGTAGCACAGTGTGAACACAAGGCTACTGAACTGTACAGTACACCTGAAATATTAAAACAGTCAATTTTACGTTAAGTGTCAATATGTGTGTGTGTTAGTCGCTCAGTCGTGTCTGACTCTCTGCCACCCCATAGACTGTAGTCTGCCAGGGATTCTCCAGGCAAGAATACTGGAGTGGGTTGACATTTCCTTCTCCAAAGTATCAATATATTCTACCACAATTTTTTAAAACTCCAAATAAGGATATTCCAGTGTCACCTTCTATAAATGCTGATATTTATTCTATGATTCTTGAAATGTAAGCATGTCAGCACCAACATGTTAAACTGATATGCATGAACTAGAAGTAACATATCTATGACAGTCTATTTTATCTCACATATTCAAGTTACATTGTCATCTCTTACAGAAGAATGTTATGCATTCACAGAAACAATCAGAGAGGCTATCTCCATGGAAAACTGGTTACTTGAAAAAAATAAAATAAAACTAGTGTTTGATCTAGACAAGACAAAGTTAGGGGACAAACCAACTACTCGTTCACTGCAAATATTTTTATGAAAAGGATTTTGGAGTAGTCAAAGAATGATACACTCTCTATCTTGTGCTTAGTTGCTCAGTTGTGTCCAACTCTGCAACCCCATGGACTGTAGCCCTTCAGGCTCCTCTATCCATGGGGATTCTCCCAGGCAAGAATACTGGAGTGGGTTGCCATGCCCTCCTCCAGGGGATCTTCCCAACCCAGGGATCGAACCCAGGGATCCCACATTGCAGGTGGATTCTTTACCATCTGAGCTACCACAGAAGCCCCACTCTCTATCTTAAATACCCAAAAATGCTACAGTGAAGATAGCAGATTGCATTAAAACACATGTAAGAGAATTTAATAGATTTGGAAGAAAGTGGCAAGTCAGAGAGGCTGACCCAAAGCTGGAATCCAGAAAGACTGACATTGCCTCTATTTCATGGAAATTTTCTTTAATTCATGAATTGCTTCTTTCCATTTATTTTGGTATGTTTTAAAGATGTATCTGTAATTCTTAAAGATATTTCCTGATTTCCATTTTATCATTAAACTTCTCATGATTTTTCAGGCATTACTCTTTAAACATTCCTTGTATCCTCTCAGATTGGCCATCCACATCACTGCTTCTACTTTTTGTAAAGTTAAATCTTTTACTGCTTTCAATAATGATTTTAATTGTGCACTTGCATTTTTCATTTTATTGCAATTCTTCCTTTTACTCATTGCCTTTTTTATTTCATCATGCTGTCTTTTTATCCCATCCTGTTCTTTTTTTCCATATATTTCAATTCTCTTTGAGAGTTGATATTTCTTTATAAATTTGAAAATATCAGTTTTCTATGAAAGAACCTCCTTCTGGTTTTGTAAAAGGATTATCCTATAAGCTTGTTATGGCTCACTACTTTAGATTTAATCTTTATTTTAGATTTAAGTATTTTGAATCTATTAAATCTGAAATGAAATAAGATCTATTCAGATCAATCTTCTCTTCATTTGAATTGCTCCTGCCCCATTTTATGACCCCTTCTGTTCAATAGACTTTTTTTTTACCTGATTGCCAAGTGGAGTGCATGAAAAAGTAAAGTTCAAGAATAAACAGCCTTTCTCTTTTCTACGTCTACCTGAAATAGTGTAAAGATGAGAAATTGTGCCCAAGCATGTTAGTTCCTCCATTACCCTTTCTGCCCAGTTCTGTTCTGACAGTTTATATTAAACAACTGATTGTAGTGGAGAAACAGATTAGAGGAAGGAATGAATAACTCCTGGGTGCCTGATGCTTTTTGAGGGAGCCAGAGTGATACTTGCCTGGATCTCTGGTTGGTGTAAACTTTTTGCCTATGGTCCGAAGATCATTTTGTATAAGATCAGTGGCAATACGGTTAGAATAGCCCATCGATTATGCTTCCTTGAATCTTACTGGTCTTACAGCTTAGGGGAAAAGAAAAAAAACAAAAAACCTTTCTAGTTTGGTGGAGAGGTCCTATTTTTCAGTAATAATGTCTTCTTTTCTCCCTCTTTTTCTCTTCCACCTTCTGTTATATTTTCCCTAAGTCTACAGATATAATAATGGGAAAGTTGGGTTCACTGTAGGGGCAACTCTCCAGATGCCACTGTAATTGTTGACTACTAGGTTTTTTTCTTTTTGTGTGTGTGAAAGTCACTCAGTCATGTCCGACTCTTTGTGACCCTGTGGAATTCTCCAGGCCAGAATCCTGGAGTGGGTAGCTGTTCCCTTCTCCAGGGGATCTTCCCAACCCAGGGATCGAACCCAGGTCTCCCACACTGCTTTACCAGCTGAGCCACCAGGGAAGTCCTTTTTTTTTTTTTTTTTCTTTAACTTAGCCATAAAAAGGAAAAACACTGGGCCATTTGCAGATACATGAGTAGACCTAGAGACCGTCATACAAAGTGAAGTACCTCAGAAAGAGAAAAACAAATATTGTATATCGATGCATATATGTGAAATCTAGAAAAAGGGTACAGGCGAACTTATTTGCAAAGCAGAAATAGAGACACAGACGTAGAGAACAAACATGGATACCAAAGCGGGAAGGGGGAAGAAGAATTGGGGGACTGGGGCTGACACAAACTACTGATAGTATGTAGAGAAGAGGTAACCAATAAGAACCTGCTGTACCACACAGGGAATTCGACTCGATGCTCTGTGGTGACCTAATGGGAGGAAATCCAAAGAAGAAGGGATATATGATACGTATGGCTGATTCACTTTGTACAAGCAGAAACTGACGCAGCAGTGTAAAGTAACTAATACTCCAGTCGAACTTTTTTTAACGTTAAAAAGAATATTGCATGTCCAATTTAGCAAAGAGAACAGGTGGGAAGGGACTCAGTGGGTGGCCTCTGGGTCTTCCTCACTAGATACACCCCAGCACCCACTTAGGTATCCACCTCCCTACCCAAGCCCCTGGGGGGAAAAAAAGAAAAAAACATAGGTATCTTTTAAGGACCCAGGTTTTGTCCTAATTTCCATTTACCTAAGTGGTCTTCACCTATTTCTTATTTACCAATTTATTCTTTCCATCTTATTGTATTCCTTCTCCTTTCATTTCTGACTATCTCTCTCCTTCACCTTAACTTTGAAAAGTCATAATTTGATACAATAAATATGAAGGCAATTATTCCTGAGATAATCCAAATGCTCTCATTAGCAGTTCAAAAGATTTCTTGAAATAAATAGCAGAAGTAATTTTTTCCCAGATTCCTTTCAGGTTTTAATTAACATTCTTCCTTATAAATTAATGACAGTCCTTTAATTTCCCTGTCTTTGCTAATATCTTTCCTGACTCTTTATGTAAGTTTGACAAAATACCCCTTGGTAGAATAATTTTTCACCTTCTTAACATTTCTTAAGGATTTAATTCTTGTGCTGTTCTTTGACTCTGTGGCGGTTTCCCTCAGTGACGTTTCTTTTTGTTCAGGGGAAAACTGTTCTTTGGTCTGGAACACTCTTAACAATGGCAGGATTTTAATTTTGTAGATGTGGCTCCTTATTTGTCATTAATTATTCCCATTTCTTCCTGAAATAAGGTGTTTCTGAAGAAATCAACAATCACATTTACTGTAGATGTGTTCTGTAGGGTTTAATTTATATTGGACAACGTAAGTAAAGCTCCTACTAAAATTTCCAGTACTGGTCAAAAGTCTACTGAATGCTACTTCTGAAAGCCTCTACACTCCATCTTTCTCCTTGACATTTGTGAACATTTTCGTGCATTTAAAATATATAAATAGGAATTTAACAAATGTGTCATTCAGGTGTGGTTCTAACATTATAGGTATAGTTTGTAGTATGCATGTAGATTTAGAAAAAAGTTTTCCAATAGATGGTATTGTATTTTTCCCTTTTCTTAATGTATACAACCAGTATTTATTAAGTGCCTTCTAGGGGTACCAGAAAACCAAAGGGTAAATGTGTATATCTTTCACTAACAGGAAAAAGAATGTATGTATCTATCTATATATATACATATACATATATATATGTGTGTGTGTGTGTGTATAGGTGAGTACAGCTCAAATAAGACAGTTAAGATACATTTAGACAGAGAGAGCTTCCCAGGTGGTGCTAGTGGTAAAGAACACACCTGCCAGTGTAGGAGATGTAAGAGACACAGGTTCAATCCCTGGGTTGGGAAGATCCCCTGGAAGAGGGCATGGCAACCCACTCCAGTGTTCTTGCCTGGAGAATCCCCATGGACGGAGGAGCCTGGTGGGCTACAGCCATGGGCTCACAAAGAGTCGGACATGACTGAAGCAACTTAGCATGCACACACAGACAGAGACAAAATTCCAGCAGAACAGGGCCTATCGAACTAAGGTTCACAGAAGTCTCATAGGGAACGTGGTATGTCGAAAGGGCTTTAAATAATAAATAAAACCAAAACACCTTTAGAGATGGAAAAGGGCTGTACAGATAAAAGAAGTTTTCCTATGAACAAAAAGCTACAAAGGGAGGAATTTATAGGACTTTCAAAAATTGGAACTAGTATTTCAGAGTGAGATTTGTTGTCTTTTGCTTTGTTTGGGGTATATTGTTTGTGAGGGAAAAAAGTATGAAATACATTTACAAAGTCAATGGTTCCATAATGGTGATCTAAGATACTGTTACTAATAAGGAGCTACTGAATATAAAGTTTTATTCTTTCATTCCCAAATGTCTGCTGAATATTAACTATGCACCGATGACTGAACTAGTGATGGAAAAACAACAGTGATCAACATGAATGTGATCTCTGTCTTCATGGAGTTTACAATTTGCTTGTGGAGATAAAGAACAGATTGGTGTAACAATTATAATTGTAATGAGTGTTTCAAACTGCAATATAGACATATCTTTAAAGATTATTCATAATTCTTGATGGGGAATGGAGACAATTTAAATAGGGAAAGACTTCTTCATGGAGGTGACATTGAAACCACAGGATAGAAAGGAGTAATCCAATGAATACTGGGAACATAGAACGTTCCAGATGGAGGGAAAAACTGAGCAAGCCCCCAGCCTGGGAGAGAACTTGGTTTATCCAAGTGATGAACAGATGATAAGTGCAGCAGCCCTTCACTGAGCCGGAGGGAAGAATAGAATGAAGATGCTAAGGAGCTGCAGTTGGGAGATCATGCTGCATCTCACCATGCATGCTGCCAAGCTAAGATTCCAAAGGAAATAGCAGATATTTGAGACACAAAAAAAGAAGAGACTTAAGATCTAACTTAGGTATACTAAAAATTTTTAGAGCTGTACATGCTACCTTAGATGTGCTAAGTCACACAGCACCCTTTACTGTCCCTGATTGCTCACGATCCCCAGTTCTGGTTGAGAAAAGAGACAAATCTCAATCTTATCAATGAAAGGAGTCATTTCTTTTTCATTTAAAGCAGCTTCCTTCTGTTTGCCTAAGTCTTTCTGTCTGTCTGTTAGAAACAGAATTCTAACTCTCCGTCACATCTGCATTTCTCTTCACAAAAGCCCTACCTTTGCCAATTCTTTCCAAGATGACTTCCAGGGAAGCACAAATGTTCTCTGGCATTTTGGACCAAATGTGCATCCTCACTGCTTCCAAGTCAGCCTTTATTCCCTCTCATTTCTGGGAACTCTGCTGGCCTTTACTGCCAGGATTTGCATCAGAAGACAGGGAGAATCTTTTCTCTCAGCACAATAGGACCCCTTAATCCCCCCACACCCGGCCCGGCCACCAGCCCCAGAACTGGGTCAACCTAAACTCTGTCTGTCACTTTCACACCTGAGTCTCAGCTCTGTCCTCTATCTGGACCTCAAGTAGGCTATCCCCTGTGAAACCTCTATTTGAGATGCACCCTTCCCCTGGCCATGATGAAAGTGTGGCAGAGTCAGGGACTCTCAACTCAGATTTCTCTCAAATGTTCCACTGACAGCATGTTGGAATTACTGATTCCTTACTTATACGCATGTTTGAGCATCAGTATTCTCTCTGCTAAGCATTATCAAGCCACCATTTTCCCTCATAGCAACACCAAGCCTTCTGAGATGTCCTGTTCCAAGAACTCTACAAGCCACATGGACAAGAGCCCAGGAGTCTTCTGGTTTCAGCTTCCCTCCCTCCATGCCTGGGTTCCCATCGTCTTTTGCCCCCTTGCCCTACAGTTTAACCTACAGAGCAATGTCAGGGAAATTAGAGATGACCTGGTTAAGATTTTCATTTCTCCTTGCATACCCCTGCCCACTGAGGGACATGGCTTGTCCAGTAGAAACTATATGCTTCCTTTTCAGTTCTGGAGAAAATACTCTTTATGTCATATCTTGGAAATCTTCACTATGTGCATGCTTATTAGTATCTTAATTTCCCTTTACGTACTAGAACCACTGAGTCAACTCATGAAGCCACAAGGCATCAAGAATTAAATTGACCAGAAATTTTGTTATTTTAATATTTACAAAAATAGTATATCAGCTCTGTTACGTGTGTGTATTAAAATATCAACCTGGCTATTGTGTAGAAAATGAATTCCAAGTAGCAAAAGTGGAAAAAGGCTATAAGAAAGGTGTGATTCAGTGGTGGCAAAGAATAAAACTAAAGTGAGTACACTTGAAATGAGTTTTCAAGATTAAAAACAAACGTAATTGCAGATGAATTGGATGGGGTGAGTTTCTGACTTGAGCAGCCTTTAAGTTGGTAGTTAACATTTTCTGTGATATAGGAGACCGGGAGAGAAACAGTTTTGGGTAATGGGTATATATAGGAAAAATGAGAACAATGTTTAAAGAGCCTATGTGATATCCCAGAAGAGGCAACAAAAATGTAGTTGAATATCTGAATCCAGAACACATAAGAAAGATCTGGCCTGGAGACATAAATTTAGGAATTGCCAACTAAACGATGACACCTAAAGGCATAGGAGACTTGGTGGAAAATGGAATGGGGCCAAACTGAGCCCCAAGAGGGTCCAGGATGTAGACTCTGGGTAGAGAAAGAGTAAATAGATAATCAGGCTTAAAAGTATGGCCAATAACAGGAACGAGCAGGCATTTCCTTAGAGGAAAGTAACGGGGAAAAAAATCGGTATGACTGAAGAAAAGAGAAAAAGCATTAGAAAAGGAGGGGAAATCAGGTGTAGTTAAAAGTCGGTGAGATGCTGGCAAGACAAAGATAAAATAGTGAATATGGAAATTATCAAGGAGTCATTGATAAGGTAACCATGCTCTCTGGTTTTCAGGGGAAGGTCGCACTGATGCATCCATCATGCCCTCATGTGGTCAGTATCTAGAGTGGTATCTCGTCTGCTTTCACGTTCAAAATAACCTCATTTGGAGGATAGTTTCTATGGTCGTACAAGTTATTAATGACCAAAGCCAAGAGCAGTTTTAGTGAAGGAAAGAGACTGGAAGCCAGAGATGGAATAGGAAGTTATGAAGTAAACATGCAATAACTCTTTGAAAAAGGTATACTATGAAAAAGAGCAGAAGAATGGGGGCGAATGTGAAATGTAATTGGATCTTACAGGTTAAAATACTCTAAAATCCCCATACAATGATTCTTCTAGGAAACCTAGATTTCCAAGTCAAATTCACCTGTGCCATAAATTTTCAGCTCCAATACTGAAGCTCCAATAGTTTGGGCCACCTGATGCAAAGAACCAACTCATTGGAAAAGACCCTGATGCTGGGAAAGACTGAAGGTAAGGGAGAAGGGGACGACAGAGGATGAGATGGTTGGATGGCATCACTGACTCGATGGACATGAGTTTGAGCAAGCTGCAGTAGATAGTGAAGGACACAGAAGCCTGGCGTGCTGCAGTCCATGGGGTCACAAAGAGTTGGACACAACTCAGTGACTCAATAACAACAACAACACAAATTTTCAGAGGAAA
Organism: Bubalus bubalis; assembly: GCF_019923935.1. Lineage (NCBI taxonomy): Eukaryota > Metazoa > Chordata > Mammalia > Artiodactyla > Bovidae > Bubalus > Bubalus bubalis. Next base: position 9,222,071 of record NC_059178.1, on the reverse strand, counting down.
TAGCAGTGTGGTTTAAAGAAAGGACCTGTAGGCTAGGAACAATAGTCAAACACTCCAGAGAGCGTTGCATAAGTGTGAGGGTTGCGGTGGTTTGGAGCCAGAAACACAGCTCTCCAGGACCAAAAAGCAGAAGGACATGCAGTATCTTCATTCAAAAGGACTGAATATCATAGGCTGAATAACTGTGCCCAGAGATGAGGTTCTGGCCTGGAACCTGCACATTTCACCTTGTTTGGAACAGAATAGGGGTCTTTACTGATGGGATTAAGTTAAGGATTTTGAGATTGGGAGATCACCTTGGATTATTTGGATGGGCTGTCAATGCAATCACACACATCCTTACAAAAAAAGGAGGCGGAGGACAATTGGACGCAGACACAGAAGAGAAGGAGACGGCGTGACAGCAGAGGCAGAGACTGGGGTGATGCGGCCACAGATCAGACAATGCTGGCAGCCACCAGACGCTGAAAGAGGCAAAGCACGGGTCCTCCCCTAGAGATTCTGGCTGAGTGCAGCCCTGCCAACAGTCTTGATTTCAACTCAGATTTCAAACTCTGGCTTGCAGAATTGTGGGAGAACAAATGTCTGTCATTTGAAGCCACTAAATGTATGACAATTTGTTACAGCACACACAGGAAACCACTAGGCCAAGGCTGAGCAAAACTCAACCACCAAGACCATGAGGTCTAAAATGCAATGGAAAAAGAGAAAAACATATACCAAATTCAAAGACAGTAGAAGAGATCTTCTGGCGGAGATAAGGAAATAGAGTCAAAAGTTTCAGTGTCACTGCACAGACAAGTTCAGTTCAAGTGTATAAAGGTATCACTAGTAGACGACAGTCCTTGGGTATCATTTAGAAGATCAGATCACAATTGTGGTGGGGTTTTTGTGGACCCTCCAAGTTTGACACCTGCGAGATGAACCTGGAATGGCACAGCTCCCAGTCAAAAGAATTAATCTTTAAATTGAAGGCAGGATCTTAAAAACATATTTATACAGCCATGTTCATAGCAGCATTACTCACAAGAGCTAAAAACATGGAAGCAACTTGCATGTCCATCAACAGATGAGTGGATAAGCAAAACTTTGGTATGTACATATAAAAGAACATTGGTGAAGTGAACTGAAAGTCGCTCAGTCGTGTCCAACTCTTTGCAATCTCATGGACTACACTATACATGGAATTCTCCAGGCCAGAATACCGGAGTGGGTAGCCTTTCCCTTCTCCAGGGGATCTTCCCAACCCAGGGATCAAACCCAGGTCTCCTACATTGCAGGCAGATTCTTTACCAGCTGAGCCACAAGGGGAGCCCAGAAATGTTGAAGTGGGTAGTCTATCCCTTCTTCAGTGAATCTTACTGACCCAGGAATCCAACCAGGGTCTCCTGCATTGCAGGCAGATTCTTTATCAACTGAGCTATCATCACCTAGCCTTAAAAAGGAAGAAAATTCTGGCATATCGTACAGGGAGGATGAACCTTGAAGATATCATGCTAGATGAAACAGGCCAGCCACAAAAAGACAAATACTGAACGATCCCACCTATATGAGGTATTTAGAGTAGCCAAAACTTTAGAGGCAGAATGGGGCTGGGGGGAGAGGGGTAGGTGGAGTTATTGTTTAATGGCTATAGAGCTTCAGTTTTACAACATGAAGAGTTACAGAGACAGATAGTTATGGAGATGGCTGCCCAACAATGTGAAACCCCCTCCAGTGTTCTTGCATGGACAATCCCAGGGATGGGGGAGCCTGGTGGGCTGCTGTCTATGGGGTCTCACAGAGTCAGACACAACTGAAGTGACTTAGCAGCAGTAGCAGCGGCAACTGTACTCTTACAAATAGTTAACATAGTAAATTTTATGTGTATTTCATTTAACACAATAAAAAAAGAAAAACTAATAGCCTTGAGTTACCAGCCACTGAGCATTAAACAGATACCTAACTTCTCTGAGTTTGAGTTTGTTTTGCTTTATTTTCATCTATAACACAGGGTAATAAAATCCAGCATGCATACTTCATAGATTTCTTATGTGGATTGAATTAAATACTCTATATAAATATACTTTATAAGTTATAAAGTAGTATTTTATAGCTTACAAAGCTATAGTGGTATGAATTATCAATGTGTGCCCAGAAAACTGTGACCTTTAATATCTAAAATACAAGCAAGAGGAGGCCCTGGAGGGGATTTTACTGGAAATTCCACACCTGATTAGGATCCAAGATCCTTCCCAAAATTTCTGTGAACTTCCAGAGGCAGGGAGTCTGAAATATTGGCTTAAGTTCTTGTTCATGGGTGGTCAGGTTCATTAGGTAATTCCTTGACTGTCTCATTAAAAACAAGCAAATACAAGATTGTAAGTGGTACACTTCACTTGAGACTGAAGTGAGGACAGGAAGGAAAGAAAAGGCCTAAGAGGGTTTTACATTAACTGCAGTGATGAACATCCCAATTTAAAAATGTTCTGCGGCCATTTTATCAGAAGGAGAGACTCACAGACCCTGATATAATGTTCATACACTATGTCTCAAACTCCCCTCTCTATCCCTTCCCCTCCTTCTCTCTTGGCTCTGTTCTGTTACCTACTTCCAGGTGAAAAATATATAAATCTTTATCTTCTTTTCCTTCAGGTAATCATTACTGACTCCTTCATAGTTCAGCTTATTGTAGACAGAGCTCTAGGCTCTTATGTCATAACCTAAGCAGTTAATTAAGTCTCTTTCTCCCTAAAGACCTTTCTTTCAATAGAGGGAATTCTATTCCCAGCTATTACTTTGCCACAAAGGTCCATCTAGTCAAAGCTATGGTTTTTCCAGTGGTCATGTATGGATGTGAGAGTTGGACTATAAAGAAAGCTGAGTACCAAAGAATTGATGCTTTTGAACTGTGGTATTGGAGAAGACTCTTGAGAGTCCCTTGTTCTGGAGATACAACCAGTCCATCCTAACGGAAATCACTTCTGAATATTCATTGGAAGGACTGATGCTGAAGCTGAAACTCCAATACTTTGGCCACCTGATGCGAAGAACTAACTCATTGGAAAAGACCTTGGTTCTGGGAAGGAGGAGAAGGACGGTGGGAGGAGAAGGGGACGACAGAGATGAGATGGCTGGATGGCATCACAAACTCAATGGACATGAGTTTGAGTAAACCCCAGGAGTTGGTGATGGACAGGGAAGCTTGGCGTGCTGCAGCCCATGGGGTCACAAAGAGTTGGACACAACTGAGCGACTGAACTGATTATAATATAGTGCTCACTCTGCTACATAGTAATGTTAAATGAAACTTTATCCTGATATTTTCTTCACACATTTATCCATCTAAGTGAGACAGAAGACCCTGTAGGTCAGACTTCACAGCAGCAAGTAACAAGATTTCTTCTTCCTCTGATTCTCTTGATTCAAATCAGGACCCTCCTCAGATCTGAAGTTATGAAAGGAGATTCCTTTTAAACTAAATTTTTCAGCTTTTCACATGTGTTTTATAGATCAATGGCCTTTCACTGTGAGCCTGCACATGGAAGTCAAACTGATTGACTGAACAAATGCATGAAATTATTGAATAAATGAATAAACTGAAATTTTATATTGCATCAACTATGAATAACAAAGTGCTACATGCAGTCAAGAGCCAAAATCTGGTAAAAATTAATCTATCTTTCAAAATGTTGGTCACATAGCACTGTTCAATTCCATCTGATTTACTTTCTGTTGCGAAGTTTTCCAAATTTGAGCTTTTCCTAATGTTCCACAAGAGTTTGCCTTACTCTGATAATAAATTCAATAACATAATAAACACTAATGAAATTAAATACTCACAATGTACAACATGTTACATTAAGAACCTTGGATACATTGTCTCATTTACTTCATAAAACAACAGTGTAATGTGTGAAACACTATTGTTTCTATTTATTGATGAGGAAATTCAAACTAGAGTTGATGTACTTCGCCGTAGGTCACCTGGTTAGTCTGTGTATAGCTGGACCTTGAACCCACTCTGTCATTTCTAAAATATGTGTTTTTATCACCAAACTGAATAACATTCAAGTACTGGTCCTAACGAATTCTTTGGGAGCGTTTCTCAAACTTCAGCAATTATAAAAGCCATCTGGCATTGAAACATGTAAAATATCATGTATGAAACGAGTTGCCAGTCCAGGTTCGATGCACAATACTGGATGCTTGGGGCTAGTGCACTGGGACGACCCAGAGGGATGGTATGGGGAGGGAGGAAGGAGGAAGGTTCAGGGTGGGGAACACATGTATACCTGTGGCGGATTCATTTTGATATTTGGCAAAACTAATACAATTATGTAAAGTTTAAAAATAAAATAAGATTTAAAAAATAAATAAATAAAATAAATAAATAAAATCCATCTGGAAATCTTGTTAAAATATCAAAACTCAGGCTCCAATTCTAGAGATACTGATTCAATTGGTCTAGGGTGGAGTCTGAGAATCTGTAATTTTAACAACCTCCCCAGTTGACTTCTATCTGAACAATGTAACAGAGCTGGACCCTACGGGGCCTTCCCAGGACAGATCCCTTTCCCCACAAGCCATGTCCTCTGCCTGCTTATTTTAAATAAATAAATGAAACAAGACAAAAAAAAAGCCCAACTTTAGCCTCTCAGGCTTTCCCTGAGTTCCAAAGAATAAATTTAATCAGAGAAGAAAGAAAATGCAGAAGCAAAGGAAAGCAGTCAAGCAAGACAAAATATTAACAGGTTAGCCATTAAACAAAGTCAAGAACCTTTAGTTCCTCCTCGAGGGCTATAGATAATATTCTGAGTCATGTCCTTTGAGCTGTTTTGTGGATACTGAAGCACCTACCGGTGGAAAAATTTAACTGTATGCTGCCAGAAAACACAAAGACCCCAGACAGATTGGAACCAGAAGGTTGATGATGCTAACTCCCCAATTACCTCATCATCAACCAATCAGAATGTTCATGTGCTGATTAGGCACCCCACAACCCTGCTCCCTCACCTAGTTTTTAAAACCTTTCCCGAAAGCCATTGGAGAGTTTAGGTCTTTTAAACACTGGCTCCCTGGACTCCTTGCTTGGTGCCCTGCAGTAAATGCTGCACTTCGCTTCACCACAATCCAGTGTCAGTCGATTGGCTTACAGAGCATGAGTGAACAGACCCAAGTTTGGTCTGGTAGCAGTAACAAGTATCGATAAGAATTCCATCTGCTGCACTCAACAGAAAATCCAATTCAAACTCCTAAGTTGAATTTAAAAACCATATTGGCCCATGTAGCTGAAAAACTTAGAGTAGACTAATTTCACACACTTGGGAAAGGGATACAATGAATACAATGTATCAACTGGAGGGGATACAATGAGAGAAAACCTTCCTGGAGACCAAAAACAACAGTTCCAGTGTTGACTTTCCTTGGCCCTGGTTGGCTGGATGTGATCACTGGTCCACCCTGAACCAATCACTGTAATCAAATTGTTAGAATTTGCTATTAGTTTTGTTCACTCACTCCTCCCTCCCCCAAAGCCCAGGGGTGATGTGGACTGTCTTGAAGCCCATGGAATGAGAATAGGAGAGGGGAGGGCACTATGAATCATTATCAGAAGGAAGGAGACATGGATGCAGGGTGGCAAAAATAACTAGATTTCTCTAGGGAAAATGAAAAGTTCACAAGACTAAACTATGTCAGCTGCTTTAGGAAAGTATCAAAATCATATGACTGGGAAGTTTTTCTTATCATAGCAAAGATATTTTGATTGCTAAACTACTGCCTTCCCAACCATATATTCAGGCCGATTATTCCACAAAACCATCAGTATTTTTCATGTTATCTGTATATCTCAAGCAGACACATTTTCTCATATTCTTGGACACATACCCTTATCCAGTGCAGGGGAAGGGGAAATGGACCAAAATGAGTCTTCTTGTTTTGCACAATTCTCTTCTACTTTAGCTTTTTTAAAACATGGTCTTATATTTTTTTGTCAAGTTTACTGCATTTGGGTTAAATTATAATGTGAGCTTTTGGAAATTTATATCTTGGAGTTTTTGCTTCAGTTTCAAAAAGGAAAACGTTTACTAAATTAAGATGAAATAGCTTTACTGCTTATTTGCAACTCTCATTAAAAACTGGATATGCTTTATCACTGAAGAGTTCCTAAAATAAAACTTTATAACCATCTGGATTTATTGCTTTCTTGCTGATACTTCTTGTTGATAAATGGTTTCTTAATGAATCTTTAGATCCCAGAGGATATATTAGACCCCAAAATATGTGTTTAGACAACAACCCAAAGAGAGCCAATTTGATTTCTGCATCTTCTTTACCTGCAATTGCATTTCAAAATTTTTAAGTATATTGGAGTATTTTTTCTAAGAAATTCTGAGTTCTGAGAAAAATCATAGTCAGTATTATTGTTCTTTTATTGTGAAAAGAACAGAATAATAATATATTGTATATATAATAATATATATCATTTTTCTATTCTTCTTTTCAAAATGGCTGTTGTCCAAATCTGCTCCTTGCTCTTTGACTCTATTCTGCTTCTCTGGAGGTTCATCAACCACTGAGGGAATATTAATTTTAATATGCTGAATAAAACTAACTATCAAGCAATGCTTTTCTTCAAGTCATAATGAAGTCAGGTCTTGAATTATACAAAGAAGGTTCTGGAAATCACCTGAAGTTTTCTTATATAGGAGAACACCTTATGTTAATCCTTTCAATTTATATAAACATTTAATTAAATGTAGATAAATACTATTTAAAGAATAGTAGCTAAGAATATGACTATGAACTATAAACATGAATCTATGGATATGCAGAATGCCCCAGTTACATGATTTTCCTCCCTCTCTAGTTTATATTTTAATGTTAATACCAGATTAAAAAAAGTGAATTAGAGAGTCTATTTCAGGTAATTTCTTTGAACAAAATTAACTTCAGAGTTTAAGCCACTAAAAATAGAGCCCCTGAATATTTTTCAACTTCAAAAATGCTTAGGGCACAAAATGCTCCTTCCAAACTTTTTAAACATCTTTCACATTTGTTCCTTCTGCTATTGACAAGTACTATATCTCAGAGTCGAATTACATAAAATACTTTTATCATCCAAAATATGAAGGCAAGAAATTAGAAAAGTAAATCCTAATCCCCAAAACATGAGATCTAAAGGGCGATAAAGTAAAATAAACTGGAAGTGACCCTGAGCTCTTCTAGACCAATCTTTAAGCATGTCCAGAGAGATGTGATTTGAACACGAAGGCTTCAAACAGTCTAACGGAGTCTCTATTAAATAGTTTCTGAGGATCAGAATTGAACTTCAGCAATAGTGGGAAATTTATGGGTTCATATGAGGTCAAACATCAAGAACATCAGAAAGCACATTTGCAAACCAAGGACGATGGTACAAAACTGCTCCCTCACGTTAGCTCTTTCAACAAGACTAGAGTATGTCTGGAGCTGGTATGGATTAGACCCCGCAGCCCTGCAGCTCTGGGGAATGCAGTTCCGGGAAGACCTCTCTGACGCGCTCTGAGGATTAGACCCCACAGCCCTGCAGCTCTGGGGAATGCAGTTCCGGGAAGACCTCTCTGACGCGCTCTGAGGATTAGACCCCACAGCCCTGCAGCTCTGGGGAATGCAGTTCCGGGAAGGCCTCTCTGGTGCGCTCTGAGGATTAGACCCCACAGCCCTGCAGCTCTGGGGAATGCAGTTCCGGGAAGGCCTCTCTGGCGCGCTCTGAGGATTAGACCCCACAGCCCTGCAGCTCTGGAGAATGCAGTTCCGGGAAGGCCTCTCTGGCGCGCTCTGAGGATTAGACCCCACAGCCCTGCAGCTCTGGGGAATGCAGTTCCGGGAAGACCTCTCTGACGCGCTCTGAGGATTAGACCCCACAGCCCTGCAGCTCTGGGGAATGCAGTTCCGGGAAGGCCTCTCTGGCGTGCTCTGAGGAAGCTGCCTTTACTTGGCACTAGAACTGCAGACAGGCAGAGGGAGCCTAATGATTGGCAAGGTCTGGACCAAGTGGCCAGCCCTGTACCTGGGAGACACAGTTGCTTGACAGCTGCAACCAAAACAACATACCTGGGGATATGAAGAGGGGAGGAAAAGGGGGGCGTGGATGAAGAGAGAGAGGAGTGCACTAAAAGATGCTCTTTCTAGGGGAAAAAAAAAAGCTCTTTCTAGAAGAAGGTATTCTGGAGTAGAAAAAAAATCAACAGTCTACTTCACCATTTTATCTGAAGTAAAGTAAAAGTGTTAGTTGCTCAGTTGTGTCCAACTCTTTGCCACCCCATGGACTGTAGCCCACCAGGATCCTCTCTCTGTCCATGGGATTCTCCAGGCAAGAATACTGGAGTGGTAGCCATGGCCTTCTCCAGGGGATCTTCACAACCCAGAGATTGAACTCAGGTCTCCTACATTACAGGCAGATTCTTTACCACCTGAGCCATCAGGAAAGCCCATCATTCTATCTATCAGAGACTAATTTATATCATTCAAATACCAAAATTAATCATGTAAATAATTGAGAAGAAAATTGTAAAAAAAAAAAATATTTCAACATGCAGAATTACACATGTAATATAAAAAGCTACATGGAAATGTTGCTATTTAGAACTTTCGTTTTTCTGCACCATCAATGTGACTGGAGTCTTAACACAACCACAGAAATCTGTCCTGAAGACTTTTGTTTGTTTTTCCAGTAAGTTTCCCTGTTGCAGGCATTGGCTATTCCCCAGAGTGAAAATAATGTTCAACTATCTTTCATTAGCATCATTTACCTTGAAAATATAAAATATAAATAAAATATAAAAATATATGGAGTGTTTTGTGTTCATGAATTCTTCTTCAGTATTTGAATGGTAAGTGCCAGCAGAGGAACAGTTTCATTTCAGAACTTTCCGTTCAAGGCCTGTAGGCTCCTGCCAAGTGCTGTGCTCCCTATTCTGATGCCATGAGCAGTTTCACGCAGTAGCATCCTTTCGGGAATTCATCCCCAATTATGCACTGTTCTCTGTGGATGCTTGATCACTGGAGACAGACATTGTCCTGAATTCATGAAGCTTCTGTTTGCTGGGTTTAGTATTAGTCACTCAGTCATGTCTGATTCTTTGAGACCCCACGGGCTGTAGCCCACCCGGCTCCTCTGTCCATGGAATTTTCCAGGCAAGAATACTGGAGTGGGTTTCCATTCCCTTCTCCAGGGGATCTTCCCAATCCACTGATTGAACCCGGGTCTCGTGCATTGCAGGCAGATTCTTCATCATCTAAGCCACCAGGGAATTCTTGCTGGGTTTGGGGCCAGATTTCACAGAGTAGGAGGGGGCTTTGCAGAGAGTTTTATAAGTAAGCTGAGAAGGATAAGATGAGTTCTGTATTCAACATAGCTGTCTTTCACCTAGGAGAGGAGACAAACACTGCTGCCGCTGCTGCTAAGTCACTTCAGTCGTGTCTGACTCTGTGTGACCCCATAGACGGCAGCCCACCAGGCTCCCCCATCCCTGGGATTCTCCAGGCAAGAACACTGGAGTAGGTTGCCATTTCCTTCTCCAATGCATGAAAGTGAAAAGGGAAAGTGAAGTCGCTCAGTCGTGTCCGACTCTTTGTGACCCTATGGACTGCAGACTACAAGGCTCCTCCTCCCATGGGATTTTCCAGGCAAGAGTACTGCAGTGGGTTGCCATTGCCTTCTCCGAAACAAACACCAAAACATCAGTATTTGCCAATTCAGAAGATTTTCAGGGCTGTACTTAGGCTTAAGAGGACAGCTGCCCTAACATATAGGGCAGCTTTGATTATATACCCTTAATCTTTTAAATGTGTTGTTTAAAAAGATGGGTACTTGAGAAATGTCTGCTTATTCATGTAACAAGCTTTAGCTAAACTTCCACCATGAGTCTCATCCATATGCCACCTGTGAATAAAGCTCAGTTTATTTCATCAGGGTTTCCTGTATCAGAATGCTGTTTTGTTAAAGAGGGAAATAAAATATCTTGAATACTGCTGATGACTCACTCATTCACTTAAATATTTCTTGAACAGCTCCTCTGTGTGAGGTGCCAGCTCAAGCAGTAGGAATATTACCATAGCCTTAGCAATAATATTCACAGAAGCAAAAGGCACAGCAGAAACATGACATTCGAGTCTCAGATACTTCATTCACTAGCTTGGGCAAGTCACGAATCACCTCCCTTCCCCACCAAGTGTGGCCGGTAAGTCCTGCTCCCCTCCCGAATTTATGCAAGAATATCTTTAAACAATCCAAACAGTTTCTAAGCTACAAATGCTATGGGACTTCCTTGGTGGTCCGATGATCCTCGTCTTACAATCTGCAGATGCAGGTTTGATCCCAGATTGGGAAGCTAAGATCCCACATGCCTTGCAGCCAAAAACCCAGAACATAAATCAGAAGCAATACTGTACCAAACTCAATAAAGACTTTAAAAATGGTACACATCAAAAACAAGTCTTTTAAAAATTGCTATATATATCATCGATTTGTTATTACTATTATCAATTTACCGTTTTATACTTATTTTTATACTTATTTATACTGGTTCGATCCCTGGGTCAGGAAGATCCCCTGGAGAAGGGAATGGCAACCCACTCGAGTATTCCTGCCTGGAGAATTCCATGAACAGAGGAGCCTGGCAGGCCACAGTCCATGGGGTCACAAGAGTCTGACACAATTGAAGTGACTTAGCATGCATACTGATATTTAGCTTTCTCTTTCATTTTCCTACCTGGTGCTCGTCCACAGAAGTCCCATCTCCTAACCCGTAGTTAAGGAAAATGAAATCATTACAGCTACTTCGGCCATTCTTGCAGTCGCTGACTCATTCTTATCTGCCAGCTTTATGGGCCCCCTCCTAGCCCTTCACACAAGTAGCCCGCAACGTGGGATGTGAATGGCTGTTCTGGCCTCTGTCCATCTGTTACGTGGACGTGCACCACATTTCTCAGGCAGAACTCCTCTACGGAGTCACATCTAACGTCTGCAAAGGGAGAGGCCTTAGCCAATGCAAGGAAGCAGAGCAGGGAAGCATGGGGCTGTTAGAATCCCTGTTAACTTTGCTGCTACAGCGCGACTTGACCTTTCTTTGACTGCATCTCCTTGCTGCTCCCTCAGCCAAGCAGGTGGCTGCTACGTGCCCCGGTGACTCTGACTACATCTGCACTGTGGGTTGGGATGCGATCAGGAGGTCTGCTGGGTACCATTCAGAGTGGCCATTCATAAGTACTAACAAGGCACACATGAACCCAAAGAACTACCCGGGGACTATTATCAAACAAGGCTTGTGTTAGAAAGCCAATTCAAGTTATTGCTCTTAATTGGGCAGTGTAATTAGCGATCCAAATATGATTTTTCATCTGAGAACTGACAAGTATGCCTTAAGGGGGGGAAAATGTTTCTACTATGGAAGTTGGTACCTACCCCTGGTGGCGGCTAGAATTCTGAAGTGATAGATTCTGAAAATGTATTGACTTTTCCAAGAGTACAAAACATTTCGAGAGGATATCTTTTTTCCCCTTCCCTGGTGGCTCAGATGGTAAAGAATTTGCCTGCAGTGCAGGAGACCTGGGTTCAATTCCTGGATCAGGAAGATCCCTGGAGAAGGGAACGGCAACCCACTCCAGTATTCTTACCTGGGGAATTCTATGGACAGAGGAGCCTGGTGGGCTACAGTCCATGGGATCGCAGAAAGCCAGACACAACTGAGCGACTAACACTTTTCATCTTTTTTCCTACTTATTTTAATCAACTTTGATGAGGTATGTGACTGATTGAGGTTGAACAGTATCTCAAAAATATTCTCCCCCAAATTTATGTCTGCCCAGAACCTCAGTACATGACTTGATCTGGAAATAGGATCTTTGCAGGTATAATGAAGTTGAAGTGAAGTGGGCCCTAATTCAATGGCTGGTGTCCTTTTAAGAAGAGGGAAATCTGGCTACAGAGAAGAACAGGCCAGGTCAAGGAGGCAGACTAGAGTTATGTTGCCGCTAGTCAAGGACCACCAAGGATTTCCGGAAAACCCAGAAGCTAAGAAGAGCCAAGGAAGAGCCTAGAATCTTCAGAGGGATTACAGTCCTGCCAAAACCTTGATTTGGGATTTCCAACCTCCAGAACTGTGATATATCTCCTTTCCGTTAAGCCACCTAGCAGCAGCACTAGGAAACTGACATAATTGCATAAAACAAAACACACCAATTTAAAAAGTACAATCCAATGAGTTTTGACACACACACACACACACACACACACACATATATATATATACACACCATGTAGCCACCACCACAATCAAAATACAAGGTAAGTTCCCCTTTACCCTTCCCTAGTCCCATACAAACACTCAGCCTCAGAAAACTTTTGGCTGATTTCTGTCACTAGGTCTATTCTAGAACTGTTGTTGTTCAGTGGGTTTTCCTGATGGCTCAACTGTAAAGAATCTGCCTGCAATTCAGGAGATGAGGGTAGATGCAGGTTCTATCCCTGGGTCGTGAAGATCCCCTGAAGGAGGAAATGACAACCCATTCCAGTGTTCTCACCTGGAAAATCCCATGGACAGAGGGGCCTGGTGGGCTACAGTTCATGGGGTCGCAAGAGAGTCAGACATGACTGACCATGTGCAGACTCGTTCAGTTGCTCAGTTGTGTCCAATTCTTTGTGACGCTATGCTCTGCAGCACACCAGGGCCCTCTGTCCTTCACTATCTCTGAGTTTGTTCAAATTCATGTTCATTGGGTCGATGATGCCATCTAACCATATCATTCTCTGCTGCCCCCTTCTCCTTTTGCCTTCAATCTTTCCCAGTATCAGGGTCTTTTCTAATGAGCCAGCTCTTTGCATCAGGTGACCAAAGTATTGGAGCTTCAAGTTCATCTATTCTAGAATATCATATCATGCTGCTGCTACTGCTAAGTCGCTTCAGTCGTGTCCGACTCTGTGCGACCCCATAGACGGCAGCACAATCCCTCCTCCATCCCTGGGATTCTCCAGGCAAGAATACTGGAGTGGGTTGCCATTTTCTTCTCCAATGCATGAAAGTGAAAAGTGAAAGTTAAGTCGCTCAGTCATGTCCAACTCTTAGCGACCCTATGGACTGCAGCCTACCAGGCCCCTCCATCCATGGGATTTTCCAGGCAAGAGTACTGGAGTGGGGTGCCATTGCCTTCTCCTATCATATCATATATAAATGCAATCACATAATAGGTACTTTTCTACATCAGGCTTTCATTCAGCACAATTTTGAGGTCCTTATCAGTAGTGTGTTCCTTTTTATTTCTGAGCATTCCATGAAATGCAAATACTATAATCTGCTAATCTCTTCATCTATTGATGAACATTTGGATTCTTTATAGTCTGGGTTATCATGAATAAAACAACTGTAAACATTTGAACACAAGTTTTTTCTTGGACATGTATCTTCATTTCTCTGGCAATTACCTAGGAATGTAAGAGTGTATGAGTTCTATGGTTCTTACATGTTTAACTGTATCACAAACTACCGATCTGTTTTCGAAAATAGCTGTGCTATTTTATATTCCCACTAGCAATGGATGAGCGTTCTGGTTGTTCCACACTTGCCAACACTTGATATTGTCACAGTTTTTAATTTTATCCTTTCCATCAGGTGTGTGATGATCTTTCACTGCAGTTTTGGTTTTGATTATCATTCTTGATGGTTAAGTATCATTTGTGTGTTGTTTGGATTATCTTCTTCTGTGAAACTTCTGTTTAATTTTTACTCATTTATTTGATTAGATTGCTGATTCTCTTTTTATTGAGTTGTAAAAGTTCTTTATACATTCTCAGTACAAATACTCTATTTAGGATAATTTCTCCCAGTCTGTGGCTTTCACTTTTGTTTCTTAATTGTATATTTCAAAAAGGAATTTTTTAATTTTGATAAGGCTAATTCATCAGTGCTTTTTACTTATTGTTTATTCGTTTTGTGTCCTGTAAGGTAATGGAAAATATATATATGGCTCTCTGCTCCCAGTTCCTGTCATGTTCCTGAGACCCATGGAAGTTCCTAAGTGATAAAAGCATGAGGATAATCTTTCGTTCTCATAGTTGGTCTTTGACTCCAGTTCCTGACACAGAGCTCCAAACAGCCTTATAATTTCCTGGGTGATATACTGGGTACATATGTTTTGAACATATATTGCATAGATATACTATCCTCATTAAAGAACTTTGGTACTTGTGTTAAAAATCAATCAACCAGATATGTGGAGGCCTATTTCTAGACTCTATTTTAAGGATCAGAATATCTTTTTTTAACATAATTGGTCTTGACATTGTACAAGTAAAAATTAATCTACTTTACTTGTATGTGATTCAATTCTGCAAATATTTGAGTCAACTTATGCCAGACTTTGTGAGGAATGCAAAACTGATAACGATGAGATCACAGGTCTCAAAAATACTATACACAGTCCCAGAATGCATGCTTATAGACAATGACATCTACATGGGATAGGTGGGTTTATGATCCCCTGAAATTTTATTCAAAATCTTGTATATAAGTTCCCTTATATCTTTTTAAAAAATAAATTCTGAAGAGTAGGGAAACCTGTACCCAAATGAATAATCGCTTCTGTAGATCTACATAATTGCAAAAAGAAAAAAATATTGCTGCCACCTCTCTCAAGATGAATAATAACCAAATTAGGAATAGTGGAATTAAGAATGACAGAAAGCCAGTTAATTGATGTAATTTTTTTTTTTAAAGAAAATCAGTACACTAAATTTTTTTGATGTTTTATGGACTTGAAACAAAATGTTTTTCACTTATAGACAGGTAATTGGAGTTCATTTTTTTAGATAGTTCTATAGCTGAGAAGTTTCTAGTCAGTGTACACACTAATCCATCTTCTCTAGGGCTCATGACAGGTATTTTCCCTGAGCTAATCTTCCCTTGACACATTGCTGAAACATAAGAGGAAGCCAACCTTAACTCTCATGTCAAAAACAAATGCACAATATGGATACTTAACAGATGCTGAGAGCAAATTAGCAGTAACAAGTTCAGTGTTATTTACCTACGAAAGGAAGTTGAGATACTCAATGACAATTGCAGTTACCAAAAAGCATAGAAGCTATAGTGCAAGAGAGCAATTTCTCTTCCATCTAACTGTAGGGCAATTCAAAGCAGGGTATTATTACCAACTAAATGTCCTATAGAGTACACATGAGTCCAATGAACACCTGGGAACTTCTGGAGATACTTATATAGAAACACTAGTTTAAGAGGGAACAGGAAGTAGTATATTTTATTAGAGAAAAAAAAAAGTAGATTTAAATAGCTATTCTGACTGCTGTGCCCACAACGCATTAAATATCCTATAGTTAAAATTTCTTTCCGCACTCTTCTGACAAGGCACTGTTTCTGTTTCCCGACACTTACATCAAGCAGTAGAATAAACCTCGTGGTTTCCTACCTGTTAAACTGGGCTACTGCCATGTCACATTTTCTCAAAATGATTTTCATCTTTCTACAAGTTAACACAAAAAAATCCATATAATTTTGGAGTGTATGGGGATGAGAAAGGTCTTGAACCATGCTTATCTAATTGAGATCTCATTCCTTGACTATGGAGGGAGACCCAAAGATTATAAAGAGAATAACATGTGTCTTCTGGGAAAAAATATTACCTAACTGATGGAGATATTCTCTTACTGCTCTTCTCTCTTCTAATTACATTTGTCTTTATGCCCCCGTTCTTTCTGATACCGTGTAATGAAATGTACAGCTATTTAGAAATGTCAAGACAGCATTTAAAAACAGATTGTTAAAAAAAATTAAGCTTAAAGTAAAAGGGTTCTTATGTGCAATTAAGGTTCTTTTAAGTGTTAATCCAAACTTTTGAGATGGGCGTAACCTGCCACAGTATGAATCGCTCAGATGACTCAGGCTTTTGTTTTCCTGATCGTAATGACAATACCCCAAAATAATAACCATTAATTTGGTTAAGATTTCTTTAAGTACTCCTGTGTCTCTAGGGGCCATGACAACCACAAATACTTAGGTCACTTAGTAAAAGTAATCAAAACATCTATCCACTGGTCATTTTCAAATGGAGTCCAACAATTTAGTTCCACCTTGATATCTAATAAGATTTTTCTGAGGAAAAAAAAACACTGCCATATGACCTAAGCATATTCTATATATAGAAAAACTCTACTGATTAGAACCACTTCAAGGAAACAATCATGATTAGTATGAAACCAAAGCAGTTATAAAATATTTTCAAAAAGCTCAGGTTAACGACTTTTAAGTAAATATAGTAACTTGAAGAAGGTTAACAAATTGTTGTCAAGCAGAATTCTTTGATGATTGGCTTAATGAATGGATAATAAGCAGACCACTTTCAAAGGAGCACAGCAATTACTTGTATGTTGATGGTACTTCTAAGTGCTTAAAATCAGCCAGTCCTACAAAATAGGCTAAACATTTGCCCTACAATCTTAATTGTACAATTAATTTGCTTAGATATCATTTGATTTTAAAGGTATTCTTAGCATAAAAGTGAATTTTATCTAATTTAAATGAAATCCTCCATACCATTACCCAATGGGTCCAAATTTCAAAATATAGAGTCAGAATTATAGAGGCTCATGGTACTCCTGACTGTTCTTGATATTTCGGCATAAGATGTATGGGACAGTTTCTAGTTTCTGGAAAAGATGACTTAAAGTGGCATGCTTTGGGAATCACTGTTCCCTTGGACTACATATTTTATGTATTATCAAATAACAAACTGACAGATGGGATGGTAGAGAAAAATTGGAGTTTGGAAACAAGCGGACATCAACTGAAATATCAACTTCAATAGAAGGAAGCTGTTTGATCTTAACCTGGGTATTCAGCTTCCCTAAGCCTACTATCCTCATCTCCAAAGTAGAAATCATGATACAGAAGTATTTATAAAGGATGAGAAGAGATGATTATAGAGTTCCTAGCAGCAGCATGATGAGTGGCAAATAATAGGTATTCAGTAAATGGGGGCCAATTCTACTCTCAAATTGTTGGTTTTATGGTGATATATTTTGCAATGAGAAGAAAACAAAAACAGAAATCTGATGCCCTTTTCAGACATGCAGCAGTACTGAGCATTTCTAACATTCTAATATTTGCTCTAAACTAGAAAAGAAATTATGTAACTGTACAAATATTTAAAGGCATTTACATGATTAAGAGTGAAAATGTTATGCTTTCAAATCATTAGAAAAATAATACATGAAATGGCTGAGAAACCAGACATGAACAAACTCTAACATGGCAATCAGTCAGATTTCAGAAGATAGCAAGGACTAGCTTGCTGTCATCTTTATCTGCTGACCTGATTTACTCAAAGAAACTCACGTCATTTGGCTACATGAATGTCTGAAATGAATAACATTTATTTGCACTAGAAAGAAATGCCATCTTTTTGTATCTATAGTATACAAAAAGATATACAAGCAGATATATAGTATATCTGCTCTTGGCCAATGAAACATTAACCTATGATAAACCTATTAGAAAACCACCATATTAAATTCAGACTAAAGCGATAGCATGTGTTACTTATCATGAGTAGTTTACTCTCCCATCATAACTCTCTGTGTTTAAATGTGATGTAATAGAAAATGCTTTTATTAATCCCTTCTGACATACTTCAATAAAACTTCCAAGG
Source organism: Bubalus bubalis (assembly GCF_019923935.1). Taxonomy (NCBI): domain Eukaryota; kingdom Metazoa; phylum Chordata; class Mammalia; order Artiodactyla; family Bovidae; genus Bubalus; species Bubalus bubalis. Next base: position 9,204,389 of record NC_059178.1, on the reverse strand, counting down.
TCTCTAAAACTCAGAGAGAAAAGTGGTAGTTAGAATGCATTCTGGGATCTAGCCTCAGATCATCATGTCAATGAAATAGAACATTTGTGTAGGATAATGGTGGCCTGCTGTTAGATCACTGTTGAGATAAAGAATTTTTTCAAATCAAGAAAGACAAAGCAGGATTTTTTTTTTTTTGAAGTGGAGATCAAGGTTCTCTTAAAATGTCTTCTCTACCACCTACATGTCATTTCTTTTTTACAAACTCCGTAAAGAGCCAAATTGATAAGGCCTCTCAACTTGATCTCTTGGAATTGCCAAGTGTTTGATTCATGAAGGAGTAAATCAGATTTTGTACATCACTGAGGAATGTAAGATTACACCTGAGATTTACCTTATGGGTTGGGTTAGGCCAAGATGGCAGAGTAGAAAGAGCCTCAGCTCACCTCCTCTTATGAACCCAGCAAAACCACAACTACCAAAAGAACAGTCATCTATGAAAATGACAAAAACCTACCAGAAAAGATCTTCTACAACTAAAGACATAAAGAAGGAACCACAATGAGACAGGTACAAGAGGTGGAAAGTGGAAAAAGTGGTAGTTGCTCAGTCAAGTCCGACCCTTTGCAATCCCATGGACTGTATACCACCAGGCTCCTCTGTCCATGGAATTCTCCAGATAAGAATACAGGAGTGGTTAGCCAGCCATTCCCTTCCCCAAGGGATCTTCCCAACCCAGGGATTGAACCCAGGTCTCCTGCATTGCAGGCAAATTCTTCCATCTAGCCACCATGAGAGGTAGACCCTCGATATAATCAAGTCCCATACCCCCAAGTGGATGCCCACAAAATAGGAGAACAGTGCAAAGGTTGTCCCACAGCAGTAAGAGTTCTGAACCCTACATCAGGCTCCCCAGTCCTGGGGGTCCAGCACTGGGAAGATGAGCCCTGATATTAGCTTTTGCCTTTGCAGACTAGCTGGGCTTCATTTCAGGAGCCCCGCAGGACTAGGGGAAATAAAGTCTTCACTCATAAAGAGCACACACAAAATCTCATGTGTGCTGGAGTGCATGAGTGCTCAGTCACTTAAATCGTGTCCAACTCTTTGGGACCCTATGGACTATGGGCCCTAGTTTCTCAGTCATGTCCAACTCTTCGCAACCCCATGGACCATAGCCCACCAGGCTTCTCTCTCCCTGGGATTCTCTAGGCAAGAATACTGGAGTGGATTGCCAAACCCTCCTCTAGGGGATCTTCCCCACCCAGGAATCAAATCTTTATCTCCTGTGGCTCTTGCATTGCAGGTGGATTCTTTACCAATGAGCCACTGGGGAAGCCCCCAGGTGTGGAACCAAGGGCAAAAGCAGTAATTTGATAAAAGCCTGGGCCAGACCTACTTGATGTTCTGGAAGAGTCTCCCAGAGAATCAGGGGTGTGGGGAAGGGGGCTGCAGCTCACCCTGGGGATGGAGACACTGGTGGCAGCTCCTTCTACTTTGCAGAAGCCTGAAGCCAGTGTTGGAGCTGCCAACAGCTCATCAGCACCAAGACCTGGCCCTGCCCAACAGCCTGTAAGCTCTGGAGGGATGCCTCACACCAAACAACTCAACAGCCACAATGCCTAAAGGCTTCCTGAGCCCACAGCCACCTCTAGACAGCCCTGCTCACCACAGGGCAAAGACCCAGCTCCGCCCACCAAGGTGGGCAGGCACTGCCCCACCCTCCCAAGAGCCTGTTCCAGCCTCTAGACCAGCCTCACCTACCAGGAGACCAATGCCAGAATGAAGAAAACCACAATTCCACACCCCACAGCAAGGTCAGATCCTGCCCTGGGACCAACTGGTCCCCAGCCCTGCCTATTAGCAGAGAAATGCTAGCTTTGGGACTCCTCAGGTGCCATACCCAACAGTGCCAGAAATCACCGCCCCCCTCCCTACCTCTGCCAGTGATATGACAGCAGCTCTGAAACAGGGGAGAAGTGGGTCAGATCAGATCAGATGAGATCAGTCGCTCAGTCGTGTCTGACTCTTTGCGACCCCATGAATCGCAGCATGCCAGGCCTCCCTGTCCATCACCAACTCCCGGAGTTCACCCAGACTCACGTCCGAGTCAGTGATGCCATCCAGCCATCTCATCCTCTGTCATCCCCTTCTCCTCCTGCCCCCAATCCCTCCCAGCATCAGAGTCTTTTCCAATGAGTCAACTCTTCGCATGAGGTGGCCAAAGTACTGGAGTTTCAGCTTTAGCATCATTCCTTCCAAAGAAATCCCAGGGCTGATCTCCTTCCGAATGGACTGGTTGGATCTCCTTGCAGTCCAAGGGACTCTCAAGAGTCTTCTCCAACACCACAGTTCAACAGCATCAATTCTTTGGCGCTCAGCCTTCTTCACAGTCCAACTCTCACATCCATACGTGACCACAAGAAAAACCATAGCCTTGACTAGACGAACATTTGTTGGCAAAGTAATGTCTCTGCTTTTGAATATGCTATCTAGGTTGGTCATAACTTTCCTTCCAAGGAGTAAGCGTCTTTTAATTTAATGGCTGCAGTCACCATCTGCAGTAATTTTGGAGCCCAGAAAAATAAAGTCTGACACTGTTTCCACTGTTTCCCCATCTATTTCCCATGAAGTGATGGGACCGGATGCCATGATCTTCGTTTTCTGAATGTTGAGCTTTAAGCCAACTTTTTCACTCTCCTCTTTCACTTTCATCAAGAGGCTTTTTAGTTCCTCTTCACTTTCTGCCATAAGGGTGGTGTCATCTGCATATCTGAGGTGATTGATATTTCTCCGGGCAATCTTGATTCCAGCTTGCGTTTCTTCCAGTCCAGTGTTTCTTGTGATGTACTCTGCATATAAGTTAAATAAACAGGGTGACAATATACAGCCTTGACGTCCTCCTTTTCCTATTTGGAACCAGTCTGTTGTTCCATGTCCAGTTCTAACTGTTGCTTCCTGACCTGCATATAAATTTCTCAAGAGGCAGATCAGGTGGTCTGGTATTCCCATCTCTTTCAGAATTTTCCACAGTTTATTGTGATCCACACAGTCAAAGGCTTTGGCATAGTCAATAAAGCAGAAATAGATGTTTTTCTGGAACTCGCTTGCTTTTTCCATGATCCAGCAGATGTTGGCAATTTGATCTCTGGTTCCTCTGCCTTTTCTAAAACCAGCTTGAACATCGGGAAGTTCACGGTTCACATATTGCTGAAGCCTGGCTTGGAGAATTTTGAGCATTACTTTACTGGTGTGTGAGATGAGTGCAATTGTGCGGTAGTTTGAGCATTCTTTGGCATTGCCTTTCTTTGGGATTGGAATGAAAACTGACCTTTTCCAGTCCTGTGGCCACTGCGGAGTTTTCCAAATTTGCTGGCATATTGAGTGCAGCACTTTCACAGCATCATCTTTCAGGATTTGAAATAGCTCAACTGGAATTCCATCACCTCCACTAGCTTTGTTCGTAGTGATGCTTTCTAAGGCCCACTTGACTTCACATTCCAGGATGTCTGGCTCTAGGTCAGTGATCACACCATTGTGATTATCTGGGTCGTGAAGATCTTTTTTGTACAGTTCTTCTGTGTATTCTTGCCTTCTCTTCTTAATATCTTCTGCTTCTGTTAGGTCCATACCATTTCTGTCCTTTATCGAGCCCATCTTTGAATGAAATGTTCCTTTGGTATGTCTGATTTTCTTGAAGAGATCTCTAGTCTTTCCCATTCTGTTATTTTCCTCTATTTCTTTGCATTGATCGCTGAAAAAGACTTTCTTATCTCTTCTTGCTATTCTTTGGAACTCTGCATTCAGATGCTTATATCTTTCCTTTTCTCCTTTGCTTTTCACTTCTCTTCTTTTCACAGCTATTTGTAAGGCCTCCCCAGACACCCATTGGGAAGAGGGTAGGGCACAACTTTTGAAAGAATGACACGGCCCAAGGACGCAACCTAAACTGGTCCAAGAAGATGGACGAGTCAACTTCAAGGAGATCTTGATTCTCAGTGTACACTCATTGTAACACATCAGCAAGCTAAATGACACACCCAGAGGCACCATGCCAGTTCCAAGGCTGACCATCAAAGACCAAAAAAGTGGATGGTGTCCCAGTTCCTGGAAATCGCCACCCCTTCCCCAAAACAGTTGGAATAATCCTCCTCTCATTAGCCTGTGAAGTTACCCAGCCACTAAAAGCTAACCACACCACATTTTGAGACCCCACTCGCCCTTTGCCACAGCCCACACTCTTTGTCTGTGGAGTGTGTTGCCCCCAAGGCTACTCTTGCCTTCTGAGATGGCCCAGACTCTGTGGAGTGTGTTTCTCTCTAAATAAATCCACTTCTTACCTATCACTTTGTTTCTCACCGACTTTTGTCTGCAATGAGACATCAAGAACTTGAGTGTCATTAGGTCCTGAAAACAGGTATGTGATCGCAGTTGGAAGACTGAGTTTTGGCTGGGCCCAAGTTCCCATGCATGGGTTCAAGTCTAATCTGAAGTAAACAGTCTCAGCTCTGGGATCTCTGAGCCCTACAGCTAGATTCCAGGATCTGGCTCTGCCTGCCAGTAGTTCAGGGCTAATCTCTGGACCTGGCTTCACCCACAAGTAGGAGGAAACAGTCCTAGAGTCTTCTGAACCCTGACTCCACCCAGGAGTGAGCAAGTACTAGCCCCATGACCTCTGGGGTTCGGCCATCAGCCACCTGGTGACCAGACCCTGCTAACCAGCAGCACCCACACAAGGCAGGGCCTGGCAACCAACTGGACCAGGGGTAAACCCCGTCTATCAGACCACCCACATAGCCAAGACTCTACAGAAGGACCCACGCAGCCCTCTTTGGGGGAATCCCTAGAGCGTATAGTTTGGGTGACCAGAGGGGAGTTTGCTACCAGAGCACACAGAACATCTTCTATAGAAGGCCACTTCTTCAAGGTCAAGAAAGGCAACCAATCTATCACATACATAAAAATCCCAACAGCAACTTAAGTCAAAAAGAGACAGAGAAACGTGTTTCAGATGAAGGAATGAGATAAAACCCCAGAAAAAGATCTAAGTGGAGTGGAAACAGACAATCTAGCCAAGAAAGAGCCCAGAGTAATAATCATAAATTTGATCAAAGAACTGGGGAGGAGAATGTGTACAATGAGTGAGACTTTAGAAGTTTCCAACAGAGTCAGAAAATGTGAAAAACAACCAGAGATGAAGAATGCAATTACTAAAATGGAAAACACACTAGAAGGAATCAACAGTAGACGAAATGATACAGAGGAGTGGATCTATAAGCTGAAAGAGTAATGGAAGGCACTGCTGCTGAACAGAAAAAAGAGAGATGCACCTTACAGACTGGTCCCCTATCTAGCAATCTGGGATGGTCTTTTTGCTGTGCCAACCTGGCAAGGCTACAGACCGCAGTCAGTCAGTCAGTCAAATGTGAATCGAGGGGTTCCTGTGAAGGTATTCTGTAGTTGGATCATACTGTAATCAATGAACTTGAAGGGTCGGCCTGATTCAATCAACTAAAAGGTCTCAAAATCTGAGCCAAGGTTTCCCAGAAGAGGAAGAAATTCTGCTTATGGACAGCAGCTTCAGTCTGTGTCTGAGAATTCCAGCCTGTTCTTCCTAACAGTTTAACTTACAAATTTCAAATCTGCCCAGCCAGCTCCACAATCATGCAAGCCAACTCCTTACAATAAATCCCTTAATATACATCTCCCAATAATTCTGTTTCTCTGATTGACCCTTGATGGAGCCAATATCCTTTTTGAAACTTAACATTTAAAAATCCAGCTTATAAGCTTAGTCCAGTTCATTGCAAAACGTGAGGCTTGCAGTTTATCAAACCACTAATTTAGCATATATTATAAAAAACTTACAAATCATTGATTTGCTGAAATCTGTTGTATATTTAAGTCTATGAAGTTCAGTGTTTCTGAATCCAGTATACCCACACGTTCCTCTAAATATGGCAGAATATGATCTCATGAAGATTGATGAGACATTGGTTTTTTTACCCAAAATTATGTCAGCGTATGCTTCAGGAGATGTCAACCTCATACACAAATGTAATAACCATAAGACTGTCATATACCTCTGATTTGACCAAAATACTGAAGCTTAATATCAGATTCCGCTACTTAATTCTCTCTGGTAATACAGGTGGACAAATTAATTACTGTGTGGTATAATTTGTATACCTGTACAGTTGGAGGAGGAGGGCACGGCAACCCACTCCAGTATTCTTCCTGGAGAATTCCATGGACAGAGGTGCCTGGAGGGCTACAGCCCATGGGGTCACAAAGAGTCGGACATGACTAAAGCGACTGAGCACGCACATAGTTTGTAATTGTAATGTAAGAAAAAATATCAGTTGACCTATAGCCACAGACATACTCAGGCGTGTCCGACTCCTAGCGACCCCATGGACTGCAGCCTACCAGGCTCCTCTGTCCATGGGATTTTCCAGGCAAGAGTTATGGAGTGGGGTGCCATTGCCTTCTCCGACAGACATACTAGTTTTCATTAAGTCAGGATCACATTCAATATTGACAAATAATTTAATTTCTTTAATGATGAGGTTGATGCCAAAAGGTAACAGTAATGATTAAACAATAACAAAGTTGTTGATTTTTTAGAAATCAACACTACATTTTTTAAATCACCACTACTGATTCTTTGTTTCTAACTATAGCAAGACACCCTACCAAGAATGAGAGTGTGTTATAGTGCTTTTATTAAATGTCTGACAAAACTCATCTCTTCCCTGTGGGCCCACCAGGTGAGCAGCGCTCTGAATCCAGACTGCCTCTCTAGTACTAAATAGTCTCTATCTATGTAAATACGTGCATTTTCCTTCATGTGTGCACTTTTCACTCTTCCTGGAGAATTTGGCAACTGGGCTTTTTCACGCTCTTTCACTTTTTACTCAGTTCTTGAGAACTTAGCCTATTTGAACATTGTAACTGCAGCTTCTTGAAAGTTTCCAACTGTCGCATATCTTAAGGGATTTGATAAACCTGGAACAGACAATTTAGGTTTGAAAAAATAATAAGCAGCCAGAGAAGTAGGAGGAATATGCCAACTGCCTTGCCACTTCCTGAGTATTTCTTCTCTGTTGAAGGCAAACACCAGCTAAACTCTGAAGCAAGGTGGAACAAGGAGAAAATTAGATTGCCGCTACTGCTTCTTCCATCAAGGCTAATAGTACATCAATTCAAAAGTAAGCTGTATTTTAATTGGTCTTTAGAGACCATAAAGAAACTAAAGCATATTTTCTTTTAATAGGTAATTTTCATTTTCTTACATTATAATTCATTACAGAGACCAAGACTTAGTCAACTTTTTTTGGAATTCATAGGTGATACATTAGAAAGAGAGCTTCTCAAGCAAATATTTGCCTGTCTCAGGGAATACTGAGTTACAAGCAAAGGAAACACACTCAAACCATTATAAGCAAAAGGAAGATTTTGTTATATAAGTATTTGAATCCATTGTGGATCCTAGGTACATCTTGAAACCCAGAAGCAGAAAGGAGTCAGAAGCCCACTCAATCTTGGCCTCCATTTGTTCTTTCTGGAAAAGATGGAATCATCACTCTGTCTACCTCCACATGTCTGCCTCCTTTCCTTCTTCAGCAAAGCAATATTCTCTGTGTCTGCATTCATATGTCATGATAGTCTTGCTTTCCATGATCTTTCAGTTTAAAACCCAGTAGACTCTAACCAGGCTCTCTGAATCTCAGTTTTAAACTGCTTAGTAAAAACACCACTTGACTGACCCATCTTGGGTCCAAATCCACCTTAAGTTCAGTCACCTGTACTTGTAGTTTTGGCTGGAAATGACAGGGTTCATGGCTCCAGATTTTCCAAGAAAAAAACCACAGAACTGGATAAAAAATGAAAGTTTTCAGAGAACAAAATGTGAACTGGATGGGTAGCCCAAGACATGCCTACCCCACCTCCATATCCAATTAGAAGTGTAAACAGAATCATAATCAGAGCTTGAGAAACCATATGTTCTGATTTCCTAAGAAAATTTTAAATTTATACCTGTTGCTCCAGTGTAATAATAAATAGCATTTTCTGCCATTCTCAAAATTATCCTGATTTGGGTGCTAAATGTAGATGTGGCAGCTATTTACTGAATCAAGCAAATTTCTCTTTATTCCAAGGTGGCATTGCTGACAGCATGGTTAAGTAGACTAATAGGAGACAAGAATGCTTCCCATTAAATGTTATTTAAATTAGGGGCTTTCCTGGTGGCTCTGATGGTAAAGAGTCTACCTGCAAGGGAAGAGACCTGGGTTCAATCCCAAGGTCGAGAAGATCCCCTGGAGAAGGACATGGCTACCTACTCCAGTATTTTTGCCTGGAAAAGCCCATGGACAGAGGAACCTGGCAGGCTATATAGTCCATGGGGTCGCAAAGAGTCAAACACATCTGACTGACTAACACTCAGATTTAATGGGAAGGATTCACATCTCTTATCAGTCTACTTAACCATGCTATCAACAATGCCAGCTTGAAAGAAAGAGAAATTTGTATGATTCAGTAAATAGCTGCTACACCCTAGATTTAGCACCCAAACCAGGATAATTTTGAGAGTGGAAGAAAATTCTATTTATTATTACACCAGAGCAACAGGAATAAATTTTGTTTAAATTAATAAATATTTAATGGTAAAAAAAAAAAAACACCTGAAATGCCAGAGACCTGGGTTCAATCTCTGGGTCAGGAAGATACCCTGAAGGAGGGAATGGCTACCCACTCCAGTATTCTTGCCTGGAAAATTCCATGGACAAAGAAGCCTCAGTTCAGTCGCTCAGCTGTGTCTGACTCTTTGCAACCCCATGAATTGCAGCATGCCAGGCCTCCCTGTCCATCACCAACTCCCAGAGTTCACTCAGACTCACGTCCATTCAGTCGGTGATGCCATCCAGCCATCTCATCCTCTGTCATCCCCTTCTCCTCCTGCCCCCAATCCCACCCAGCATCAGAGTCTTTTCCAATGAGTCAACTCTTCACATGAGGTGGCCAAAGTACTGGAGTTGCAGCTTTAGCATCATTCCTTCCAAAGAAATCCCAGGGCTGATCTCCTTCCGAATGGACTGGTTGGATCTCCTTGCAGTCCAAGGGACTCTCAAGAGTCTTCTCCAAAACCACACTTCAAAAGCATCAATTCTTTGGCTCTCAGCCTTCTTCACAGTCTAACTCTCACATCCATACATGACCACTGGAAAAACCATAGCCTTGACTAGACGGACCTTTGTTGGCAAAGTAATATCTCTGCTTTTCACTATGCTATCTAGGTTGGTCATAACTTTCCTTCCAAGGAGTAAGTGTCTTTTAATTTCATGGCTGCAGTCACCATCTGTAGTGATTTTGGAGCCCAAAAAAATAAAGTCTGACACTGTTTCCACTGTTTCCCCATCTATTTCCCATGAAGTGGTGGGACCGGATGCCATGATCTTCGTTTTCTGAATGTTGAGCTTTAAGCCAACTTTTTCACTCTCCACTTTCACTTTCATCAAGAGGCTTTTGAGTTCCTCTTCACTTTCTGCCATAAGGGTGGTGTCATCTGCATATCTGAGGTAATTGATATTTCTCCCAGCAATCTTGATTCCAGCTTGTGTTTCTTCCAGTCCAGCGTTTCTCATGATGTACTCTGCATAGAAGTTAAATAAGCAGGGTGACAATATACAGCCTTGACGTCCTCCTTTTCCTATTTGAAACCAGTCTGTTGTTCCATGTCCAGTTCTAACTGTTGCCTCCTGACCTGCATATAAACTACCGCACAATTGCACTCATCTCAAACGTTAGTAAAGTAATACTCAAAATTCTCCAAGCCAGGCTTCAGCAGTATGTGAACCGTGAACTTCCAGATGTTCAAGCTGGTTTTCCAAAAGGCAGAGGAACCAGAGATCAAATTGCCAACATCTACTGGATCATCGAAAAAGCAAGAGAGTTCCAGAAAAATATCTATTTCTGCTTTATTGACTATGCCAGAGAAGCCTATGGGGTCGCAAAGAGTCGGACATGACTGAGCAACTAACAAAGTGACCTTAGAGCAGTGACTTTAAAGTCTACATAGCTGCCATACAGATGTGACGGTTATAGAAATAAGGGATTTTGTAGCCAAGCAGGATCCTAGAGACGTTACAAGGACAGACACTCCCCCCCTCCAATTCATGCCTGCTGCCTGCCCCTTGTCTGTGAAAAAAACTTTAGTCAAAGAATGAATTTAATCAGAGAAGACAAGGCAGAAGCAAACGAAAGTTGTCAAACAACACAAAATAATAGTAGTAATAGTTTAGCCATTAATCTAAGTCAAGGACCTTTAGTTGCTTCTCAAACGCTGCAGATAATACTCTGAGCTATGTCCTTTGAGATGTTTTGCAGATACTGAAACTCCCACTAGGTGGAAGAAGTTAACTGACTGGTGACCAGACTACACCATGATATAAGTTATTCCATTTTACACAATTTTAGAAACTGGGCACAAGGAAAGGAGAACAAACTGACTCTGGAACTAAAGATTAACTGGACTTAAACAAACAAGATGAGGCTGATCAGACCACCACACAACCAACGTCGAGACGACTGTCAGAGGTGACTGTTCTGCTCTGCACATGCCCCTCCTCCTCCTGTGCGACCCTTGAGCCCCACCCCTCCTTAAAAGTCCCTGCCCCCTGATTGGCACCTGCGAGTTGGTTTGGGGATATGAGTGCACTTTCTCCCCAGGTTGTCAGCCTCTTAAATAAGCAAGCTTTCCTTTCCTACCAACACTGATCTCTCAAGTACTGGCTTTTGAGCAGCAAGCAGGCAAACCTTCATTGGCTAACAATTTCAGAGAGAAAATGGACTGCAACTATCAGAATAGTTGGGAAAGAAATCTCACTGTGACGAATCCGTTGACATCAAGGTCTCCTGTCCTTTAAAAGCCTGGGGCTCCCTGAAGAGGCTCTTAGAAGAACTAGTCAAGCAGCTGGTGAGAAACACGAGCTTGGGGCAACCTTTGCTGAGTGGAGAAACATATTCCAAATGCACTTGTTTCACCTGGTCCATTGGTTTCTACAATGGTTTCTCTAAAGAGACTTTCTTATAAATTCCTAGAGATGGTCAGTTCCTTCACTGCACAGGACTCTCAGGACTACTTTCTTGCATTTTTTTCCTAATTAAAGAATACATTTTGTCACTAACTGAGTTGTTCATATTGAGAAAGTCAACTCCCCCTTTTTTCTGATACAATCTTTCCTTGGAAAGGTATTAAGTTGTCACCAATAACAATGCCATCACAGTATTTAGTAGTAAATGTTAAAGTGAGTAATTTGAGCTTAATTTGCTTTAATACAAACAAATAAAAAACTTGCACAGCTTCACTCTGAGTCTACATCTTGATTCTACCAGAGACATTCAACAAGAGGAATTATCCTGGATCTCCCTGAGCTGGGTGGCATTTCTGACAAATGAGAAGCCAAATCCTAGTCAGGCTTATGCTTAAACCTACTTAGCAAACAGAAATAAAATTTCAATAATTAAAGGTAATGAACACACAGAAGCATTCTGAGAAATAAGCTGCATTCTTAAGTAGGTTTAAGGCAAGAGGTTCTGAAAGGAACCCTAGGACTGATTATCAGAGCACAGTTAGGCTTTGAGAAGGCCAAAGGAAACTCACTCTGTCCAATGCACACTCTGGGAGATAGCGAAGGACAGGGGAAGCCTGGTGCCCTGCAGTCCATAGGATGGCAAAGGGTCAGACATGACTTAGTGACTTAACAACAATGTCCCTCAAACTGGGTTTATGTGAGTGCGTGCGTCACTTCAGTCATGTCTGACCCTATGGACTGTAGCTCGCCAAGCTCTTCTGTCCAAGGGATTCTCCAGGCAAGGATACTGGAGTGGGTTGCCATTTTCTCCTCCAGGGAATCTTCCCGACCCAGGGATCAAACTCACATCTCTTTCAATCTCCTGAATTGGCAGATGGGTTCTGTACCACTAATGCCACCTGGAAAGCCTCCTTTCTGCTTTCCCAGTACTCTTATGCCAACTTTCTTATGTCTTCTTTAGCCTTCGTGGGAGAAAGCAAGAGGACCACACTTCGATGGTCAGAAGCCACAGACTTGGAGAGACTTCTGTGCAACATATGCATGTAGAAAGCTGCTGTTGTAGAAACACTATACTTGGGGAGAACTCTCTGTCAGCTGGGACCCTCAGCTCCAGATGATATTAACTCAAATCATTACAGGGAAGAAAAAATATATTTGAAAGCTTTAGATGAAATACACGGGAGGTGTATTGTGTAACAGTCTATTTTGTAATATATTCAAAAATATATTTGAAGGCTATAGATGAAATATATTGGAGTTGTATTTTGTAACAGCAGGGAAGTTAGTTATCTCAAGATCCACTGAAATCCTGAAAAATTCTCGACTCTGCTTTTTTGAGATATCAGCCACAAATTGTCCTTCTGCACACTGGTTTCCTTCAGGTGCTAGAGAACACAGTGGCCGACAATTCCCAAGCAAGACTCCCCACAGTGGCCATCACCAGAGAGGGGCTGATTTATATTCTCTCCATCGTGCCAAGTTCAGACATTCCTGGGATCAGCTATGATTGGCCTTATCTTATCAAGTGCTTACCTTCACACCATTAAGTACAGCCAAACGTGGAGACTGTCAGAACACAGGGGCCGCCATTTTGTTCACCATGCTGCTGCTGCTGCTGCTGAGTCAATTCAGTCGTGTCCGACTCTTAGTGACCCCATGGACTGCAGCCCCCCAGGCTCCTCTGTCCATGGGATTTCCCAGGCAAGAATACTGGAGGGACTTTTTGTTCACCATGGTTGGGTTAAAGACAGAGGATGAGGCAGAGGGAGTATTTTCTCAAAAAATGCTGTTGGTCTTAGAAGGTGGCAGGTGCCTTGAGCAGACAAGGTACATATATATACGGCACAGATAAATAAAAACTGATCTTGGGATATAAGCCAAAGTTGGAAAATAAAGGGGAAATGATTATTAATTCCACAGGGACACATAGTACATTCACTAGAGGATTCATCCTGTGGACCACAAGCTCTGGCCTGGAAAATGAGCGTTAAGTGTCTCTGGAGTCAGCAGAACAGACTAACATGTTAATTCAGAGGGAAATGTCAAAGACAGACACTTAGGGCACAACCCAGCACTCACTTTTGTCACTTGCCCCTCTTAAAAATCATTCTCTTAAGCAAATGAAAATATGTATTTCTTGGAACCAAACATTAACAATGAGAAATGCAATTCAGGCATAAAGTATTTTTCAGAGGTAAAAACCAACAGTAGCCCATGTAGGTAGCAATTCGTAAGCAAACAGATGAGGGGAACCATCCAGTCTCACACTCTGGGGCATGTCACAGCCATAACCACTCATCTTCAGATTCAAGAACAAATTAGCATGTTGATCTTGAATGGTCTGCCTTTTCCTCCCTGCACTATTCTTCTGTCCCCTCCCTGCCTCTAAGACAAACACACACTACCTCCTCCTGGATAAACTAAATGTTTTAAACTGAAAATGGTGGCATTTTAGGCACTACAGGTGGTGTGAGGGATGGCCCCTGTTTAACGAACAATTCTTCACAGGTTAAAAGGAGGAAACACTTTTAAGCAGCCCACAGGCATCTCAGGCTTCAAAGCTGCATTTTTCACTCTGTAAATAGTCATTAAGCCCCATGAACAGAAACTTAAAACTATAAGACACCAGGAGATAATAGGGATTTCTAATTTACTGGATTCAAATGGTTCAGGCTATTTCTATGACATTACACAGCAGTTAATAAGGTGAAATAAAAGACTGCTTTTAATCCATGAATTTCTAAAGCATGGGCCCAGGCTAGCTAAGCTTCCTTTTTAACTATAACTTAGGCTTTTCGAGAGCCCCTCCTGAGAAATAGATAATGTTGCTGTCTTACTAAATATCTCAGAGTCGTAGATCAGGTAGTAAGGGTTCTGACATGAATATTCATTTTTGGATCCAAAAGGAGATATTCGTGGTTATGCTCATTATTCAATTTGCCCCAGAACAGTTTCTCAAGCTAGGTTTTCCCGATGCAGAAATATCCATTATGCACATGCACACACACAACATCACACAGAAATGTCTATGCAACATCTAGTTATATGGTAACATCTATTTGCTTCAGTTTTTTAAGACTTACTTTTGGACTCTTGGCATCAAACATATGCTGTCAACATTAATTAGGATTCTCCTTAGGTGTTCTTAAGTTCCTTATATAGTTGAAAGCAAGTAGATTTAGCAGGGATAGATAAATATATATTTCTCCCTCCCTTTCATGAAATTGCAAGACTTCCTCTTTCAAAGTGTATGGTGAAATTTTCTACCTCTGTCCACTAGTAAATGCATCTAATGGTTGCAATTATGGTGGGAACCCACCAGATGGCAAAACTACATGAATCTAGACAACGGAAGCGTCTTCCCTCTTTTGAGGGCTTCCGTTTAAAAAAAGAAAACAACAGAAAAAATCAAACAAATGAAAACACAGGCCAGGATTACCTGGGTGGGAGGGACCCTAAAACATTGGCTGATTGTGTAACTCTCATACTTTGGTCTTAAGCCATTACAGGAATGTGCTCCAAAAGTTCTCAAGCACATTCTCTTGCCAGAAATGGAAACCAGAGTTTTGAACTGCTCCTTTATTTAAAAATGGGATTCCCTGGTAATTCAGACTATAAAGAATCTGTCTGCAATGCAAGAGACCTGGATTTGATCCCTGGGATGGGAAGGTCCCCTGGAGAAGGGAATGGCAACCCACTCCAGTATTCTTGCCTGGAGAATCACATGGACAGAGGAGTCTGGCGGACTACAGTCCATGGAGCTGCAGAGAGTCAGACACGACTGAGCAATTAACACTTCTAGTGGGTCTAAAACAAAGCTTCTTGTTTATATAAAGAGATGGGAGAGGATATGCTGATGGCATCCAGAAAGTGAGTGAATGAGCTGGGTTAGTGTTTGGAGGACTCAAAAGGGGTGGGTTAGAGACTGAGGAACAGAATAAATCAGCCTCTGGAATAGCGTTATTTAAATCAGAAAAGATGGCTCTTCAAAAACCCCATTTCCATGTTAAATCATTCTCTCATCTAGGCATTTATCTTCATAACTAATTTAAATCTCTCTGTTTGTTGCAGTTTAAGCTTCTATCTTCCCGGAGGCTTTGAGAAAGAAATCTCTTTAAAAACTATTCACAAGGATCCTGGTAGACCATCTAGCATACCACTTCACATATCAGACGCAAGAACTCACTCGTGTCTTGTGTGCATCATTTTATATATCTATTAGGGACCAGAAAAGACTCTAGTGATCTATCTGAATCACAAATAATTGAAATCAGACTTAAGTAATATCACTATTATTCAAGTTTTTATCAAATATGTTCAATTTCAGCTTTACATGTGCACTGTACTTGATTCAGGTGGAGTAACATAAAAGAGTGGGACTGTTCTGATATAACGCTATCAACTATGAATATAACAGTATATTTTAAGGTTTCCTTAAGCCAGCAGGTGATTTCTGAGCTGAGTTATTCACACCAGTAGTGAGATGCGAAACCAGTAACACAGATTAGTTTTCATTTTTTTAAAAAGTAGAGCAGAAATTAAGCACTTATCCACATAAGCGTCTGTTCAGTTCAGTCACTCAGTTGTGTCTGACTCTTTGTGACCGCATGAATCACAGCACGCCAGGCCTCCCTGTCCATCCCCAATTCCCAGAGTTCACTCAGACTCACATCCATCGAGTCAGTGATGCCATCCAGCCATCTCATCCTCTGTCGTCCCCTTCTCCTCCTGCCCCCAATCCCTCCCAGCATCAGAGTCTTTTCCAATGAGTCAACTCTTCGCATGAGGTGGCTAAAGTATTGGAGTTTCAGCTTCAGCATCATTCCTTCCAAAGAAATCCCAGGGCTGATCTCCTTCAGAATGGACTGGTTGGATCTCCTTGCAGTCCAAGGGACTCTCAAGAGTCTTCTCCAACACCACAGTTCAAAAGCATCAATTCTTCGGTGCTCAGCTTTCTTCACAGTCCAACTCTCACATCCATACATGACCACTGGAAAAACCATAGCCTTGACTAGACGGACCTTTGTTGGCAAAGTAATGTCTCTGCTTTTGAATATGCTATCTAGGCTGGTCATCACTTTCCTTCCAAGGAGTAAGCGTCTTTTAATTTCATGGCTGCAGTCACCATCTGCAGTGATTTTGGAGCCCCCAAAAATAAAGTCTGACACTGTTTCCACTGTTTCCCCATCTATTTCCCATGAAGTGATGGGGCCAGATGGCCATGATCTTCGTTTTCTGAATGTTGAGCTTTAAGCCAACTTTTTCACTCTCCACTTTCACTTTCATCAAGAGGCTTTTTAGTTCCTCTTCACTTTCTGCCATAAGGGTGGTGTCATCTACATATCTGAGGTGATTGATATTTCTCCTGGCAATCTTGCTTCCAGCTTGTGCTTCTTCCAGCCTAGCGTTTCTCATAATGTACTCTGCATAGAAGTTAAATAAGCAGGATGACAATATACAGCCTTGACATACTCCTTTCGCTATTTGGAACCAGTCTGTTGTTCCATGTCCAGTTCTAACTGTTGCCTCCTGGTTCAATAAAGGACAGAAATGGTATGGACCTAACAGAAGCAGAAGATATTAAGAAGAGAAGGCAAGAATACACAGAAGAACTGTACAAAAAAGATCTTCATGACCCAGATAATCACGATGGTGTGATCACTCACCTAGAGCCAGACATCCTGGAATGTGAAGTCAAGTGGCCCTTAGAAAGCATCACTATGAAAAAAGCTAGTGGAAGTGATGGAATTCCAGTTGAGCTATTTCAAATCCTGAAAGATGATGCTGTGAAAGTGCTGCACTCAATATGCCAGCAAATTTGGAAAACTCAGCAGTGGCCACAGGACTGGAAAAGGTCAGTTTTCATTCCAATCCCAAAGAAAGGCAATGCCAAAGAATGCTCAAACTACTGCACAATTGCACTCATCTCACACCCTAGTAAAGTAATGCTCAAAATTCTCCAAGCCAGGCTTCAGTAATAAGTGAACCATGAACTTCCAGATGTTCAAGCTGGTTTTAGAAAAGGCAGAGGAACCAGAGATCAAATTGCCAACATCTGCTGGATCATGGAAAAAGCAAGAAAGTTCCAGAAAAACATCTATTTCTGCTTTATTGACTATGCCAAAGCCTTTGACTGTGTGGATCACAATAAAGCCTCTGTTGCTGCTGCTGCTAAGTCGCTTCAGTCGTGTCCGACTCTGTGCAACCCCATAGACAGCAGCCCAACCAGGTTTCCCTGTCCCTGGGATTCTCAAGGCAAGAGATCCTCTTAATTATTTTTGTTTGTTTTGACATAGAATTATATCCCCTAGACTCAGTATAAAATAATGATGATGAAAATATTAATAAGAGCTAACACATCAGACTATGTGTTATCACATAGATCACAATAAACTGTGCAAAATTCTGAAAGAGTTGGGAATACCAGACCACCTGACCTGCCTCTTGAGAAACCTATATGCAAATCAGGAAGCAACAGTTAGAACTGGACATGGAACAACAGACTGGTTCCAAATAGGAAAAGGAGGACGTCAAGGCTGTATATTATCACCCTGCTTATTTAACTTATATGCAGAGTACATCATGAGAAACGCTGGACTGGAAGAAGCACAAGCTGGAATCAAGATTGCCGGGAGAAATATCAATCACCTCAGATATGTAGATGACACCACCCTTATGGCAGAAAGTGAAGAAGAACTAAATAGCCTCTTAATGAAAGTGGAGAGTGAAAAAGTATGCTTAAAGCTCAACATTCAGAAAACGAAGATCATGGCATCTGGCCCCATCACTTCATGGGAAATAGATGGGGAAACAGTGGAAACAGTGTCAGACTTTATTTTTGGGGGCTCCAAAATCACTGCAGATGGTGACTAGCCATGAAATTAAAAGACGCTTACTCCTTGGAAGGCAAGTTATGACCAGCCTAGATAGCATATTGAAAAGCAGAGACATTACTTTGCCAACAAAGGTCCGTCTAGTCAAGGCTATGGTTTTTCCAGTGGTCATGTATGGATGTGAGAGTTGGACTGTGAAGAAGGCTGAGTGCTGAAGAATTGATGCTTTTGAAATGTGGTGTTGAAGACTCTTGAGAGTCCCTTGGACTGCAAGGAGATCCAACCAGTCCATTCTGAAGGAGATCAGCCCTGGGATTTCTTTGGAAGGAATGATGCTGAAGCTGAAACTCCAGTACTTTGGCCATCTCATGCGAAGAGTTGACTCATTGGAAAAGACTCTGATGCTGGGAGGGATTGGGGGCAGGAGGAGAAGGGGGTGACAGAGGATGAGATGTCTGGATGGCATCACTGACTCAATGGACGTGAGTTTGAGTGAACTCCGGGAGTTGGTGATGAACAGGGAGGC